>NW_027271355.1:1135000-1484372 GCF_040938485.1 Diadema antillarum | reverse complement strand
ATAATATCACAAGAACAGAGAAAGATTGAAAAAGATGGAAAAAAAAAACAAGATAATGAAACCAAATACATGGCAGAATAGACACCATATATTCATAAGAGAATTGCTTTGAGGGACTAGCTGTTTTGACATTACTTGAAGTATTTGTTCATCTGTCTTTTGAGTAACGTATAAGAAAACTTTAGTAAAAATACAGCGCACGCGAGTAAAAGGTACACTGTAAAGTATGATTGCTCAAACATTTTTATACCCACGGAAATTCCTGGCAATATTAAACCTTTTTTTTCTCGACTATTCGACCATTTTTCCACTGTCTAGCATATTTACAGACCTAAAATCGCAGAACCAGCCTATTTTAGTTTGTTAAAGGCGGAAACGAGATATAATTTGAAAACACTCCAAGCCTGAAAGGAGGCTAAATCAGCTTACAGATCCCATCTCCTCTGCACAGTCAATTCAGTTAAATTAAATCATATTCAATGAAATTCAATTCAAAGTGAAAAGAGTTTCCAAGCATTCGGTCTGGAACGGAACCTAAATTGGTCTAGTGTTTATACAGAACCAGTTTATCTTGTCTGTTGAGTGGAAAATGAAAGTACTTTGGAAGCATGAAGTCTAGAACTGAGGCTAACTGGGGCGTGGCGGGGGTACAGGTGGGAGGTAATAAGGGGCATACCTGGATGAGACCAAATGCGATGCCGATGGCTCCGACGATGTAGATGTTATCCCTCAGTTGCATGGTCAGCTGTTTCTGGCAGCCCTGCAGGTGACAATGATGCAGAGGTGATGTAAATACACAAAGCGAAAACAAGAGCATGATACTCAACCCTTATACACGTATGCCTGTAAGGTGTGTTGTCATAAATCAATGCAGTAATAACTAGAAAAGCACTCTGAGAGCGCAGACCTCCGCCAAGCATGCAACTCATTTCCACCACTGATCTTGTTCGTCCATAGAGATATCAGTGATTTCTAATTTCCCAATATAGAAGCCTTTGTTACGTCATAAACCCTCAGCTGCACGGCGCGCCTCGCCCTAGCAGAAAACTAGAGCACTTTAGTGCGCGCATGCAAACCTCAAATACGCGCAGCCTGAACTCCCAAGTTCATTGACCCTACCTGCCAAAATGTCAAAAATCCTTCATAAATTCCCCCAAAATTCTCTTATCACTACCAAAAGTTTAATTGTTTGTTACTTGTGTCATTGTAAACCTTTCCTGCAAGTTTCATCCCAATCCGTTCCCTACTTTTTGAGTTATTTTGCACACGGACAAACTAACGAACTAACTAACAAACTAATGAACTAACTAACAAACAAACCAACGGTAACGAAAAAACATAACCTCCTCCCTTGGCAGAGGTAATAATGAAGAGGTGATCTTTAAAAGATTGATGGTCACAAAATAAAAACCACACAAATCTGACTGACAGTGAATCAAAAAATTAAAAACAGAATTAGATACAAAGGTACATGGTGAGAAGTGGATTTGAACCTGTGACCTCTACCAGTAAGTCCATGTAAACTCAACCTACTTAGTGTCTGTTTAACCCTAAAAAAGGCCGGGGGGGGGGGGGGGGGGGGGGGTTGAATCAACCCCCCCTCGACATTTTTCGCGACTACTCCGCCGCACGAAATTTTTTTAAACCGTGCCGTTCGCTGACTTTTTTTACTTTCAAGTCTCGTGCATCTTTTGACACCATTTTTCGCGAAAATCGCGCATACCGTTACGACTCTGCATGACATTTTTTATACATGCCTGTCAGACCGAAAATGGCTCAAAAACGTGATTTTGTGCATAAAGTCTATGCAAATGGAGTTTTTCTCTTCTTATTCATAAAGATATGATTATTTTCACTTTCATAGGCTGACACTAATTAATATTAGCATAATTATGCTTGAAAATAGGTTCTATCACAAATTTTTGCGGAAAAAAAAAATGACAAAACAAAAAGGTCGAACAAACAACGAAATACATAAGGAATTCATAAAAACAATAAAATACATAGGAAATTGATTTTGATACCAAAATTTTTTTTTCAAGTACATTGTTAGGAATGCTACAAAGAATGTTTTCACCAAAAAATTAGGATTCTAGGAGCTTTAATTTCTGATTTAGAGCAAAAATGTATGATTTTATGCATATATTAGCATAATTGATTATTACAACATGACGAAAAATTTTCATTTCTTTTTTTGAATAGCTTGGTAGAATACGCCACAGGTAATGCACGTGCAAAAATTTCATGGCGATTGCGCGATCGATGGCCGAAATCTCAGGGGGGGTTTGAATCAACCCCTCCCCGGCCACAGAACACCCAAAAAAGCCCGGCCTGGTTAGGGTTAAGGGCACATAGTTCCGGTAGTGTAGAGGGCGCTGTTAATGATACTGCCGATCACCATTAGCATTGATACGAAGATTGCCGAAGTTGAGCTGTCATCAAGAGTAAAGCGCGTAGGTGTTGCTAAGTAACATTGCCTTCGTTGTCTTCTCTGCGCATCAAGCAGTCTGTAGTAATGCCAGGGTGCGTGCATATGTGTTTCTTATTATGACATCACAAAAGAAGTTTGCTAAAGCTGTCATCCCCTCAGCAGAATCATGAGCCGAACTGTGATCGGACCACTGACTACAGTGGATCGGACTTCTTCGGACTCGGGGAAGTTGGCCACAGCATGAGCGCTTACGAGGAATCGATAGTGTAGGCCTCTATAGGAAAATTGCGCCGTGCGCCCCGCGTACGCAATTTGACTAAACCACCGGGACCATGTGCCTTTAACCTACCCTCTTCTTCCTTTTTACTCTTGCTCCCTACCAACCCCACCCCCTTCTCCTCTCTACTTACACTATCCCACGGCGTGCCACCCCTCGAGGCGCACATGTCGGTGTATTCCTTGCAGCAGGAGTCTGGGTAGAGGGCGCCGGGGGCCAGCGTCACGTTGACACGCATCCAGTCCATGGAGCCATTGACTCCGCAGCACTTGAGCTGGAGAGGTAAAGAAATCGAAAGAAGGACAAACAATTTGTTAGTTTGTGACCACAGAGGGCACACATGTAGATATCAACGACAAACAAACAATCACCTTAATAATTATGACAATTTCAGTGTTGACACTGTTCCATCAGCATTGCCAGGGGTGTGTTCATACACCTGGGTCAAGGGGGACATTGTGGGTAAAAAAATCATCTCCGAGAATGTAAGCACTGGGCGGGCATCAATCTCGGGTCCTTCGATTGGGAGTCCGGTGTCTTATCCACTATGCTACAGTGCCTTAACACTTAAAAGGACTTCCTTTGGGTAATGCTGCTATCCACCAAAGGGGCGCAGGAAACTGGGCGGGGCTAAGTTAACGTACCTCAGACTGGAGGACATCCCAAGCCTTGGTGATGGACTGCGACCTGTTGTAGGAGGACATGCCTTCCGTCAGGTCCTTGACAACGAATTCCTCGACCTGGTTCCTGTAGGTGAAGGCGAGGGCGCCGGCCACGATTTCCAGGATGAGGATCAGCAGCAGCAGGAAGAAGAACTGGAGGAGACAGACAAAAAAACAAAAAAACAAACAAAAGTATGAGAGACACAAATCAATATCTCCTGCTAGAGAGGAATAAAACCCAAATATATATAGTGCACTCAGGTTATAAAAACACAGATATAACAAAATTCTCATTACAACATAGTAAAATTTCAGGTCCCCAAATTATCATAGATCTATTTCATGTATCTTTATACTACTTTACTCTTCTGCTATATTATAGCAACATTTCTATATTTCTAATTTTTTGTTGTAACAATGAGTTGGAACCAACAATCTGTGCCTCTTTGAATGCCCATGAAATTATACAGTGCTTAGAGACTTGCATATCAATAGAGTATGGAAATGTGCTGTCATAGCCATTTGTTGTCATGGAAACTGGTTTTAAACAACCTCACACAGCCCGAATACCTATGAACACAAAGGTTGCTAAACCACACTCAAACAAAAGACTGCGACATCATCACTTTAAGAGATGCTCTCTATAGAAATCGTAAGAACTGTCAGAAAGACAGCTACACAATACCTGGCCCGGTAAAAGAGCACATGATTTGCACTTCATGGTTTTTATTCTCAACTCTTTGGCGCATCATATCTCTTAATAGGAAAGCGCCCTCTGGTGTTCCCCCTCATTGATGGGGTGCCAATGCAGATGTTGTTTTATCCGATGATTTCTCTGGCAAATGTCAAACAGTTGATAACCTTTCAGATGATGTGTGAAGCCATGCACTTGGCACAGATTCAAACCTGTCTTCAGTAGGACAGAAACTTGGGGGGGGGGGGGGGGGTTGGGGGCTTGTTATTGTTGTTGTTGTTGTTGTTGTTGTTGTGATGGCAGTCTGATAAAGTACCATTTTGTGTATTAATAAGATTCTCCTGTAGGTACCACTTTACACTATACCAAACATCAGCAAACAGAGCTGAATCACGCATAAGTTTGGGTGAGATTTTTCCATGACACTTAAAGGTCCTGTTCACCTTTGGGAGCCGTGATTAAACAATTTTTTCAAGATATGACATTTAATGCAAATGTGTAGGTCTGTTGTACCACAAAACATCTTTTCATATTAAATTTTTTGCAATAAAGCCTAAAATATAAGGAGATATCTGTATTTTTCTCAATAAACCAAAACTGTAGACAGTTTAGTCTGGAAACATTTTTATCATAACTATTGTTCACATTTTGTATAATTAACAATACTTAACATCGATTTTACCAATTCAAAGTTTTACAGTGAATGTTTCTATTTCTAACTTACATTTTAGAACTTATTTTGAAGCACTAATGCTGGGTTTTTGCCTCGTCTGCAAATGGTAAATTATGCCTTTAATAACACAACACCTACATGTAAACACCAGCAAACAGAGCTGATACAAGGATAATTTTGAGGATTTCTCAAGTGACACACTACAACTGCACAAAACATTACTACACAGAGAACCAGGCCTTAACCCTTAGCACCTCAAGTTCTCCCAGCCCCCATGATAATTATGATCAGTTTTAGGCGTGGGGACGGGGTGGACTCACCACGAGCAGCATGCAGGCATTCTCCTTGACGGCACCGCAGCATCCGAGGAAGCCGACGATGAGGACGATGACTCCGCATGCGATCAGGAGGTTGCCTGCGCTGAGGAAGGGAAAGCTGGGGAGGATCTGAGCGAAGTCGCCATCGACCACGTTGACGTAGATGCCGACTGCCAAAACGACGATGCCGCAGACCTGGAAAAAAGCAGACAAAAAAAAATCATATAATGCATACCAAAGAATTGATAATTTCTTCTCTTAATGCTCACTGGTAGTATCGTACTGTGAAACAGAAAACAGTAATCCACCACTGACGTTGAATACAAGATTTTTGAAAGAAAAATGTCATAAAGAGTAGTACATGTAGTTGATTCAGTAAAGGCAGAAAGACTGTGACTTTAGTGAAAGGTTGGAAGAAAAGACTGCAGTGTGCTCATGAAAGATAAAAAAACCCCCCCAAAAACAAAAACAACACTGCATGAGAGCTGTTCTGCAGAAATTAGCAAAATTCCACAATTTCATATCTTCCCTCATTTTTGTCCAATGGGGATGAAATTTTTACTGCTCTACATGTAAGACTCTACTCTTTCCCATCAGACTAAACTGGAATTTCTCTTCTTTCAGACACCTTGTAAAATCTTTGACTAACATATTTAAAGATATATGATAGTTTAATGACCCCCTAAAAATAATAAAAACAAATATCAAAACTAAAGTAAAATCTCTGCACCATTTGCCTCCTAAATGCTGCTCGTTTACAGATCTTTCTCATGGCAGCCATTCCTCAAAGGGATGGTGTAGTATTGGTGAAGATGAGGATTGAGCTTTTAACTTTCTGTGAGATACCAATACACCACTTGTGAAATACCACAGAGCATACCATTCTAAGAGGAATTCAGAGTTTATAGACTGTAAAATCGGTTTTGGAATGGCTGCGACATCCAAGAACAAAGTAACACAAAGCGATCCTAATAAAAAGTGGGTCCCACCTTATATTACGATTGCTGTTTATCTCAGCCATTTCAAAACCAATTTTCATAAAATAAACATTGAAACCCTCTTGGATTTATATGTCTTTCATATTTCACTCGAGGTTTCTCAATATCTTACCAACAGACGTTAGAAACCCGAAATCAGGTTTCAACCAAAACTATACGATCCCTGGAATAAGTACTGTTGCCAATTTACAGTCTGGACTACTGGTTACCACAGTCAACTAATCCCTTGTGGTTGATGAAATAACTAGAACTTGAGCCCTATGGATGAGGCCACTCATCCATTGTGGGATTAAGGATTTGGTCAGGGGGATTACCTCCAGGGATTAACTTAATCCACTTGAGGGCTTCAAACAGTGAAAGACAGGAAGCCATTTTCTCTTCATCCTCCTTTTTCTTTATCTCTTTTCCTGGCTTTTAACCCTTCCAATATCAATGAGTCAAACATGCACACATTTCACACAGAAACCTGTATGGACAATCTTGAAATGTGCATGCAGAGGAATGAAAGGATGGTACAGGTACAGTACTGGTGAAGATGAGAATTGGGCTTTTAACTTTCTGCGAGATACCAAGAAAACAGTTATGAAATAGGACAGAGCATACCATTTTAAGAGGAATTCAAAGTTTACATTGTATTTGATCAAAATCGGGTTTGGAATGACTGACACATCAAAAAACAAAGTAAAACAAAGAGATCATAATAAAAGGTGGGTCCCATACTCTATAAGATTTGCTCTGTTTTGGATATCTCAGCCATTTCAAAACCAATTTTCATCAAATAAATGTCGAATTTCTCATGGAATTACATGCTCATTCATATTTCATAAGAAGTTTCTCATTACCTCATCAAAAATTTTATAAACTTGAAATCAGGTCTCTACCAAGACTATACAATCCCTGTAATAACTTACGAAGAAGATGAAGTTGAAAATGAACATGAGGATCTTGATGATCCGTGCGCAACCTTCGACGGCCATGTTGTCTGTGGTGTGTGGGTGCTACTTTCTGCTGAATAGAACGAGTGAATCTGTCGGAGCAAGAACAGGCAAAAAAAGACAAATATGATGAGAAAGGGACATAGAGATCGTAGTGTTGGCATTCAGAATCAAGAAATAAAACACTGGAACGAGAAATAATAGTGTGATGATCATTTTGAAATTTTGTTGAATGCTCCATTTACTGAGTGGAGGTATTAGAAACAGGACGATTGCACATTGGTTGCGAGTACTCAGTCTGCAGAATCTAAATCACTTATTGGCAAGCATTCATGAGATACAGTATCCAGCGTAGATCATTACGAAGGTTCTTTTTTTTTTCAAACTGATAATATTGATAGAAATGGGTCAAATATAGTACATTAACCCGTTGAGGACGGACTGATTTTGCTACAACACGCATTTCCCATAAACACCTGCCCGAGTATACTCGGGACTCGTCCTCAACGGGTTAAAGGGTGAGTCCTGTTTTGGTTGATGATGGCACATCGGGATGAAATTTGTTGGCAAGATAATGAGAAAGAAAGAAAGTTG
Organism: Diadema antillarum; assembly: GCF_040938485.1. Taxonomy (NCBI): domain Eukaryota; kingdom Metazoa; phylum Echinodermata; class Echinoidea; order Diadematoida; family Diadematidae; genus Diadema; species Diadema antillarum. The sequence continues at coordinate 1,476,791 of NW_027271355.1, read as the reverse complement.
ACATCTAGATACAAACATTTCATTGAGCAAGGTTGACACTTTCCACAACTTTGAGTGACCAGATAAAAGGGAGGTCATCCTTTACCACCAATGGCAAAGTAGAAGGATGTTCGTTTGACAACAGCAATGACAGGTAAACAAACAGACAGACAGACCAGGCAAACAAACATCATGAGGACTAAAATCAGGAACACTGTCAAATAATTTGTTGGCTGTCCTTGCAGAAACTTTGTCAACAACTTTCATCCTCACATCTATGGGTGCATTTATCAACTCACTTCTGGCGTAGATTCAGTAAAATCTCAGCCAAGCTATGAGTGTGTTACTGCTTGCTCTATAATGACTACCAGTAAAATCTACACAGTAAGTAATACATATGCATATAAATACATATTACATTCCCATTGTACTGCAAGCTTCAACACATCACAAGGATGGTGGTCTATTTCATGTTCTTTTTTTTTACCCTATCTAGCCATTTCCATGTATCTGATACCCCATACTCTGTTTGAAAATCTGATGATATACAGGATATACCAAGCGAAACTAGCAGTTTACATGGAGATTCCTCATAACAATTTGTAGTATTGGTAAACTTCAGCATAACAGTCCGCTAATATTCTATATGTTTGGTTGAATATTCAACCTATAACATTTTATTTCTTCAAGATACAGTCAAACCTGCCTTAGCGGTCACCTGTCTATAGCGGCCACCTGTCTATAGCGGCCACTGCAAAATCCCCCAGAGAGAAAAGCCCTGTTAAAGACCCTGTGTATAGCGGCCACCTCTCTAACGCGGCCAGCGGCCACAAATTTTGTTTCCCGCGGGAGATATTAACCTGTCTATAGCGGCCAAAAACCCAATGGAGCCGTAGCCAAGCCGATAATTCAGCGTGTTTTTCTGTTTGGTAGCCGTGCGGGCAACGTTCAGTGATCGCCACCGCTGCATTCATCCCTCATTCAATCATAATAATGCACTATTGTTAAGCTTTCTTCACGACAATAAACATGCTACTGTGCAACAATTTCATATACACCGGCATGGTTAAATGCATGAAACACACGGTGTATGCATACGTACACACATACATGTACATGTAAGGATACAACGATGATACATGTACATGTATTGTACATTGTGTGCACATTGTGTGCATTGCTTACAGTAAGCAATGCACACAAAGTTGAATTACCTGTCTATAGCGGCCACCTGTCTATAACGGCCACCTTTTCCGTCTCCCTTGGGTGGCCGCTATAGACAGGTTTGACTGTAATGACATGGAATCATCTTTTTTAGTTACAGAGGTTCCTGAATCCAAACTGATAACTCTCTCTCTCTCTCTTTTTGTCAGTGTGCTAGCTACTGGTAGCTACAAAGCATTCTGCTCAAATTTCTTCCTCAGAAGTCTCTGAAAAAGCACTGAATTGGTGTGAGATTGAATCTATTACTTACTGTCTTTATTTTAATATTGATCAGTTTTCTCTTGAGAGCAGCAAGTGTAACAATGGTCATTTGTTTAAATAGTGAACAAAGTTTTGAAAGTTTGTACGTAGTATTCATTGGTTGATGCAATTGCAAAAGAAAAATATAGCTTGAGAGCACAAACCAAGCTGATCAATGGGAGTACTCACAAGAAAACAATGATTACGAAAAGCATTCTCTGCAAATTATGTAGCCGGAGGCATTGCAAAAGCTACAGAAAAACAAGTTTGTGTGTTCTTTTCCTCAAAATCATCACGACATATTTTGCCCCTACAGTCTTTCATAATAGCATTATCACCCGCCTCTTTCTACTCACCCCAAAGTGCCCTAGATTTGCCCTCTCTTTATTTGGTCATCAAAATTAGACCTCGTTAAATACAATACATCTGTAACAAGCTGATCGACAAACAAGTCAACTCTGCTTCAAATCAGCGGAAAATTTCCAGTAGCTGTGGAAAGAGAGATTCTTGCTCCCACGCAAATACCACTGGAGGTGCGGATCCTGTACGTACTGGCGGACACACCCAATCCTGTGTATAATATGCATCATCTGAAAACCTCCCCCACGAGCACCCGCCCACTCTATTCTTTCCCCAGTGGGTATGGACAGAGTAGGGAGTTGGCCAGTGCAATTCATCTTTCATTTCACAGCGATACTGTCACACAAGGATATATCTTCTTTTTTTTTCCTTCACCTCCTCCACATCTTTCTCCTATTCTTCCTCTTGCTTCCCTTCATCTTCACATACCATCTTTATGTCTTCTTTGTTTTGTTTCTCTTTTCCCCAGGTTTCTATTTGTCCTCACACCTTCTTGGTTTCCCTATCCTACACTCACAGAAATTACATCGAGGCCCTGTCTCATAAGGCTGTTCGTAAAGTAACGAAGAACTCAGGAACGACTGATGATCAGTTCTGATGTGCTATACTAATCAAAATTTCCATAATTCAGCACAAGAACTGATCGCCAGTCACTCTTAAGTTGTTCGTAACTTTAAGAACAGCTTTATGAAACACCCTCTAGACATGATTTTTTGTCCCCCTATGCCCAGGAGCAAGTCATATCTGATGTACCAGTAATTCCTGTGAGACTAACCTTAAACCGTTGAGGAAAAGTCGCGAGTATAATCAGGCAATTGTCTTTGAGAAATGCGTGCTGTAGCAAAATCAGCCTGTTTTCAACGGGTTAACCTTTTGTGTGCCACATTAATCAAACTGTTCATAGGTTTGTATGCAAAATTCAGACACAGTTAATTGACTCATTAAAGGAAAAGTTCACCTTCATAGACATGTGGGTTGAGTGAATGCAGCAATATTAGTAGAGCACATCATTGAGAGTTTGAGGAAAATCGGACAATCCATTCAAAAGTTATGAATTTTTGAAGTTTCTGCTCACTCAAGGCTGGATGAGAAGACTACTATAGCTTGTGATGTCATATGAGTACAACGATATAAAGAAAGAATAAAGAAAATTTAACATATTTTCACTTTTCTCGCATGTAACAAAAGAACACTTGACTTCTCTCTTTCAGAAGGCAGGGGGAATAATATTACCCTTAACATGTGTCAGTAACAAGTCGAAGAAATGTGCACTTATTTAAAAAGCAAAGTTTTTGTGAAATTCTCTTTTTATTTTCTTTGTATGGTTGTACGTATATGACATCATACACTGTAGTAGTCTTCTCATCCAGCAGTGACTTTAAAAAATCATAACTTTTGAACGGATTGTCCGATTTTCCCCCAGCTTTCACTGATGTGTTCTACTAATATTGCTGCATTCACTCAATCCATATGTATATATAAAGGTGGACTTGTCCTTTAATCACTGGTACATTAAGGGGTAAAAACCAGTTGTCCATATGTTGCTTGAAGATTTGTCCCACATGGTAGGTGTCCAAAGCCAAGGAAGAAAACCCATGAATTACTGTAAACACCAAATATTTCATGAGGCTTTTATTCTTGCGAGTCGTGTGCTATTCGCCAAATTAAAAACACGCAATAATATTGGCTCTGATCCCAATGTGAATGTGTGACGTATGTGTGTACACTACTCCATTCAGTACAGGGCTCAACGATCGCGAATTTAACCACTCGCGAAATCATCGGGAATTCCCGATTTGCAAAAATTTAGACTCATGAAATATGGTGTATACAGTATGTTGACTGCATTGCATGAGACATTAGGCATGAAATAGTTCACCGACATGCAAACGATGACAGACAGAGCTATTTGGCAAGGCACTGTATCTTCAACACTTAGATTAGATACAGATCTGTGTCCGTCAGGTACGACCAGCAGTATGCATGAGCAGTAGTAGTAGCACAGGTTCTAGCCCTGTTTGATAAGAACACTTCCTTACTCTCTTTTCATATGCCATAGACCGCCAAAACCTTGCTCTCGTTTTTTTGCGAGGACTCCTGCACAAAACCACAGTACACCAAAGAACATCCAAATATTGGCTGAAATCTATATCATAATATATGCTCATCAAAGAATATATCGTGACCACAACAAACCAAATTCACAAAAGTACAGTAAAACAAGTAGAAGTTTTGTCAATTCTACCTGAATGCTGCAATGGACGGGTGGGTCTCTCCTCCAAAACTGCAGGACAACTTGTGTGCTAGTGAGTGCTAACGAGCACTTTCAAATCCCCATACACTACAAGAATTGTAGGCCTACCTATAGAAAGCCTGGAGCTTAATTCCTGGGTCACTAATCGATGAATGGCGGGTAGTCTACTCTATTCTCAACGAACACTTCTTAAGAAGGATAAAGGATCAGTAGCCAAGATCGAGCTATCGAGGTCAATGGGCCGTGGCGAAGCCCTGCTTTTTGTAGACTAGCAGACTAAAGTCACTGTCTCCACTGTAACTGGAGCAGGAAGTCCTTTGCTATGAGTCCCCAAGGGTTACATACCAACCTTCCTCTTAGCTATTAACCTTTTTAATTAATCCATCTTATCTTTGGTAATGAAAATAAGCTCCTTTCTCCACTGAAGAATTATCTCTCAGTGATAGGTGACTAGGGAAACAAACTACTGGCTGGCTTCTTGCATGGAGCAATTTTATAAGGAGATAAGATACGATCAACCAGAGTATCATTGATGTGCATGGCTGACAGTTGGGCATAAATGATGCAGGGCTTCTGTATAGATTTTATAGTACAGAATAATGGCATAGTTCACAAACAAACAGACAAACAAACAACCCCCATCCTCTAGCATATATCTGAGCTTAACAGATGACTTTTGAGCAAGATTCAAATTGTGCCGTCACTACAGATAAAGGCAAGACAGATACTTGTAAAACCAAAGGCTAAATAATATTAACAACAAAACATTCATCAGCAGGGAACATCTACATTGTAATGCAGAGAGCAAAGAGATAACAAAGAGAGGACAGCAAATTTGTTATTTCAAAAATTATATTTCGGCATTAATGATCACACTAATAATGCAAAGCACAAAGTTGACGTTGCACTCTGAAGAGTGTCACTTAACAAATCGATAACTTGCACGGGGACAACTAAAACTTAAAGGTGCATAGTCCCGGTAGTGTAGAGGGCGCTGTTGATGATACTGCCGATCACCGTTAGCATTGATACGAAAATTACCGAAGTTGAGCTTTCATCAAGTGTAAAGTGCGTAGGTGTTGCTACGCAACGTTGCCTTCATTGTCTTCTCTGCGCATCGCGCAGTCTGTAGTAATGCCAGGGTGCTTGCATAAGTATGTGCTTGTCATTATGACATCACAAAAGAAGTTTGCTAAAGCTGTCATCCCCCTCAGCCGAATCATGAGCTTCGGACTCGGGGAAGTGGGCCACAGCGTATAAAGCGCTAAAGAGGAGTTGATAGCGTAGGTTTCTATAGGAAACTTGCGCCGTGCGTCCGCGTATGCATGCATTTGACTAAAACACCAGGACCATGCACCTTTAACTGTTGGGCAAGTAAAATGTATGAACACTAGTCAAGGGATTTTGTCCTGAATGCCCTTTAACAGTCAAGCAGGAGAACAATCTTCTGAAATGCCCCTCCTGACTTTGCAGGGTTTTTTTTTTCTCTCTCTCTGAGTGGTCTCCCAAAAGATTTAAGCATTTATAAAAATGTAAACTTGGGACTTGGATTGCTCAAAGAATGAAAGTCCTTGACTTGGGATCCCGTGCTGTCTGTGCAATTGAAAAATTTAGGTCAGTGGCAGCCAAACAAAATGCCAGAGGGGAAAACTATTCAATATGGGGGCAAATTTTTCATTCAAATATGAGCATGCCCTTACGCCAATCTCATGAACCCCATTATTTAAGTTTCCACTTCGATATTAAAAAGTACATGAGGATGAAGTTTCTGAGGAAAAGATTTTACCCCGAGACTGTCGCTACCTCTCCGAATTATTATTATTTCTAATCTAGATAGCAAACAATGATATCAACCATACACAGTCCGATACATTCATATCCATGTTGGCACAGACAATACAAACATTGTAACTCTTGGTTTCCCTATCTATTTGACCATATAAAGTTTTTTCTCTACAAATCCCGTGGTCCAGAGAGCTCCTTTTTCATCAAGAGCGATATTAAAAAAAAGAAAAAGACAGTTTCTGTCAAGATGTGATGTCTGACAACAAGACTACACTTAGGCCACGAAAAAAAAAAAATTAAATTAAATTGAATTTCACCGATGACAAACCCATCAGGAACGCGATAGCAATGTAACAGATGCTTCTATTTCCCATGGGTAGCATTAGCCCCTGTAACAAGCCAAGTCTAAAATGCACTTTTATTCAAGATTTCCCATTTATATCAGAGGTCAAGCTCCAGGAATGTCAGAAATGGTGAAAGTATTAAAGGGATGCTACACTTTTGTTTGAGATGGGGCTTGAGGTTTCCAATGTTTTTATCACTAGTTTTTTGAGACAATGAGAAACCTCTTATGAAATGTGAAAGAGCATATAATTCTGAGAGAAATCCAAAGTTTATTTGATGGAAATCGGTTTTGAACTGGCTGAAATATAAATATCCAAAGCAAAGTGATCCTATTAAAAGGTGGGACACACTTTTTCTTGGGATCACTGTGTTCCCCCCCTTTTTTTGGGGGGGGGGGGGGGGGGGTATCTCAGCCATTTCAAAACCGATTTTCATCAAACAAACTTTGAATTCCTCTTAGAATTGCATGCTTTTTAAAATTTCATAGAGTGGTTTCTAACTATCTCGCAAGTGTGAAGTTAAAAGTAGAGCTATCACCTCAACCAATACTATAGTCTATACCATTCTTTTGAACACATAATTTACCACTCGCAGATGAAACAAAAACCCAGCATTAGTGCTTCAAAATAGTTCTAAAATATGAGTTAGAGATAGAAACAACTATTGTAAAAATTTGAACCAGTATAATCCATGTGAAGCAAATTACAAAATGGGAACAATAATAAAAATGTTTCCAGAGTAAGTATGTATACATTTATGGTTTATTAATAAAGAAAAATAGTAATATCTCCTTCCATTTTAGGCTTTAAAATTTTTATTTGGTAAGGTGTTTTGTGATGATACTGACCAGCACGCATCAAATGTGATATCTTGAACATTTTTTAAATCACATCTCCCAAAGGTAAACGGGACCTTTAGGCCTAGGTGTGGGGCACTGCAAACGGTTGCTTGATTCGAAGGAGGGTTTATATTCTTATTCCAAGGAAAGTGCTTGGTCATTCCAGGGTGCTATATAACTTTATTTTACCACTTGCCCAGTCGGGCAAGCAGACTTTCAAATTTGCTGTGAAACACTTGCCCGAATAGTAATTTAACTTGCCCGAAAAGAAAGCAAAAAAATATAAGGAAATAAATCTTCACGTAAGTGTTGGAAAGGTGCTGAAATGATGTGTTGCATCACTAAACAGCCATTATCGTTGGGCTTCTGTATGGTTGACTTTGTGGGTTTGTTGGGGGAATAAGTGAAAAAACGCTATCTTCAAAACTTTTTTGCTTGCCCAATTAGGGCAAGCATTTGTTCTCATTGTTCAAAAAACGCTTGCCCAAATTTGATTTTGTCTTGCCCTGGGCAATCGGGCAAGTGCTTATGTAGCACCCTGCATTCACAGCCAACAGAGGGATCATAAGACCTACTGTACAGTTGTCGAGTCTATGTCATAGCTCTTATTCATGTCCTGTAGAATTTGCAATATCATATAATAAAGTTCTGCAAATATGGCACAGAACAACAACAAAAATCCCAAATCACTGTGAAATGTAAAATGAAATGCATCGTCAGTTTCAGTAGCTACCAAATAATAAAACCGGAATGGAGAAAAACAAATATATAATGATGAGTCATTCCAGAACAAAAGAAAAGGCTGTTGAATTCTGTAGGTCTTAAAAAACAAATCTTTGCACAATAGAATTGGACAAAGCATTTGAACAATCTGAGCAACCATCTATTTTTATGCTGTACAGAGAGGGTAGTTTTGAATTGAGCAATATGTTTTTCAAGTAGGCCTACACTGTATGCCTAGACACTGTACATGACTGCACCTCACACCATAACAGCAAGGTACTCTGACACACCCTATGGTGGCCTGCAGATCAGAAGTTCAAAGGAGAAAAGAAGAAGAAGCTCACACTGCAAATGGATCCAGCCTAGGCCACTTTAATACACACAGCACAGCAACACGAGAATTAAAATCTGAAATGATCGGGCTAACATCATTACCATACAGATTTTTAGAAGGGCACTACCCAGTGTCTGGTTCCTATTAATGCAATTGAGAAATTTGCATAGATTATTTTGTTTTGATAATTACAGCCAAACCACGATTAATATGACCTCATGATAATTTCTTTGGCAACCTTGCTGGCAAAGGAATGAATGCATTTCCTGCATACTTATCCCTTTGTGTGTTTTTAATGCTGAGTGGCACAGAAAATCCCATAGCATTCTACACACTGTCAGTGTCATCAGTTCGTGGCACAAAAAGGGTTATACCAAAATTATGTGACTAATTAGTCTGGGTTGCAGGCTTCAGACTTCAACCATTACTAGGATCTTCTATTCCCTTTATAGACTCCAACACACACATGACACAGAGAATATGATTTTAGCTTTTCAGTGGCACATCATAAACTGCTATGATTCCACCAGCTGCAATCACAGTTGGCAAAACATTGCAAAGTTGAAGTTTACCAAGGTGTACATAGTTTTGCCAGTGAAGTTTACCAAGGTTTGCATAGTTTTGCCAGTGAAGTTTACCAAGGTTTGCATACAATGTAGTTTTGCCAGTGAAGTTTACCAAGGTGTACATAGTTTTGCCAGTGACGTTTACCAAGGTTTGCACAGTTTTGCCAGTGTGAGCACAAACTTCCCGAAAACTTCTTGCAGAACTCTCAGGAAACTTGACACCCAAACTAGGGACATTTCCTAAACCCCTGCAAATCTTCTCAAAGTTTGTGCAGTCTGAATGCCTGCAGATGAAACTTTGCAAAGTTTGTCACATGACCAGCCTCCGAAGTGTGCAATCATTGGTATACTCCAAGCTACATGTGTGCATTGTTTATATGTAACAATCATTAGCTCTCACACAAAACATACTTTCTCCGTGGTTGCAAATAATGCACCAATGACACTAACTTCAAGAACTGGCAGTTCAAGAAGTTTTTGGCTGCCAGTGTGAACAGATTATCAAACTTTGAAAAGTAAACTTCAAGAAGTTTGCCATAATGTGACTGCAGCTTGTGTGTAGCTGAGTTTGATACTGCTTGTTTACTGATATGCGTGCATTACAGCTGCCATCAACTAAAGTCTATATTCACTGTATGATCAGACTTCTTTCAAACGAGGCACATTTAGTGTTGTATAATGGATTTGTCTTGCCTTATTTGATGCTGCGACCCAATAATGGAAAAGAGGTCACGAAGACAATATCAAATTCATGAGGAGCCAAAAATCAACCCTGACGCTCCCCAGAACAATTAACACACACAAGCTGCTGACGTTTAACCGTCTAACCACAAAAGACCTGGGAAAAATCTGTCTTAGCCTCATTTCAAGGATGAGTTCTACTTTCTATTCTGTGTGCTATTTTATTGCACAGCAAATCTTGGCAGCCAAGTACAAATAAGATATCAAATAGCTAGTTCGAAGACTATACTCACAGTCTCCAACATTTCATACACCACAGAGTTGTATGCATAATTTTATTGCAATTGATGAAAGTCAACCACATTGAACAAAATAGGTCCTAATTGTACATGTTGCATACTACAAAAAGTCCAAAGAAAGATAGCTTGGGACTGAGGCTACATCTATGAAGTGGTTTAAAAGGGACTTCGCAGCTGGGCAGCCAACCATGCACAGCTGACTTCAAGTTACACGGAGATAAAAGCGGCAAAGAGAATGCACTGCCTACGATGTGACGGATTCGTCAGAGGATATAGGTAGGAGAGATAACAACTCCATCGACAGTAATGGAAGAGCGAAAAAAAAAAAGAAAGAAGACAATGATTCTAAAGTGAACAGATCAATACATACAGAATAAGAGATGATAAAGTATTAAGGGAGTGAGGGGATAGAAGATGAGGCAAAACATTCCCCTACTTGTCAATAAATGGGGGGGGGGGGGGGGGTTGGTAAGGGGAGGAATAGCAAGGATTTTGGACCAATTACGGGGGTACAATTGATCCGGGTCTCACAATTGAAGCGAGGGGGAGTAATTCGATCAGGTCCACTGGTCCTCAACATTGCCTTTAATAAAAGTGGTTCCATTTGACTTAAAACCAATCGGAGATATAGAGTTACTGACTGTACTACCACTCCCTACATGTAGACCTATAGACTAAGTATGGTCTGTGTTTTGGGGCTTCTTTCTTTCAACGCTCGACTGCAAGCAGCAGCCTACGGAAACTGGAACAAGCAGCAGCCTACGGAAACTGGAAACGCCCATTGCGAAAGACACTCTCTGCATAGTGAAAGTGGGCGTGGTGGGAAGTGCATCTCTTCCCATCTCCCTGCTCTCACCACTGTAACCAAAGTACAATCTGGCTGAATACATCAAAAATGTTCAGGCTGAATGGTCTACAATGTATAATTTGTCAAATAAGAAGCAGTCACAATAGTAAAAACTACACCTAGTTTCAATGACTCAAAACTACATTTGTAGACACACGATTTTGTTCCAAAAACAAAGCCCTCCCCCATATAAATATAAAAAAAACAAACAAAAAAAAAACAACCAACATGTATTTAACAGCATGCAAAAGAATGCACAAAAGTGTGTGCACATAACATGATTGAATCTTTGTACTATCCTATCACAAACTTCTCAAAGTTTAACCGTACAAGTGTATGTAGTTATACTGTACACAAAACTTATGTGAAATTTCACGACATGTGAACAACTTCCCTACTGCATGCAATGAATTTGTTTTGCAGGAGGTTCTAGAATTCATGATTTTGATCCATGATTTATCATCTGCAACCTCCCCTCTCCCCTCTGGTAGTGTCCCCGCCCCGCCCCCCTTTTCCTTAAAAAGAAAAATACTGAGGTTATTTGAAAACAACAATATCTTGAGGCAAGCAACACTGTATCTTAATTCTCATTGATTTCCCATTATTGTAGTTTCATCTTTAGAGGAAATTTAGGGAAAAATTGTGCATGGTCAAAAGTGGTATTGCTGATTTGTGCATTAAAATATGAAAACTCTACCAATCCGCAACTTTTTCATTTCAAGTTTTATATATTTACATTGCATGTCCAACTTTCATAAAACCTGAATACATCATGATCATCTCATTTGACTCAATAACCATCACCTCATGATACTGTAAAACGAGAAATTTTCGCGTGCATTTTAATTTCGCGAATTTCGCGAGCACCAAAATTCGCGAAATTAAAATGCACGCGAAAGTTTTTGTCTACACTACATGCATTGAACATCAGTGGCAATTCGCGAAAATTTCATGCCATGAAAAGGGCTGTCGGCTCCAATTCGCGAAAATTTCATGCCGCGAATATATCATGTTTTACAGTACACTATGGGGAATCATAATTCTTCAGGCATTTAAACAAGTCACAGTAAATCCAATTACCTGAAAGGAGCCCCCCCCCCCCCACAATTAGCGCTAATGAAATTTCATTTCACATAAATTGCAATGTGGTAATCATCCTGTCGTGTCGTTATGGAAATTCATCGAAAAAGACTGCAGCATCGATCGACAGAGAAAACATTTAATTTCCACAAGAGAAATTTGATACTTCATGGAAAACAGTATGGCCACAGTGTCACCCAGCCATAAAATGTAGATGATGAATATTGTATGTTCTATGGGTTTCTTTATTTTTGCACAATTTCAGTATTAAAAAATTTGAAATCAAGACAAAAATGGGTTCGGTAAAAGCCCACCTCTCTCATCTCTGACCTGTAATCTGGCTGAGGAAATGAGTAAAACATTTCCAGGACTAGACGGTCAGTATGTCATATCCAGAGACTCCAACCCAAAGTACCTTCTGATCTGGAGATTCTCCCGACTGAAACCCCGAGCAAACGGGAGACTCAAAGTTGATGTGTGCGAAGCGCGAAATTCCCAGGGTTCTAGATGCTCTCTGGTGCTATCTAAGGCTTATTTTTTCAACATACGATAGAAATATGCAAGAAATCCTTTCCAACGGGAGACAAAGAGCCAGGGCGGGAGAAATTAAATCTCAAACGGGAGAACGGGATATTTTGCAAAAATGGGTTTTCGGCGGGAGATCTCCCGTCGAAAACGGGAGAGTTGGAGTCTCTGCATATCCAAACAGATAGAACTCTGCTCCCAGTTTATGTATAAACACAGTTTATGTAAACACAAACTATACAATCAGAGAAACTCAAAACCAACTTATTTGTAGAACAGAACTGATTCTGTAGCATTGCGGATTATTTGCACAGGTGGTCCATATATCGTTTCTCTTTCGTTAACGTGCTTCATCGGTCATAAGTGCTAAATGAAATTTTCCATGTAATAACATTAATCATCATCATCATACACAGGCCACAGACAAACACTGTATTTCAGTACATTCTGCATGGTTTTGTGATGCCATTATTGGGCACTGCTGACGTAGTTGTTAATTGGTCAGGAGACATACTCGTAGGCCTACCTATGTGTGTGTGTGTGTGTGTGTGTGTTTTTTTTTGCAGCTTACACGTAAAGGGTAATACAAATGTAATTAAAAATGTAACATAACAGTTTGCATATTGTTTCTTACTTACTTTGGAAAAAAAAAAAGTTGTGTGTGTAGGCCTATTACATAATTTTGTAAACCAGCCGTCACTTTGCGAAATCAAGAAAATTTCTGATTTAAGCCCCCCCCCCCCCCCCCCCCCCCCTGGAATATCAACCTATATGATTATGTGAATACATAGTTTACCATCTAATCTGGGTTTGCTATGATAGGCAAACAACACTGTAGTGTAGTTGCACAAAGATGAAACTGTAGGAATATAACCCGCCCCTCCTTCCCCTTCCCCTTCCCTCTCCTCCACCCTCCCCTCCCCCCCCCCCCCCCAAAAAAAGATACACACTGCAGAATATCTAGTATCACAAACAGCTCACACTACACCAGGCAATTTGAATACTATAGAGAACAGGATCAGTTACAGATTTGAGCCCTGTTAATGATACACTGCATGCAGCTATAGCCAACCATCCTGCGCTCATTGTTCTCATGCTTCCCAGATAATTACCTAGCATAGTGTCACACTGTCATGTTCCTCTTCAAAACACGAACAAAAGTGCCAGGTACAGTGTATGCAAGATAGTCTATGCCACTTGAAGGCATATCATGTCACGGTGGCGAGACACAAGAGAGCACTACATATACATTGTATCCATAGAAACCGTATGAGGCATACATGTACATCCCCCTGTCGTAGTAAAGCCTACACTGTTTGGATTAGCATCACGCTTGCATGCCCAACTCATTATAAGCTGACTTTTACAATCTCTTGAACATTCGTTCTTTCAAACCTTTAATTCGAGACATTACTATGAGAAAATAATGCAAAAACATGTGGGTTTTTTTTTTGCCCATTTCCTATACAATACTTTTAGCAGGTATTGACAAAAAATAGGAAGTCAAGGTTTGATAAATGAAAATTCTTCTTTCCTCAAAAATAGGATTAATCTTAACAAATGGGAACATGCAGGTATGCAACTTGATATTACGTGGCGGAGTTCACCGCTTTTTTAAATTGGATCGCTTCAACTAAAATCTAGCAGATTGAAACTAATAAAATGAGACATTCTCATATAGCAAGCGAAATGAAAAGTGAATGAAATATTGTATATAATAGGCCTACATGTACTTCACAAACATGGATGATTTGTATTATGCGTGTAGGCCTACTGCATTCTTCATTCAGAAAATTTACTTTACAAGCAATCACTAAGAAAATTGCATTAAAAAAGAAACCACACATTTTGCTTCTGATTGGATATTTTATGCTATAAACTGTCTTCAACAACATTTGCCCTGGAAGTACAGAAAAAAAAAGTTCAATCAAGAGAACACAACTTGCAACATGTACAAATTGTAAGTGGTGGTCTTTTCACATACAGACCAATCTTCAGGATGATTAGATATAAAAATGTTTGATCTAGTTGAAGAGGGCAGAAATATTTTAAGCAAAACTATCTATACAGCTCACTTTCACTGGCATTTACACTTTATGCCTTAGCACCATACCCAACAGAACCCTAAAACCCTAATCCTACGACTCTGGCCAGGGGTATGTGCGTGCAGGAGTGGGACTCTGCATTCATGCGTCACGCCCATTCACAGTTGAGTTCTATCATCATTGCAGTTCTTTCTATAGGGAAGGCAACTTTGAGTTTACACTACAACAGCGCACCGTCACTGTCATGTTTTCAACGTTTTTCCATCAATGTCCTCCACAAGGCACAAGGCACAAAAAGATAATTCACCCAGGGAAGGCACCAAAAGTTTGCAGCATATCTGTCGAAGTTCAGCCGCAGCCAGATCAAATGGAGACCAAAACATTGAGGGGGCCACACAGAAAAATAACTGCTAATTCAAAAATATCTCTCCAGAACGCACTGGAGCACAATGGTCACAATGTAAACAGCGCAGTCATAGAGATAACCTGCTCGATAACAAAAGCTCTCATCTGTGGATGGACTACCACATAATTTACAACAAATTTTGCTAAATCTGAAAGGGCAATCTGAAATCACCTCTCTCCCAAAACTTGTCACAAGTCCTTTCCCATACAAGAAGAGAAAAATATAGATTTATATCAATACTTACACGCTGTCTCTTCTTTGCCGTTCTTTGGCTTATCCAATTATATCAAATCCTGCTAGTTCTCACAGAATTTTGATAAACCGAACGTATTCCTTTAAAAATGGTTGGGCAGCAGTAAACTGGACGCTATTACTCTCTGCTTTCTCCGCTCTTTTGACCAGTGGCTGGCAGACCCCGCGTCCTATCCTCTCAGCAAGCAAGCAAACACAACACAACAAAGCTAGAAGCACTGGCCTCGTAATATAAAGCAAAATTTGTGTGTGTGTGTAAAAGTGCCCACACACATACGCAAACCCACTTCAGTGCGTAATGCAAGAGCGCTGTAAACACACCTTGTGTGTGTATGTGTGCACTGAATAGATAGAGAGAGGGAGAGAGAGAGAGAAAGAGGCAATATAGGAGAGAAAGTGCATAGCCTTGGTTCCATACTCTTTTCTGTAGTTTTTCTCATTTAAAGCTTTCATGTGATACACAGTTGTATCTCACATTTACAAAGTACCTACACTAAAATATCTAATTTCTAGCTCAGGCAAATTCTATCACAAAAGGACAGAACCCTTGTTACATAAATGACTTTTTCCCTTGTCAGTTGAATGATAAATAAATTTGCGGAAAAACCAATGAATGATAACACATGTACAGCCTAAAGAAGCAGACTAAAATACGATGTAGCTACCCTGCCACACCCTGACATGCTGTACTACTCCATGGGTAACAGCGCAGCAAAATTAAATGCCAAGGTGAAATTAGGCTTGTTATTCAGACCCTATACTAAAAGATCAGAACCTCTTTTTTTTTTCTCTGTCAACCTCTTTACTTCTCCACCTCACAAAATACACACATACACTAACAACTCACTTGAGTGCCATCAGCTATAGATACAGATTATTCATAGGCCCTAAACTCATTACTCCATTTTTTCCTAAAAAACTGCACAGGATAATTCACAAATTGCCCTAAACTTTGAAATTCATTTAAATCTCCCTCACTTGTGAATATATCATTCAATTCATCATTGAAGAAGTATTTAAAATCCCATCTATCTATACTTACTATAGTAATGTCATATACTATTTCACACTATCGGTTTTGTCTGTTTGTATATGGATATATTTTTTAACTTTATCAAGTCTAATATTGTTATATGTATCATATGTGAAAGAGCTTTGTACCATTTGCCTAGTATTGGTAAAGGTGCTATAAAAATGGCATATGGGTAATATGCATACAAATGTACTTGTACTGAAATCTACACGGTTTTGTTTGAAAAATGTCTGTGTTCTTTAGCCTACTCACATTTCCCTATTGCAAAAATGCAACAAATAAAATTTTAGAGTACAATGCAGGCAGTTCTTCTGCTGTTTATTTTTACCTTATTTGAAGTGAAAAAATATGTTTTTGCAGCCAACTTCTCTCACTCTATAAAGTTTGCATGTGGCAGTTTTAGTCTCACCTTTGTTAGTTTTAAAATCATATTGAAGTTTATTTATCAAAATTCTTACTTGCAGCTACTGATAACACAAAACCTTGATAAAAGAAAAGGTATTTTTCAAACAAAGACATGTGAAACTTTATATTCACTCAAAATTGGGACAATTCTAATGATTTGAGGCCATTCAGTAGTATTTGTATATGGTGCAACTTGTGTGGATAGTAATTGGAAGAGAAAACTAATAGAAATATTGAAAAATGTTTACATTCTGGCAGAATTCAAGTGAGGCTTAAAAATGAGGCTAGCAATGTCGATGTCATCTCTGTAAATGGTCTAATAGAATGAGAAATTCCTGTCTTCTTTGACGTCAAAAGTGACGCCATGCCCGCATAACCGCTGGGCAATGGGCCGAGACCTTGGCCAAGGAAAACAGTTTTTGTGCGTCCTAACACAGCTAGCCTAGCTATAAGCTAGCTCTCTGCCAAAATCTGTCCTAGAAAAACAGGAAGCTAGACTTGTCTTGTTTTCAGTCAGTTGCCATGGCAATGGTATAACAGTGCTGCAGTATTACGCCAGAATCGGTGCAAAAGCACAGCCAACGGGGACAAACTAGACTCTTCTATTTAGCCTATTCCCTACCCTCGGGCTCGAACTTGAACTAAGGGACAAGAGGATTGGGAAAACAATCAAATGAGTAAATATTCCCCAACTATGTACAGAATTACCTCATTACCTCAATATACCTCATTACAATGATTGAAACTCTATGAAATAAGGCAAAACCTCTGTCCTACTCAAGTATGCAAATGGCTCTCATTTTACTGTACAGTTGTATGTCCCCCTGAACCCTCCAGCAGTGATAACTTTAAAAATGTCGAATCAATCCAAATGTAATTTGAGGATATGAAACTATAACTTAATACCCACATCTTAGAGAAAATCCGATCCGATTTACTTCAGGGGTCAAAGAGAAATTAGGAATTTTGTAGAGCATTTCAGGAATCCCTTCCCTTCAAGTTCTGTCAACTGTGTTCACACATTAAAGTTCCAAGTGCATGCATCCAAGTGCTAAACTTGGAAGAATCAGACCCATGACATGCTTTACATTGATCTACATTTCTCTGTGACCACTTCACCATATTGACTGAGGTTTTCTGTGAAATAAGATGTTATATCTTAAGACTCTGAAATAGCATTCATACAGTTTAATCATATTGGAAGTTATCATGTGAAAATCCGATGGTATCTTTATCTATTTTGTGTCTGTGTGTGTGTGTGAGTGTGTGTGTGCGTGTGTGTGTGTGTGGGGGGGGGGGGGCATACAATTTGTAATGTACAGGTACTGAGTTCTTGCAGGGAGGTGCGAGTCTCCCCAATTCTTCTAATGCACCATACAACCCAGTCTACTCATTCCTGCTTACTGCGACAGTGAGACGATGCAGTCGAGAAAAACAAAAATAAACATTTCCTTGTCTAACACTGAGCCACCTCTAAAATTACACCATGTACTTGGAACATAATCTTCCTGGTTATGATGTCATGGAAACATCTGCACATGAGACAAGAAATCAATACTTCAGAAGTGAGTCAGATTATTTAGAATTTGGAACCAAACTTCCTTGAAACAATATGAAAACCAACAGTTGATTCATCTTATCTCATCCTTTCAATGTTAGTTACTTTCTTATTCTATCTTGCCAAAAGATATAGCTCTCTCTCTCTCTCTTTCTCTTCCTAGTTTAAATCTAAGACCATTGAACCTTTGAAAAGTGCGTATCGCCACTCTAGTTCAAGATACTTTTTAATAAAGAAATTACATATTATACAAACAGTTGTACCACTTCACACCCTTGAGCGAACAAGTATTGTAGCCCTTTTTTTCTCTCTTTCTCTCAAGGGATGTTGAGAAATGAGTCTTTTTGCAGTTTTCAGATACCAACAACTCAAAGGTGAAAGCTGGATAACCTTTGAAAGTGACTAAGCACTAAAAGTGTCAGTGCTCTGCCAAGTCGGAAAAAAAAAACACCCAACAGTTCAGAACTATGACAGGCAGAATTATGAAATCCAGTACCATTACTATACTTCATTTCTTACACTTGAACTACTACCACTTCTTCTATTTTTAGATTTCATTTCATTTTGGAAATGATGTAAAGCGCATGGACACAGATTTCGCAAGCAAACTGGCTATCAGGGAAAATAGGTCTGCAACTTTGTAACATCAAGCCGATGACCCCACCCCAAAAATGGCAAGTTAGTTGATATTTTTTTGTTACAATAAATACAAGGCATTGGATGATGTTTCAAAGTTCCACCCAAAAAGATGCTGCTTGGAATGGTCATGCATAATATATGAGGGGAAAAGATTACCCTTGTGAGGTTGAGCTGATTTTGCTATTTCACACATTTCCCAGAGACAACTGACCAAGTACTGTAAAAGTGGATATTTTCCCATGAGTAATTTTTCGCCCTTCGCCGGGTAAGACAAATTTTGAGTGTTTTTAATTCAGGACTCAGGAATCAGAATGTTAATCACTAGACCATATGGCATGCAAAAATATCCATGTGCTGCTATTTTTGCTTTTGGTTTCAATATGCGAAATGCGCGAAAATTTCTACACCACAAAAATTTCCACTTTTACAGTATACTTGGGACTAGTCTTTGACGGGTTAAAGGGTGTGTACAGTTCTGGTCGAGGTGAGGATTTAGCTTTTAAAGGACAAGTCCACCTTTATATACATTTGGATTGAGTGAGTGCAGCAATATTAGTAGAACACATCAGTGTAAGTTTGGGGAAAATCGGACAATCTGTTCAAAAGTTATGAATTTTTAAAGTATCTGCGTACTCACTGCTGGATGAGAAGACTACTACAGTGTATGATGTCATATGCGTACAACCATATAAAGAAAATAAAAAGAGAATTTCACAAAACTTTACTTTTTTAATAAAGTGCACATTTCTTCGACTTGTTACTGACATATGTTAAGGGTAATATTATTCCCCCTGCCTTCTGAAAGAGAGAAGTCAAGCGTTCTTTTGTTATGCGAGAAAAGTGAAAATATGTTAAATTTTCTTTATTCTTTCTTTATATCGTTGTACTCATATGACATCACAAGCTATAGTAGTCTTCTCATCCAGCCTTGAGTGAGCAGAAACTTCAAAAATTCATAACTTTTGAACGGATTGTCCGATTTTCCTCAAACTCTCAATGATGTGCTCTACTAATATTGCTGCATTAACTCAACCCACCGTATTATGTCTGTGAAGGTGAACTTGTCCTTTAACGTTTTGCGAGATATTCAGAAACCACTCTATGAGATACCAAAGAGCATGCGATTCTAAGGGGTATCAAAAGTTTATTCGATGAAAATTGGTTTCGAAATGGCTGAGATATCCAAAAACAATGTGAAGCAAAGAGATCCTAATAAAGTTGTGGCATGTCGCCTTTCATTATCACTTTTTTTGATATCTCAGCCATTTGAAAACCAATTTTCATCAAATAAACGTTGAATCCTTCTTAAAATTACATGCTCTTTCATATTTCACAAGAGGTTTCTCATTATCTCACTTAAGAATGTTCAAAACATGAATCCCCACCTCAACCAGTACTGTACAGTCCCTTTAAGGTGGGATAGAGGAGGAATAGGATGGGGGAAGGGAGCATACAAGGATTCAAGAAACAACGATGGCTCCCTTTTGTATCGAAGTTGGCACTAATCGAACATGAATCATGAGTGGTATTCCCGTTGGCACACCAAGACCTTTGCTGGCATTTTTTTTTGGTGTCTTCTGCAAAGCCTCTCTCCCTCACAACCTGTCTGTTGACATTAAACTTCCCTAGACTTCCTTCCCTCATTCTATCAGAGTTTTTTTAAGGCATAATTCACCATTTGCCGATGAAAAAACAAAGACCCAGCATTAGGGCTTTAAAATTGGTCTAAAATGTGAGTTAGGGATAGAAACAACAACTGTAAAAATTTGAATTGGTAAAATTTATTGTTAAATATGCAAAATGTGAACAATAGTTCTAATACAAATGTTTCCAGACTATAAACCATCTACATTTACGGTTTACTGAGAAAAATACAGATATCTCCTTAAATATTCTAGGCTTTACTGCGAAAATTTTATATGATAGGATGTTTTGTGGTTCACGAGACCTACACATATGCATTAAATGTCATATCTTGAAAAATCTTTAAATCACTGTTCCAAAAAGTCAACACAGGAACTTTAAAGGACAAGTTCACCTTCACATACATAAGGATTGAGAGAATGCAGCACTATTAGTAGAACACATCAGTGAAAGTTTGAGGAAAATTGGACAATCCGTTCAAAAGTTACGAATATTTTAATTATCAGTGCAGTCACTGCTGGAAGAGAAGACTACTACAGTGCATGATGTCACATGCGTACAACTATATAAGGAAAATAAAAAGAGAATTTCACAAAACTTTACTTTTTGAATAAAGAGCACATTTCTTCGACTTGCTACTGACGTATGTTAAGTGTAGTATTATTCCCCCTGCCTTCTGAAAGAGAGATGTCGAGTGTTCTTTTGTTATGCGAGAAAAATGGAAATATGTTGAATTTTCTTTATTCTTTCTTGATATCGTTGTACTCATGTGATATCACAAGCTAAAGTAGTCTTTTCATCCAGCCGTGACTGAGCAGAAACTTCAAAAATTCATAACTTTTTAACGGATTGTCTGATTTTGCTCAAACTCTCACTGATGTGTTCTACTAATATCGCTGCATTCACTCAACCCAAATGTCTATGAAGGTGAACTTGTCCTTTAAGCACTACCCAGCCATCTTCTCAAATGGAGAATGAACAAACAAACAAACAAACAAACAAACAAACAACAAATACACAATGCTGTATACTGGCACTAGTCTGACAGTACCTGACCAGTAAAAATCAATGTCAGACCAGTACCTTTTTCAGAAATGGGCCTGTATAACATGGAAAAGCTGGGTACCTACTGGTCCAACATATGGGCCATTCTCAGATTAAGTGTTCAATTCCATGTGAGTAAAACCGAAAAATCAACCACAAAGTAATACATTCCAAGATGTGTTTTCGGAAACTTCAAAACCGGTCAAATACGAAACAAAAAGTGGAACATTCTAAATGATGGCCATTCATGGAGTAAAAATGAATTGAAATAGAACATCATATATGATTTTTGATCACCAATCAGATACGTTACCGCAAATTTACATGTTGTAATGGACTCCTAACTCTGAATTAAATTTATTGTTTTGATCCAATTTCTGTTTAGGAAAAGACATCTGTCCCCCCTAAAGATATTGGGGTTTTTCAAGAGGTAAAGATGTCGTCATCCCTTGCTAATTGGTAGAAATTATTTCTGTGTGGTAGGTTGAAATATGCTTTTTGCTGAAATGAAATATAACCTTAAGATTTACTTTGTATTTTTAGCAAATTTCGCTTACAAATAAAGTTTCGAATCCCACAAATCATGCAAAGGGAACGATCCAAATTGGAATTTCACAGGAAACAAATATGAATTGCTTTCCTGGGGAAATAACTATTGAAAAACATCGAATCACCTTTGGTAACGTATCTGGTAAAATATAAGTAATAATTTTAGTTGTGTATGAATTAATAGATACCACCTGTTTAATTATTTACCTCATGAATTGATGTAAAAATGAATGATGTAAGCCCAAATTAACCATTTTAAACATTGTACGTAATATTTAAACTATGAAATGTAGTGGAAAAGAGCCCTAAATGTGAAAGCTGAGTTCTTCATTCACAGAATATTCTCATCTTACGTCTGAATGTATTTATCCATCTGACTATAAATATTCATTAAGTTTTGATGGATAATGCAAACAAGGTTTAAAAAATATATTTTTGCAGGCATTTAGAAGGAAGTAGGTACAGTCTCTATGAACTCGATATGCTAAACAGTTGTTTGACCTATGGTAACGTATTTGGCTCATCCCTTTTAATGAAAATGAATAAATAATTGTTCAACTTTTCAATGAATCTTGAGTAGTTCTTCATATGTTGAAAAACACTAGAATAAATATGCAACAGAACACTGAAACTTTTCTTGGAAGCGTTTCATAAACTACTTTTTACTCTTTCAAAGTTTGGTAACGTATCTGGCGTACCGTAAATGAATCTGTCGGTGAAGTTACAGATCAATTTCTACTGAATATTCTTCATTTGAACATAACTTTAATTTTTTATGGAAGCGTCATTCTATGCAGAATTGTTTTATGAACACTTTGTTTTACATAACATTATTTGTCACCGTGGGTGCCCTGAATTATACGTAACGTATCTGCTAAATCTGAAAAGCAAAAAACTGATATGCTGAATCTTAGCTTCGTCTTGTAAAATAAATGTTCAAAGTTGTTGCATAGAATATGAAAGTGGCTGGGTTTTATAAAATAGAACTTTGGAGTTTATGAGCACACAACGATTTGTTTGTAAAAACATTTACAATTTCTTTTCAGCATTTTGATTATGTGGTAACGTATCTGTCGGAAAACTTGGCATTAAGTTGTGAGACACTGACGCAGAAAGAAAAATCATGTGGAAGTGTTGATCTTTTTCACCTCTCTGTCCTTTTGGTGTAAGAATATAATCCTGAGGTCCAACAAAACGAAGCATGTAATGTGTAGGGATGAATTTTGACCAGATTTGATCCCCAGAAAGCACAAGACCAATGAGCAAAATTCGGTCACGTATCTGGGGTAACGTATCTGTGGTAACGTATATGGTCGATCATATTATTATGAGAGCGATATCTACCAAATATTTCTCACTTGTACTAAACTTTAATGTTGAATCGATGCGTCATTCCGAGGAGTAATGTATAATATACAATTTGTCTGACATTGCAATATCTGTCGCAGTGGGTGGCGTGAAAAGTATGTCACGTATCTGTCCAAATAAAAGTGTAGAAAACCGATATTTCAAACATTGTACCGTATTCTCAAAAAAGAGCTGTTGCACAAAAAATCTAAGTACTTGCAATGTATGAAGTATATCCTCAGGGTTTCATATACACAGGGTCATTGCATAGTCTTGTTATTTTCGCAATGCTGTAACACTAAAGAAACTGGTAACGTATCTGGCGGTGAACTTGGCGACAGGTTTCAAAAGGCTATAAAAAAAGAAGTCAATAAAAATTTTGGAACTTTTTGAGTATTGTGATTAGCACATATGATATGCTCATCGTCCATGAAAATGATATTTGGAAAGTGTGTTTGTGGACGGAGAGGAGCAATAAAACATAATTCTGAAATAGCCGGCGACACTGCGTTTTGGGGGTCTTAACGAAGTTTAACAGCAAAATTTTATAAAAAAGGCAGACAACCGCATTTGATCGTGTTTATTTTTAACAAATAAAGTCCTCGTGATATATTATAAACATTTAAATAGTATCTAATAGGTTTCAGGGAACCGCAAACTGTCATGGAATGTCGGCGACACCAAAATTCCGTATTTGAACGCTTTTACTGAGAATGGGCCACATACAGGTCTGACCAGTAGAAAAAAAAAAAATGGGTTAGCGGGCAGCCCTGTAACACCCCATGGATGCTTACTATACAGTTCTTGTTCAGCAGTTGAAAGGATACTAAAGAATTGATGTTAAAGAAAATAATGCACCTGCAACTTTTATATGTTTAAATTGATATTTAGCAGATCCATGCACCAGTTTTTTCTACAATTTTACACCTCTGCATGTACACAAAGTCACTGTAACACTGTGAATAGTGTCTTAAAAGTACACTTTACCTTTGGGAGCAGTGATTTGAAAAAAAAAGAAATATTCGAGATATCACACTTGATGCATATGTGTAGATCAGTTGTATCACAAAACATCCTACCATGTTAAAATTTTGCAATAAAGCCTAAAATATAAGGAGATATTACTATTTTTCTCAATTAACCATAACTGTAGATGATTTTTTTTTAGTCTAAAAACATACTTCTTTTTACATTTTGTATACTTAACAATACATATATATAATTAAACATTAATTATACTGAATCAATCTTTTATATTATTTATTTCTATCCCGAATAAACTCACATTTTAGAACTATTTTGAAGCACTAAAGCTGGGATTTTGTTTCATCTGCAAATGGTACATTATGCCTTTGAATATACATGTACCACTCACCTGACTGTGGTTATCAAGTTGTCATATTACCTGACATACATGTACTTCCCGTCTTCCCACCATAGGAAATATTAAATGCATACATGTATCCGCAGAGCTTATCTCAGAGAGGTGTACTTTTGGGCCAGAAACACTGCAGAGTATTTCATATTAAGAAAAGTGAGAACATTCAGGTACAACATACTAACTGATCATGAAATACACAGTATCTATTTGTGTTATTTCAGCAAGGATAGTGCAGACAAGATGCAAATTATATAGGTATTTAATTCCATGATAATTTTGTTAATGTGAATGCACCTACAGTACACATTTTGAAGGCAAATCACATCATATCTCCCTGTCTGCCTAACACACACATAGGGCCTACACATACACAAACACGCACACACACACAAACAAACACACCAACATTCTAGTGTCAGCAAAAAAAGGTCCTAATTGTACAGTTTCCTGTCATTATCAAACTCACAAAACTATCAAATTCATGGATAAAGAAATGACTGATGACTGGAAAAAAAACACCCTGCATCAAACACAGTCATATTTGGAATAAAATTCCTATCTTAGGTCAAAGAATTATCATAAAAAGCATTTAAAATCAGAGGACACTGTCGGCAATCAATGGACCATTAAATAATAACATTCCTTTGTTATCTCTTTTAGATCTCTTTCCCAGCTGCCAGTAGCTTTAATCAGAGAATATCTCATAAAAATCATCTGCAGCGGTCTCAGTGGAAAAGAATGAGAGAATGCCAAGTTGAATAGACGTAATACAGACGACCTATTCAGCCCCAGTACATGCAGAAACAATGATTTAAAAAAAACCAACCCCCCTCAAAACCCCCCCACAAACAAACGTAATAGACTGTTTGAATAGACATTGATGTGCCAATAGGGCGAATTAAACAGAACAGAGTGAGATAGTTGAAGTTGAAGTTGTTATAACTTCGAACAAAAGGCTGGGGGGGGGGGGGGGGGCTTGGATTTATGAAGTGGCATCTGCACTGTACGCACGCACAGTGTCTGAGTACAGCACAAACACCACCCACCAACACTACGTGTTGGCATTGTGTGCATATAATATGATGGATATGATATCACCATTGAACTATACCATATCTCTGTTACAGTTCAATACAGGACTTACCTGCACTAAAGCTTTTAAGATCAGCCCCTTTAATAAGGAATAGCTAGCAGCCCAAGGAAGCATACCTACCATTTCACTCACAGATCATGTCACATGTCTTTTATTTGCATTTTTGGTTGTTGTCTTTTTTATGATACATATCTAGATGCTTTCACCATTCTCCAAAGAGACATTAAACTGCAACTTAATAGCAACGGGACACACAGGGTTGCAATGCGGATGATCACCTCTGACCCAAACTTTATATCTGTCGCACAGAATCCACAGAATATGCCTACATGTATGCAACATTAGAACAACCCTGCAAATTGCACAGCTAGATCAGTCATTTCTATGCACTTGTGAAAATCTATTATTAGTACAACTTTATAGACTTTGTCAATGTCATTGTGTGTCTCTCTGGGTTGTATGAGCTTGATAACAGCTGGTTTCATTGTCCATCACTGTTTTCAATAGGAAATGCACCTCACAGCCAATTCACCTTCATCCAAACGGATGGAACAGTGTTGGTTTTGATGGATCGAGCTGCAGGTTTTCAACTTTGTGTGTGAGTGTGTGTGTGTGTGTGTGTGTGTGTGTGTGTGTGTGTGTTTGTGAGATAATGAGAAACCTCCTATCATTCATGAAGGGACATATGACACCTTAGAGAAATTCAAAGTTTATTTGATGAAAATTGGTCTTGATATAGCTGATATATCAAAACTAGCCCAATGTCAAAATAGCTCCCTATTTGTGTAGTGAAGACCTACATTGTGTGGCATGTTTCGTTATGAAATCAGTCATTTTTGTCGATGAAATGTTGTCATTTTGTCACAAAATGATCATTTCGTCGATGAAATGTTGTCATTTTGTCATGAAATGATCATTTTGTCGATGAAATAGGCCATGCGACATTTGTCGTCCCATACAAAACCACGGTCTCTGTCAATGGTTTAGAATTGCACCACCTTCGTGAATTCAGGACAAACAGTTGAATGGATTATTGAATGTTAATGGAAATGCTCGGTAAGTTAAAGGGATAGTACAGTATTGGTGGAGATGAGAATTGGGCTTTTAACTGTTTGTGAGATATTAAGAAAACACTTGAAATAGTACAGAGCATACCATTTTAAGAGGAATTCAAAGTTTATTTGATGAAAATCGGGTTTGGAATGACTGAAACATCCAAGAACAACGTAAAACAAAGCAATCGTAATAAAATGTGGGTCACACACTTTATTGAATCGCTCTGTTTTGGATATCTCAGCCATTTCGAAACCAATTTTCATCAAATAAATGTTGAATTCCTCATGGAATTACATGCTCTTTCATATTTCATAAGAAGTTTCTCATTATCTCACCAAAAAATGTTAGAAACCTGAAATTAGATCTCAACCAAAACTATACAATCCCTTTAAAGGCAACTGTCTGCTGGACTGCTGGGGCACATCAAGGGTTAAAAACGGAAGGATACAGAAGCAAATATTGTCACTTCGTCAATCTCTCAACACGTCACCAAGATGCCACAATATTCATAGAGTGTGTGTACATGTTTGCATGTCTGGGCACATTTGTACATTGTATATATTCATATTCTCTATGACTTCATGGATATTTTAAGTCATGCCACATCATATTTACACTACAAATGGATGAATATGGCAAGTGAGTACCAACCATATATCTCAAGTCTTGAGCTGAAAAACATTCACTGAATTTTCTATTAATCACTTTTATTCTGCTCTCATTATTTTTTTTTTCTCTCTTTTTATCTTTTACTGAGAAACCTAACTGTACAGGTAAGCACCCAAATTACCACAAGGATTTTTTGAAAAACAAAAATTTGCATTTATTGGTTTCGACATGTCGTCAAAACTAACTGATAAAAACTCTTTTGATACTATTGTATGCTAATAGAATGTCCTCTTTCCCTGGTATTACGGACAATATAATCATTTGAAATTGCACAAACTTGAACATTTCTTGTAATGTACACAGAATTCAATTCGAAAGGGACACACTGGACCAGAGAATATGCACAATATATATGTGCACACATATAATATGAGCTCTTGGTGTTTGTGTACGTATTGACCTGTGACATTTTAACTGATTTCATAATGAACTAGAGAAGTACTCTGAGAGTGCAGACCTCCGCCAAGCAGCTAATTTCCAACATGATCTTGTTCTCCCACAGATCGATCAGTGATTTCCACCCATACGTATGCATGCCGATTTCCAAGTATAGAAGCCTTTTGTAACGTCATCAACTTATAGCTGGGTGATGCGCCTCGCCTTAGCAGAAACTAGAACATGCACTTCAGTGCGGGTATGAAAACATTTACACTTTGCGCTTTACATGTAAACTCCCAGGTTCATTGACCCTACCTGCTAAAATATTGAAAATCTTTCGCAATACCGGTACCCACAAAATTGCCGGATCACTCCCAAAATTTAATCATCTGTTCCTTGTGTCATTCAAAAGCTTTCTGTAAGTTTCATCCAAATCCGTGCTCAACTTTTTGAATCATTTTGCACAAGGACAAACGAATTAACAATATGCCGAAGAAAACATCCAATGTACCCTGTAATCTCCTCCCTTGGCGGAAGTAATTATGAGGGAAGTACATTGTAGTCGATGCATAAATTTACAGGCCTATGTGCTTGAGTTCTGCGAACACCCTTTCCTAACATCCCATGCAAATTGGAGTCTTCCAGGCAGATATTATAGTAATTGCTTCTAATTTCATCAAGCAATTATCACTGTTAATGGTATTGAGGTAAATGGGAAGATTAAAGGACACTTCGTATAGGTGTGAATTGAGTGAATACAGTAATATAAGTACAACACATCCATGAAAGCTCGAGGAAAATCAGATAATCTGTTCAAAATTTGTGAATTTTGTTATGTTCAGTGCCACCATCACTGGAAGAGAAGACTAGTACCATAGTTTATAATGTCACATGCACAGAACAACATTGAGAAAATATAAAGAGAATTCCACAAAATGTTATTTTTGTTTTGAAAAGCACACGTTCCCTTGACTTGTTAATTGACGTAAGCTACGGGAAATGTCATTCTCCCATAATGCCATCTGAAAGAAGCGAGTCAAGTGCTCTTTTATAATGTGAGAAAAGCGAAAATATGATGAATTTCCTGCATATTAGTTTTCTTTACATCGTTCTAAGCCTATGACATCAAAAACTGTAGTAGTCTTCTTATCTAGCGATGAAGAATAAAGAAACTTCAACATATTTTCACTTTTTTCGCATAAGAAAAGAACACTTAACTTTAACTCTCTTTCAAAAGGCAGGGGAATAATATTATGTCAGTAACAATTCAAAGAAATGCGCACTTTATTCAAAAAGTGAAGTTTTGTCATACCACCATTTGTTTTTACGTCAAAAACAAATGGTGGTATGACATTCTACCTCTTACCTAGGGCCCTATATCCAATTACTCATCAGTGTATTACATTACACCTATAACTTTTTTTTAATGATTTCCTGGCTTATAAATGGCACAACAACAATTCTTTATTGAATAAGGAGACAAACATACTGGTTATGCATCCAGACATAAAAAAAAAACCCACTAGTGCTAATAAAAACCAACAAACACATGGGAACCCAGAGTTTTTGGTGGACTACAATATTCATAATTTACCAAGTCCTGCTATGAAAACATCCATCCTGTATTGGAGTAGATGTCCATCTGTAAATAGAAACCAGCAGTAGTGTGCTAGCCCAACTGGCTTGTTGAACAATCAGTAATCTCCATTTATTCAAATTTATAGAGTAAATGACCAATTTCTCAATGTATTTATTAGCACAAACTTGTCTCAAAGTCACTGTTGTTGTCATTTTACAAGATTATCTTACTACAGATTTCTGCATGCATCCATGTCCAATTTTGCATACATTTTCAATGATCTACATTGTGCAAGTAACATGTTTATTAATACTTCACAGTACTGATTGATCTTCAAAATTTGTTTTCATGCACAAATCAACTTTACTTTTGACAGGTATCCTGAGTGGATCAGTATTATTGTAACAAACTTGATACACTTTTACTCCAAAGTCAGGCTTAATCAGAACCAATAAGAATAGCCCCTTGTGAATTTGAGTTGCCACAAGTCGTATGGACTGTATTTTTTCCTTATTGCTTACCTAGGCTTTGTAAAGTAACTGCTTACAGGATTCCTTTGCTAAGCAGTAGCCCTCCTTTTCAATCATATAAACAGGAGGCATTTAAAAGACTTAACCTAGATGCTATCTTTAATCCTATCAGAAACACCCATAATGAGTAAAGAGGGGGAAAAAAAATGGAAAGAAAACAAAATTCTGGGTTGCCTGTTTCGCTTGGGAGAATTTCAATGGCAGGATAAAGAAAGTTGCTTGGCCAAACTATGGCAGGAATGCACAAACCTTGAGAGTAGGCGGTAAACAAAGTTTAAAGGGTTGAGTATTTACAAGCAAATCCCCAGCTAGTCATTGAAACACAGGTAATAACAGATTTTTTACCATTTGGTCTTATCCCTCGGCACTGTCCCCCCCCCCCCTTCCCCCCCTCCCGCCCCCCCCCCCCGAATAAATCATGCATTAAATTCCTATGAATTTAATACTAAACAACCAGAAACCTAGTCAATATCCTGCCAACCAAATACCCCGAGGCCAACGATGGCAAAGGGCAAGTACAAGGAGACGATGACATAGCAGCTTTAACCCGTTGAGGACTAGTCCCGAGTATATTCGGGCAAGCATCTATGGGAAATGCATGTTGTAGCAAAATCAAACCGTCCTCAACGGGTTAAAAGACTAGCCCATGATCAAACAAACAAACAAACAAACAAAACTAAGAATGTTCTACAGTCAAAAGACATACTATATTTATTCCAAATTCAATACTTAGCAAAATTTCTGATTTGTTTTCTCCCTTAGTCTGCTATTGTAAAGTGCAGCACCCCTCCCCCCCCAAAAAAAAATCCCCTTCCCCCCCCCCCCCCAAACCCCCAATAACTCTGAACTGCCCACATGTGGTGGCCTCCTCTAAAACCTAAAATGAATATTATACATGTATGATAGACCGTTTATTGTCACTGGAGTGACAAAACCTCGTATCTCAAATTTTGGTGAAATTATTCTTTTCTTGGATTAATTGTCAGATGTCCTGTCCAAATCCTAGTTGTTAACCCCCCAAAATGGAGTGACCCCAGCATGTCAAAGTAAAGGCAACCCCATTTGTCATAGAGCTTTGGCTGCCACATCTAAATTTGCATTTAAATTCAACATTGTTGAGATTCGACATTTTGTCGCCCAAACAGCGACATATTCTCCCCCTACCCTGCGACTCTCCCCAGATTCCTCCCTCCATTCGCACGAAAGCTACAATTTTAGAACATGAAAGCTACATTTTTAGAACATGAAAAGCTATAATTTTAGAACATTAAAGCTACAATTTTAGAACATGTCCATCCCTCTGTCCTTGCTTTCACACGTACCGAGAGTGAGTGCTTAATTTGAATGCTGAATTATAAACATGATTGCAATTACAATTCCAATTATTGTTCATTCACTTGACCGTGTAGGATGAATACAGTGCTCAGCAGAGAAGGGATGCATGCATATCACATTCATGTCAGGAGCAGCGTTCATATTTTCATGTGTTTTTAAATTCCCGAATAGCACCTGACTTGCGAAAATTCACAAAAAATAAAAACCTCAAGAAATATTTAGCATACAGATATCTACACGGATACATCCATGCTACATAGCCATCTATCTATTCATTTATCTATAGATCTCTTTGCTTCACTTTAGCCTTCGTAGCAGAAAAAAAAATGGTAATAGGGCAATTCATCAGGATCGACCCCATAGCAACCAGATGGTGAACTCGTCAGGCACTGTCCATGAGAGACGGATGAAAGCTCCTACGAAACAGACAACTGTCTAATGAGAACATGCACGTGCAGTTTTCAGCACATCACTATGGAGGCTTATAATTCGCAGGAACAACTACCATCCCATCCTCCCCCCCCCCCCCCCCCCAACATCCTGATATCAGTTTACAATGTCCTGGAAAATAAACACAAACCGCCATAACCTTCGGAAAAGAACAGCAGCCAACATTATCAGCTCCCCTTAAACCCAAATGACTCATCTGTTCCATGGACAAAATACAAACCAAAAAGAAAAAACAAAACAAAAATACAAACAAATTAAACCACAAAAAAAAAATGACAAATCAAATTAGGAATATCTTGGAGGGCTCTCACACTTTGGAATAAAGAGAACAATTTTTTATTAATTTACAAAACTTGTTTCTATGTACGTTGATTAATTTTGTAAGTCCTCAAACTGTGTTCTCCCAAACACATTTGCCCAAACTGGTCCCCCCTGATCACACGACCTGTCTTCATCAGCCCCCAAATTTCAAAATAGTGTGCTATTTTGCGGTCACAAAACTAGTCCGATGTCATAATAGCGTGCTATTTATGCAGTGAAGACGCAAATTAGCGGGAAAATTTCCCCCAAATCTTGGGTCAGTTTGTGAACTTACGGTCTATTTGGGTTGCGTCTACAACAACCCAAAATCTACTTGCTCCTATTATAGTAATGATGCCAAGTACAAGTACACATGCATTAAATTTTGGGCTAATTTCCCCAAGAGGGATATCTCAAGCTGATGAAGATGCACATTTGCAATACTAAGTATTGAGCTATTTTCCCAAACCATAAAATATTGAGATTGCTTGAAATATTGACAGTCCTAAACCGTTTGTGACTTTAACAAAGGCTCTCATCACATCTGGGTTTGTGTACCTAGTCAACATTTATATTCGTAAAAAAAGGAAAAAAAAAATATGGCTTAGCATTTCCTTTGCAACTTATTTTCTTTTCTTATTTCATACAGACTGGAAACAGCAAAACATCACTCTGAAAGTGCAAACAAAAGATGCACATATTATCTCCTTTATATAGTCAGATCTCAAAACAAAGGGGGAAAGGAGAAACTGTTTACAGGGGAAATGGTCATTAGCGAACCCACAATGCTATTCCACTTTCTATCACCTTCAAAATTCACACACAAAAAAAAAGATTAAACACTCCTGCTTGTTGGTACAAGTCTACATTATGCATATTATGTTGGTTTTATACTATCCACTATTAAAAGTGGGTTTCATTCTCCTTTTACCCTTTAGCAACTGAAGGTTCTGTACATAATGGCCTATAGTTCAATACGGAAGGTACAGTCGTTAATATTGCTCTCAGTTCGACAATGTTCTATAGGCCTATGTTATGAAATAGCTCACTGAATGTTCATTCTTGTCTATGAGAAGTTATGCTTTTTCTTGACACGCAAATTCAATACTTTTGATACCAAGAGAATGGTGTGTCACAGAGGTAAAATCTGACTCAAATTTCTTGACCTTTGACCAATTCAAAATTACATTCATTGTAATTATATACATTAGAATCTATGTGGAAAAAAATGGTAAAGCATAAATAAAAACAAAAAATAGAAGAGCACTTTCAGGCCTTTCTTCTTCTTCTTCTTCTGATTAAGTCTGCCTCCTTCAATAGACTGAAGATTCTTGCAGACTGGTGCTATTTACATTATAATACAATTTATTTACAGATATTTACAAGCACATAGAAAATTTGACGAAAAATACTTTTAATGAAAACTCATTAATCACTTTCAGTGATTAATGAGTTTGAAAATAAATAGCAATGACAATGTAGTGTATAGGATCTATGCATATCATGTTGGATGAATGTATTCTACTAAAAGTTGGTTTCAATCTATTTCAAATAGCAACGAGGGTATCCAGGTAGGACAGACAGACAAACAGACAGCCTAAACAGACAAACTGACAGACAACCATGAATGCCTCTGGCACCCTTCTTGAGATGATGAAGGCAGAAAAAATTAAACACGCGATGTCACAAAGTAGGTTAACAACAAAACTTGTTCTTTGTAAATTCTGTACAGTTGCCAAAAGCTTTAGAAAGGAGGTTTATTACTTTAGAGTGTTTATATGAACCTATCATAAACAAACCCATTATGAATCTATGTCATGTGACAGTGATACAATAATATCATATGAGGAGTATCCTTGGGTTTAATGGCCACGGCTTTTGCTTTCATCTTTTCCAACTTTCATGACTAGAGCACATATTATTGATATGTTTGTGGAGGTCGCATGACTGGTTCGCATGTCAAATCTTGATAATGATGACGCATGCAAGTCTGTGTTTTCTTCTTTAATATCATGTTCACATTTGGGGTAAAGTTATCATAACCCTGTTTGGATGACTTTTTTTCCAATTAAAATCTTTCTTTAAGGAAAAAAAAAGCAACATGAAAAACAATCAGTTTCAAACATGCGTAGCAAATATATGGGTAACTGATAGATACTGTGGTGTGTTTGATATTGGCAGAACAGTACATGGGGCCCTCATCACAAAATAAAGGAACAAATTACTCTCTCACTAGCTGATGATTGCTGTCCTCATTTCATTGCCATGGCAACCGCCTCTGATCACACCTGGAAGAATAATCACTACACCTCTCAGCCTTGTCGTCATTCACGACCCATTAGCTTCCTGCAAATAATCAGGGTGACAACTGATCCTTGGAACATTGGCGCTTCTTGAGGATAAATTTTGACATTATGAGTCAAAAGTTAAAAGGGGCAGTTTTACTCCAACAACAGAGTAACGCCAAAGAATCAGTTGAGGTTTTACTAAAATCCTGTGAAATATAAGCTTTGAGCTCTTTCATGCATTGTTTTACTATGTCTCAAAAACTGTAATATTACTCAGTCATATACATGCAAAAAAAGGTGACTATAGATGTCATCTTCTCAGAGCATCGAGTGGCACTGCACTATCACAGGGGATTATGAAGCAAGGAGAAAAGTGGATTTAAATATAAATAGATAAAAGCAAAACAGAAACCACAGGTCCTTGACAGTTATAAAAATTGGAGTGTACATAGTCATCACAGCTGGAGCTTTTTTAAAACTGACAGATTATTAAATGTTTCAAATCATAGATGTTTTTGCCTGGCACTACAGACAGACCAGCGGATACATTGAGGCATTCAGATAATTACACCATTCCAGAACAACTGAAGGAACTTTCCTTTTAATAGTGAAATCATACTTTTAAAGAAATACACATGTAGATGAGCAAGGAAACTGGAAATTAGTGTATCAACAGCACATGACTGCATACAAATCAAAATAATGCTTGATTCCTACATAAATGCAAAATGAAATGCCTGGAAAAGGGATCCAATGAAGGAAAACTGTCTAATCTGCCTCAGGAATAGTAGAAAAAATGGCAAAACAAAAACAATGCAAGGCCACAGAAATTTGCTTTTGGAGATCTGCTGAGCCACAGTATAAAGTTAGCTGAAGAAGGCATCTACACAACTATCTAAAACCTTCTGTGTATATTGTGTATGCTTTATGAGATTTTATTTTACCGCAGGCTTTGGTGTCATGCTGTCAAAAGGCTTTTATTTGTCCAATTGGTGTGATTAAGCAGAAATCTTGAGTTTGATCAAGTTGATCAAGGAGGATTTTGTATTGTAACATTGTTGAATACTTATATCTGTGGACTTATGTACCTGTAGTCCTTTTGTTTGTTTGTATGAATCTACATGAAATCACTATTTATATTTGTTTAATTGTGAAAACGATGGCGATATCCAATGAAATTTATTTAAAAAATATCAAAAGAAAAAAACCCAGTGACACTCCCTTCCATCTCGCATGCAGTGTTTACTATGTAATCATTACACTTATTTTGGGAGACGGGTAATCTTTATAAACAATGCTGACGGAAGGCATGTTGAGGCTTTCTAATAGGTGCGTATATGCTGTTCGCTTCTCTATCCGTTCCAAGGCGGATGCGAGCTGGTGATGGACTCAAAATTGCCGAAGAGACGCTTTCCTGCGCTCCCCCGCTGATTCATTTCCCAGAGGAAGAGTGCCAAATTGGCAACATCCCACAAGAAGAAAATTGATGTTGGTCAGCGTTCAA
Source organism: Diadema antillarum (assembly GCF_040938485.1). Taxonomy (NCBI): domain Eukaryota; kingdom Metazoa; phylum Echinodermata; class Echinoidea; order Diadematoida; family Diadematidae; genus Diadema; species Diadema antillarum. Next base: position 1,441,226 of record NW_027271355.1, on the reverse strand, counting down.
GAAGTGAACTCCCTCAAGACGCAAGGGGGGAAATAGAAACTTGCACTGCATACGTACAGGATTCTCTACCATGAATTGTAATACTGGGAGGGGCAAGCAAGAAAAAAAAAAAAGCAGATCGAAATGCAATGGACCTCCTTCTTGACAATGACTTTTACTACGTATACAATAAAATCAATCAAACTGGAATTAAACTTGCATAAGTTTCGTCAATGTCAAGTATATCTCAAAGTTTTGGAATTTAAAGCTACACATATTTAAAAAAAAATATGATGGAAGTCGCTACTATTAAAATGTATGATTAATTTACATGTATTTAAGCAGATCTGGGGGATGATGTAATATACCATAATTCTTTTTTTTTACTTTAATTTTATTTAACTTCTTTGTTTTTCTATCACATTTTGTTGTTGAAAACAATTGAAACCACCCCTTCATCGAAGTACATATCTACCAAATTATTCAGTGCTTTAGAACAATGTACAACATGTAGCAGCCATGATAAAAATCATGGGCATACATGTTCAGGGTTGTACTTGAACCAACTACCTCCAGATTGCTAGACAGGCATCATATCTACTAGTGATGGTTCTGATCTCTATAAATGCTCAGCAGGTACTGCATAATTATCATCTATTCAAAATAATGCTTTTTCTTTCTTACAGTGTACAATCTATTTCATGTTATTTTTTTTTTCTAGGAAGGGGTGGGGGCAATGCATCAAATGTCTGAAGCAACAACTTTACTCCTTACCCTAAAATCTCTTTTATCTTTGGCCAGCTACTGAACTTGCTTCTAAGTCATAAACAATAACTAAATCTCATCACATTTCTAGTTTCTCACATATTGTAAAAGCAGCCCTGTCATATACAGTATACCTACACTAGCCCTACACGTAGCACTGCAAAAACTATGTGTACATGCCGAGCAGTATAGCACGAATGCAATGTTGCCACTGCCTGCCTTTTAAGTGCTACTGGCACAACAAAATTTCATTAAAATTTTAAGCCTGACACTGTGCAAACTGTAGCCTTGAACAGATCAGAATGCGCCTTTCTAAAGATAAGATATCCAGAAACCAATCACGTTGATTAGTTAGAGGGGATGAAGCATATCAAATCTGGGGTCGTTCTGAAAAAGAAGCATTAACCCATCATCTGCTGTTTTCTAGAACAGGCCAAAATGTTTGCAGGTGATAAAAAAGAATAATATTGAAGTGTTGTCTTAGGTTGAGATGGGATTTTCAGGTTTCCAACTTTTCTTTGTGAGATAGTGGAAGAACATTTCTATGAAATATGAAAGACCATATAATTCTAGGAGAAATTTAAAGTTTACTTGAGGAAAATTGGTTTTGAAATGGCAGACAAATCCAAACAACTTGATATCAATGAAAGTTGGGATCCACCTTTCATTTGTTTAGTACTTTGTTTGTGGATGTATAGAATCTCATCAATTTGAAAACACACTTTCTTCAAATAAACTATGAATTCCTATTTGAATGGTAGGCTTCTTTAACATTTCATAAAGCAGTTTCTTTTGTAAAGTATCTCACAAACAGTTAGAAGCTGAACTATCATCTCAAACAATATTCTACCACCCCTTTCAAGAGGCTCTACCCATCCCCCTTCCCTTATCTCCCCTCCTCCCTCTCCACCCCCCTCAAAAAAGTAGATTTCCCCTTTAGAATGTTCCTCCTGAAAGACACGTCTCAACTGAAGACTGATGCATTAAAAAGCACCAATCGAAGTTAATTAAAACCTTGGAGCTGTAAAACACAAGGATAGAAAGAACAGGGGAAAAATATAGCCTGGACATGGGAACCAGAACAAATATATAAGCTACGACTGCAGCGACCAAGGAGAGAGCTTTAGTAGCTGCCGGTTTCATTCATTAGCAACACCAAGGTCACACCCTGATGCGACCAGCGTCACCTGCCATTTAAGTACCTGCCCCTCCGCCAATGCCTTTTCCATTGCAGGAAACGTGGATTATTGAACACAGCGTGCTCTGATGGCTTGTTAATGGCGAAAAAAGGTCATCCGTGTCGGTCGATTTGTAGCAATTTGTGTGTACACCATTTAGAGTAGGACCATATGACCAAGACTACAATTAAGGAGACAATTTTAACGTCTTCACCCTGCCCCCCCCCCCCCCCCCCCCCAACTAACATCTTTATATTTGCGCCTCACACGCGAGCTCTCCACGCAGAATTTCCAGTTTAGTTTAACCAGACAGCCGGACCATATAAGGATGCAGCATCGTCCTGAAATTCGGATGACTCAAGTTGTTGGATATTGCCTCTAGGGTTTGAAAATCGCACCGGTTTTAGTGATATATTACTTCACTGGGAAAGAGGACGTGTGTGTGTGTGTGGGGGGGGGGGTAGTCGTTCGAACCAAAATTGTTCAGATATTAGCCATTGCGGTACATTCATGTGGATGACAGGGTGGCATTTCCCTGAATTTGAAATACTTCACAATCTATCTTTGAATAGTTTTAGTAAACTTACAAGAAAAAATTGGGTGGTCTACTTTAGGAAATACTGTACAAACTTGACTTCAGATATTAAGGAATACGTGGATTATACAACAACAACAATAAACCTGAGTGACAACACTAAATGAAATCAATCTGTTGTTATTGTTGTTCTAATGCTTTTTCCTGATGTCAAATATGTCACTTGTCAGAAATATCACTGAATTTTTGGATGCTAAACAGCACTAAAGAAAATCAATTTTTGTTGCTGTTTTCCTTCAAATGCTTTTTCTGATACCAGATCTGTGACTTGTTACATGTAGAACTATCCCTGAATAATCAGATGGAAAGGCACAATTTTATGTTCCTTTTGTTTTTCTTGAGCAATTTCTTAACTACCAACTTTTAACACATTCACATAGATTCACATTGGTTTACATTCATGGCGCAGATATAGTGAACAACTGTTTGGAAGTGTCCATTAGCTTTGCCCCATGAGCAATGGCTTAGAGCTGACTGCTTGTAACTAATCGTTTGGCCAGAGAATGGTCCATGGTCAAAGTGACTATCATCTGTGACTATGTGATCAATGAATCTATCCTGAACAGTTAATCTGATGGAATCATGTTTGCATAAGTATCCCGCGATATACATTTTTGGCTTTAATGGGTGCTCAAACATGGTGACATAGCATTTGCCCCTGCGACAATTAAAATGCTCCAGTCTTATTTTCTCCACAGACTTTATATAGGGCTAGGACCTATAGGGTTAGGGTTGTGATATGGTGTTAGGTTTTTAATAGTTTGATGTGAAGACTAAGATTAGGGTTAGTGTTCTGTTTGAGGGTATAATCTATGTTTGGCTTACTAGCGTTCAGATATTTCATGGGAGCAACTGTCACAGGTATTTCATGGGAGCAACTGTCACAGGAACCAATCTCATGGAACCCTAAAACATGCATGAATTTGAATTTACTGAATGAAAAGAAATGCAAGCAACACAAAGGAATATGCACCGCACCTTGCATTCACCAAAAAAAGTTCGTGTCCCGGCCGATTTTTTAGCTGAGAAATAGAGGCGACAGCCGCTTGATGAGTAAATCTGTGAAAATAGCATCTTCAAGACACCTGTTATTAATCATCATAGTCCTGTGACTGCTATGATTACTTCAGTTACACTTTTCAATCCTACTCATCATTCTTCTGAAATTTTGTGGCTTTTAAGCCTTCCACTGACATGCCATTCTGTATTGTTCTCAATATTTCTAGTGGTTTTCCTCTCTAAAGATACTGTACGTCATGACACATTTTACGGCCCTTGTACTAAACACCATCCATGAGTCAATTCCTGAATTATAAATATTCCTTGGTATCTTGCATTGTAAAGCTGATATAACATTTTCTGCGCTATGCGCAATGTCACGGTGAAACAACCCAGGAAGTGATCCTATCTTGAAAGGGCTACATTAGGAGCGACCCGGTGGCCCGGGGCCACTTGGGCCACTTGAAATTGATGTTGGGCCTACAAATTTCCCAAAAGGCTGCAGTTGGTGGCCTGATCATGCATTTACAGGCACTCAATCGTGGCGAATGGTTTGTGCGGCACGGAGACGAACGCAACACGCTGCCTCCCCCATTCTGTATCAAATGTAGTGACCCCGAATGAGAATAGCGCTGGTTCAATGGGTCAGCGAACAACACGCTAGACTACAAGAGCTCTGTGCTACAAATCTCCTAACCCAAAATGGCTGTCCGAGCGAGCCACGAGAGCTTCCGAATGGACGCACACTCTCAGCGCGCATGCGCATGAAGAGAGGCCAAAAGAGCCACGCGTCTTCTGGCCTCTCTCCTCCAATCACCGCAATTCACGGTGACAATGTTTGTGTATACTGCGTACACACACACACACACACACACACACACACGTGTCTCAGTGGCAGCATTGTCCCACACATTTATGGGTATAGCACCGAGTCTGGCATTGTCAGAGACTCCAACCCAAAGCACCATCTGATCTGGAGATTCTCCCGCCTGAAACTCCTAGCAAACGGGAGACTCAAAGTTGATGTGTGCGAAGCACGAAGTTCCTAGGGTTCTAGATGCTCTCTGGTGCTATCTAAGGCTTATTTTTTCAACATACAATAGAAATAAGTAAGAAATCCTTTCCAACGGGAGACAAAGAGCAAGGGCGGGAGAAATTAAATCTCAAGCGGGAGAACGGGAGATTTTGCAAAAATGGGTTTTCGGCGGGAGATCTCCCGTCGAAAACGGGAGAGTTGGAGTCTCTGCATTGTGCAATTGCATGCACAAACTTCGGTCGTTCGGAGTTTACGTACCATAAGGGATGACGACCGTATGCCTTTAAGATTCAAAATGGATTGCTACAGTTGTATGTTTCTGTTCATTTTAAAGGTCACTTGATGACTTTTGGGGCAAACAAATTAATGTCAGACTTAGGGATTATTAAAGGCAACAGGTCCCCAAAGAAAGAAGTTTGTGGAGCCCTGTCAAATCCACTTTGCGTAAGTTTCATACCACAAATGTTCCTTGCTTTACAGTATACAACTGTACTGCAAAGCAGGAGGATTTTTGATGTGTGATATTTTATAAGACAAACTACATACGTTGTATGACACTAAAGGACCTTTTGAATAATGTACCTTATATCATTTTTGGATTAACAAGCCATCAGAATAATGAACTGTAACTGAAAAATGTGTGCAATAATTGCTGATGTTGCTGATGAGATTCATAGCAGGCACAAGGTCCCTCTCAACACAGCCCTAATCAAAAGCAGTACAGCATACTCTGGGATATTACCCAGCACCCAAAAGTGTTCATAATATGAGATTTCCTCCCTAATTTGATGTGATTGATGATAGCATCAGTGGACCGTTAATTGCCGCAGCCAGATTGTGGAGGCTGGTGGCACGGGCAATCATGTCCAGTTTCGTGAGCTGTGTACTCCTGTTGCCCCTAGCAACACAATGTTGTGTTGCATTGATGGGTTTATCTTTCATTAGTCTGACTTCCAGACTGTGGGGTCAATTTAACTGTGCCCATGCACTGTCCAAATTAATAAATGCTTGATTCTGAAGAAGAGGCTATCACCTTCTGATACCATGATCCGTTCTGAGGCACATCTCAGGGGGTAGAGAAACTCACCATGTCATGAGATACTCAGGGGGTTTGACGGCCTTCAAGAAAAATCTTCAAATAGAAAGTTATTTCGAAGCGTAGGAGGCCTATACATCAAATTTCTGAGCAATTCATATAACTTTCCCAACAGTGACTATAAAGGCTGTCCAGAAGAAGCTTGGCAAAGAAGCAAACAAAAGATGAAAATGTCCCCCCCCCAAAAAAAAAAAAAAATTAAAAACAAATCAAAAATAGAATTTGATTAAAAGTGAAGGTATAAGAAATTTGAAATATAGGCCTACAGTGTATTTGTTTTGAAAAATGAGGCAGTGACATCAGTCATTTCTCTTCTTCTTCTTTTCTTTTATTTATTTATTTATTTATTTATTTACACATGAATTCATTCACATTTACTCACATGAATATTCATGATTACGCTGTGTACTGTACACGTACACGCACGCACCGGCAGCACTTGATTACCTCGTTTCTGGTTGGTCAGTGAGGGTCGGACTTCGTCTCCGTCGCTTAGCCCAGGATTATTTTTTTGTTCTGTTTACACTCACTTGCTTGGAACCGCAATTGCGGTGCTAACCCTGCTATTTTGCAGGGCCAGATAGTACCGGACTATCGGTGGGGCTAGCCCACTTTGGCAAAAACGAGTGTAAACAGAAAGTGGGCTAAGGATAGTCCCGTACCAACGGTGGGGCTAAGGCCCCCTCCCCCTTAGCCCCACCGTTGGTACGGCACTAAGCAAAAATTTACAAGTGTAAAAAGCCCTTTAGACTTGGACATCGAACCTGGGTCCTCTGGATCTGGAGGTAGTCGCGCTACCGACTGAGCCAAATCACTGCCATACTATGCAAATATGACAAGTGAAAACATTTCCTGTTCACCTGCACAAACATCTTCCCCTCATTTCTTGTCTTGTGCAAAACTTCAATCAGCAGATATTATGTTCTTCATATAAAAATTGTCTTGTAATGATTTTGAAAGGATACGTGCAGTTTACACGGTATATGATGGATGGGGTTTACGTTTTCCAACAAAAGACAAAATAATTATGATTTAGCAGATTTTATTTTGTATTTTAACCAAAGGGGAAGTAGTGAGGTTATGACATCATCACATCACTTCCTACTGATAGGCACCTGTGCTATAGCACTGTGGCGGATGCTATTTCTTCCCAGCAAAAACATCTTATGTGAATGACTTCCTGAATTGTATTTTATTACCTCTGCCAAGGGAGAAGGATATTATGTTTTCATTACTATTGGTTTGTTTGTTGTTTGTATGTTTGTGTGCAAAATACCCTGAAAAGTTGAGAACAGATTTGGATGAAACTTGCAGGAAAGGTTGAGAATGACACAAGGAACTCATAATTAAATTTTGGTTGTGATCCGGAAATATTTATAAATTTTTTGAAGGATTTTTGATAATTTGGCAAGTCGGGTCAATGAAATTGGGAGGTCAAGCTGTGTATTTTTGAATTTTTAATATGTGCACTATAAGTGCATGCTCTAGTTTCTGCTAGGGCTAGGTGCGCCGCGCAGCTGCGAGTTTATGACGTAACAAAGGCTTCTACCAGGGGGGTGGCTCCCTGCTTCTATATCGAGAAAGTGGGCATTTTTTCAGCATGCATATCTAAGTTTTACGGGTGGATAAAATAACTGTTCTCTATGGAAAAACAAGATCATCGGTAGAAAGTAGCTGCTTGGAGGAGGTCTGTGCTCTCAGAGTGCTTCTCTAGTTCATCAGTAGTGACCACCCAGCTAAAAAATGCAAAAAAAAAGCAGATCAAAATGACTTTCCATCTTTCTACATACCGGTAGTTTAAAAGAGTAGGCTCTACGCTTTATTATATCTTGCTAAAATTGGACCATCCGAACCCATCTTAAAAGTGATTATAATTAAGAGAAAGGTACAGTAGGTACGAGGTACAGTGTCATAAAAAAGAAAGAAAAGAGGAATTTTATAAAGATTATGGTCACACAGGCGTGCTGTCTAGAAGATCAAAGAAAATGTACTTTATCTCCCCAGTAAAAGCAATTCCTGTCCAAAAAGACATGGTCCAGAAAAACAGCTAATCTGTTTTAAGCCGCCAAATTTTGACAGAAGGTATAGAAAAGAATATACTCTCCCTGGTAAGTAAATTTGAGTCAGTCAACCAAAATTAATTTAATATTTTGGTCCATTACAGCAAATCAATATATGTGTGACTTTTTGTGGATTTCAAAGAAGCTGGGTGGTCACATTAATTTTCATTTTTTGTCTCACTGTCAGAGAAAAGGTTTACTGTTTGGTTTGTGTGACTTACACTGTACTTGCATTCCAGTTGACCAAAGAATGCAGAGTAAGGAATTCAACCTGCAAAAAAAAAACAATACAACAACAACAAAAATGTAATTCTGGAACTAACATCCTGCTTTTATCCAAGATTGGTATCAAAGTGTATCAAATATCCACAGTGCAAATGTTAAGATTACATCTAGTGTACAATCACAAATCCTGCATAATCACATACATGCATACTGCATACTTGTACATTGCTAAGTACTGTAAAAGTGGAAATTTTTGCAGTGTGGAAATTTTGTACATTTTGCACGACCGAAAGCTTGCGCGAAAATAGAAGCACACAAATACTTTTGTACACCATATGCTCCAGTAATTAAAGTCCTCATTCTGTGTAATCTATTGTTTCATTTGGTAATTCACCTTTAATACCCATCTGAGTGAAAAAAAAAATAATCATATGAAATATATCTACCTTTACAATAATCATTTATACAGATGTTCTGGACAAAGGAATGCTACGATTTTAAATAGGGTCATCCGGATCTCAACAAATATCCATGGACAGAGACTGGTCTTTTCATGGGGAAAGAGGAAAGGAAATCGCCTCCAGCGAAGGTCAAGTCCGGAAAGGACCTGATTCATGCACGTTGGCAGGTCGGTTTGGACGTGACAGAGCCTTTCCTGTGACTGGGCATATTTATATCTCTTTTCTTTTCTTTTCTTTTTTGAGGGGGGGATGGGGTGGGGGAGGAGCAAGTCATCATTGCCGGTGTGCTCACGTCTCCTCGCCAAGAGGAAGCTGACACCAGGAGGAAGCGGAAACAGGGTCACCGCGGTAACTGGACCGACCTGTCCTTTGACTGGGACATTGATCTGGACCGCAGCTAAGGTTCTTCTGCACTAGATTCTGTACATGTTCTTGTATTTTTCAAGGGACTGTATAGTACTGGTTGAGGTTGGGATTCATGTTTTGAACATTCCTAAGTGAGATAATGAGAAACCTGTTATGAAATATGAAAGAGCATGTAATTTTGATAAGAATTCAACATTTATTTGATGAAAATTGGTTTTCAAATGGCTGAGAAATCCAAAAAAAAGTGATAATAATAAAAGGCGACAGGCCACGCCTTTCATTAGGATCTGTTTGTTTCAACTTATTTTTGGATATCTCCGCCATTTCAAAACCGATTTTCATCAAATAAACTTTTGATACCCCTTAGAATTGCATGCTCTTTGACATCTCACAGATTGGTTTCTGAATATCTCGCAAAACGTTAAAAGCTAAATCCTCACCTCGACCAGAACTGTACACACCCTTTAAAGCATGAGAGGGCAGGCACTGATCTTTATAACAGATGTGATTTCAAATCATACCAGCATGAAAAACAGTCACTTAGCCATTTAGAATTCTTCTATCAAGATACAAATAGATTAATCCTTCTCATGGCAGGGTGATCAGTTTTTATTATAATTATTAGCATTATTACTATTTCATGACAACGCCATAAAATGTTCAGTTATGATACAAAAATCTAAGTCAAATTTGTAGGCAACAACTATATAAAAGCCAATCGGAAATATTATTTATCCATCATCTTTCCTCCATGGGACTAATAAAACATACATGTAATGCTTTGCAAAAATGAAACAAAATAAAACAAATATTTCTTAAATTTTAAAGAAATCACATTGATTCTTTTTTTTTTTCTGTCCCCAAAGATCATTTGGATTTACAATGTCATATCTGTGGTTTTTAGAATGCAATTGTACAAATCTATTCAGGACAAATATCATTTTTACCATAAATCCTGTTCCAGTTTCAGGCACACACAGTTTCAAAATGAGTCAACTCTGTACCATATCCTTGTGGCAAGGATAATTTGTACGAGGTCAATACAAGAGTACACTGGAGAAACAGGCCATCATACCTGACCCTGCATCATGGAACCCACAAAAGGTCAAAATGGTTGATTTATCTGGTAGGAATGAAGAGAAAACAGCTGCATTTAGCTCCAGCTGGGCTAAATTCACATCTGGGGGTATTTTCTAACTTGGGAAAAGAGCGAATTATTTTTGTTGTCTACAATTTAAAGTTTGGAAATATAACCTAATAAGCTACAAGCAGTGACTCTTCTTGAACAGTGTGTGTAGGCCTTGTTACCCACGCCGATGAAAATCGGCAGGGGGTTATGTAAAGGGTTCCGTATGTTTGTTTGTTTGTTTGTTTGTTTGTTTGTTTGTTTTTTTGTTTGTTTGTTTGTTTGTTTGTTTGTTTGTTTGTTTGTATGTTTGTTTGTTTGTTTGTTTGTTTGTTTGTTTGTGTACAAGATAACAAGAGAACGGGTAAACGGATTTGCACGAAATGTTCAGGGAATGTTTGGATAATGACAGGAAAGAATCGATTAGATTTTGGTGATAATCGGTTGACCCTTGCAAATTCTGTGTGACCTTGAAGTTTTGACCCCATGGTATAGTGACCATTCCGAAAATTTCCCGTTTCTCACTTTGCGATTTTCCGCTACCATACGAACACATAAACTCCCCAACGATCCGACTTCGCTGCTCAAATGTTCGTAAGAATTCCGAAATTTACGTTTAGGCCTATTTGAGGGACTATGTCCTTCTAGATTTATGAAAGTTCGTTCTCCGTCATCACAAACTGGCCCGTATTTTGATGATTTTTCAAATTAACATTGATTGTTTTTTTCGTTGGAGGAGCATTTTGCTCGGTCGCAGTCACACTGCACGATATGCGTGCTCAATGTCAATGCGTGTGCAAGGCCGCTGAAAATGCATCACGCTCTACACTGTTGGTGCAAAATTGCACCGGGGACGTTGCGGCGCTCGTTGGTGGCCGAATACTGGTGCAGTAGACATTTGCATTCAACCCTTGCATTGAATAATTCCCGTAGACACTAATCATAGGGGTAATTGCCTAGGGGGTACGTAAATTTTGTTTTTCTTTTTTGCTTTTGTGGATACCATCAAAGATCGTACACTCATACGACCTTTGATATTTGATGATTTTTCAAATTAACATTGATTGTTTTTTTCGTTGGAGGAGCATTTTGCTCGGTCGCAGTCACACTGCACGATATGCGTGCTCAATGTCAATGCGTGTGCAAGGCCGCTGAAAATGCATCGCGCTCTACACTGTTGGTGCAAAATTGCACCGGGGACGTTGCGGCGCTCGTTGGTGGCCGAATACTGGTGCAGTAGACATTTGCATTCAACCCTTGCATTGAATAATTCCCGTAGACACTAATCATAGGGGTAATTGCCTAGTGGGTACGTAAATTTTGTTTTTCTTTTTTGCTTTTGTGGATACCATCAAAGATCGTACACTCATACGACCTTTGATATCATCACACTCTCGGCTTGCTATAATCAAAATATCCCGCAAGAAAAAGTAACGGCGTATTTCTCGATTTTTAGCGCTTTTTCCGCGACCCGTCGCGTAGACAATACTCTTAGAACTGGACTTAATTCGCGCGCGCTTGGAAAAGTTCCGATTCTGCACTTTTGACGGTGGAATTTGGGATTTTCGATGGATTTTTGGAGGAGACTTAAGGACTTTCCTGTACGTGAATGAGTGTTAATACCGTATGTGTAATGATGTGATTTGCGTGTGATGTGACTGTAGAACCAAAGATCGTACACTTCAGTGTACGATCTTTGGTAGAACTCACTGGCTGGTGATAAAGCACACTGGCAATTAAGTGGCCGAATTCTGGTAGATGACCGAATGCACATTATGTTTACCCCGACTTTGTACTTAGGCGTGGGTCTGCCGCCTTTGACGGCCCCTCTCTAGTTGTTGCTGTCTTTTATTTTCTCTTGTCTTTACTTTGTCTTGAATGGGTTCGAATGCAATTTGAATACAATGCATAATAACAGGAATTGCACAATATAAAAGCTATTTCCATTTGAGATCACTTTTTACTGACAAACAAAAAACACTAACATGAATAAAACCATAATAATTTTGCTGGTCGGATCGATTCATTCTCTTGACAAGAGAGTGGCAGTACGGAATAATTACGATGTAATCTAATATCTGGTCATAAAAAAACTACTATACAAAAAAACAACAACAAACAAACAAAAGAAATATGAGGAGTCTATAATACGGCAGCCAGTATCGAGTCATTGCTGACTATTACAACTACAAAACATTGTATCCGATCTGCTTTTTAGCTAATTAGTTTTGACCACTGGATGGCACACAAATTTTGACAAAGGTTAATCTTCTCATTTAATAATTAATACTTTAAAAAAGTGTATTGATATCCATATTTTAAAACTATCCATTTCATGTATTGATGTTACAGTGTATTTCCCAAAATGACCTATGTCCTGTGTACATTGTTATATTCAGTATTCAAAAACTAGTCACACATGAATAGTTGTATACCTGTTCCTACAGTATTCATTATACATTGGTAATTATGTAACGCGTAAATAGATCCTTGTCATTTGATTGGTTGTTTAAAATCGATCATTCATTCCACTTCACTCTGATGTCATAACCCGTGCAATTGTGGCTTGGACCATTTACCGTGCAATTTCGGATCCATACGATTTGCTCCATTGCATGCACGGTGAGAGCCCAGCACATTATGTATCGGTATGTAGAACGCTACGTGCGTTTGCAGTATTTCATGCGACAGCGCGCAAGCGTAAAGCGCTCAGTGAGCACTCTCTTGATCGCAGATCCCGCATTCTCTCTTGTTTCTTTAAAATTCATAAAGCATCAAATGACAAAATATCTATTTAAGACATTACATAAAACAAATAATAAGTGTTTTTCTTTCGTGCAATGGACAGAATATTTCATTTGGTGAAAGATGAAATTTTTGATCCATTCAACGAGGCGCAGACTTGTTGAAAGGATCATTTCATCTTTTACCTCATGAAATATTCTGTCCATTGCACTCATGAACATTTCATCATTACTGCACAGCATACATGATGTCATTTTTGTTATGCAGCAAGAACCTTCACCCCCAGCCTTTTCACTTCACAGAAATATTGATCTGACCTTATATAACTTTATAGAGCAGATCAAAAGGGAATATAACCTTCTTTAAATGCTCATCATAAGCCTACTCCTGTTAAACAAATGTCATGTGATATTGTTGATATCATTTCCATACTGACAACAATGCAATTTTCCTATTAAAAAATAGAACTTGATTTGCGTGTGAAGATGTCTTTAAATAATATCCGGTTTGTATCCATATTTGCGGGTGCTTCTATGCTGGCTAAGGCCTTCAGTACCTCTTACCACCTTGTTTAATATTCAAAACTGTTGTTTTTCCCCAATAAAAAGCCTCTTTCTGAATCGGTCATTTGATCTCTATTATAGTCACAAGGTTTTGCTATTTTGGTTCCTGAAGTACAGGTATATCAAATCCTTTTAATAAGTTGCTTAATTCGAAACTTGATTCCAAATTTAGCTGCAGCTCATTTCAGAATATCAAAGCTAATATTGTCTCTAAAGTAAGGACATTTTAAGTGTGTGTTTTTTTTAATTTGTATAAGTTGGTTTCTTTAAACTACAGTCTTGTCTTTTTCCTAATATGGGGTACAAAGTAAAATATAAAGCTGTCAATTTCAAGGAAAAGTCTGGACATCCTAATATAATGTTGCTTTATACGAAAACACAAAAATTAGAGAAGAAAATCAGAGAAAGTTTGGGAAAGACACTGAACACTAAAAATAGGGAAAGTTATGAACTGCTATAAAAGTCCAGACAGTGTAAAGACAAATCGACAACTCTGTGTGATGAGGGTATTGGCAAGTTCTCTATTCAATTTGTACAAAGAAGAGTGCAGCAATTTTCATTTTTCTCGCAAGAGAAATTTTCTTCAGACCTGTTCTTGTTTTCTATGGTATAACCAGAGCAATCCATTTTGCATGTATTCCTCAGTGGATGAGTTCTGTCTGTGCCCAAATATTTGAGAAAAACAATAATTTTGTCCCAAAGAAGTGGAGAGCTACAATCATCACTGTGAGTTCTTGTTAATTTGTCTCACTGTAAACGTCAATATTTTCGCTCAGTTAATTCTTTGCGCTGAGCAGCTCAAAAACTTGAATTGAATTTGAATTCACACAGCTCGATTGTCAACTCATTTGAAATGTGCATAGAAAATTGTGAAGATATTTTTGCAGGTTTTACCATTTGCACTATAGCATAGCCAAAAGAAGTGCAAATTGTTGGAAAAATAAAGCACCACAAAAACTAGTGCATTTACGGTATCCTCAAAAATGTGAAAATTCAATTCAATTCAATTCAATTCAATTCAATTCAATAGTTTATTTATTTCCATCATCGAAAAGAAAGAAAAAGTTGACATAATCCAAAGTGATACATTTTTTTTTTCATTTTCTCTTAAAATTCTCTTAAAATTCATAACTTTTCCAATGTGCCCGTATTTTAAACATATTTTTTATGATTTATTCTCTGATTGTTTTTCTGTTTTCATACAAAGCACCACTTCATCAGAACGGAATCTACCTTTAATGGTATAGAGAATCCTGCAGTAAAATTACCCCAGCATCTGACAGGTGAAAACAATTAGGTACGAAAGCTAATAAAAGATCTTGGAAAAAGACAGGGTACCAGTCTTTTATAGTTTACGACACTTACACCCTTTTGGGCACTGAAGTTTCAAAGACTTCATTTCAAATTGTGATATTCTATCATTGCCACCTATCATCTGTATCATAGATTTTCATAGCGCCCCCACTCCAGAATACAAATTACATTTGAATGTAGGAAAGTTGCAACTTTTCACCTGAAGTGGGACATTGAAACCATGCTGAATGGCAGATTTCTCCATGTCATGTTTTCTTTTCCTACTATAACTGTTCTATCACAAAGATTGCAAAGCACAGAGGATGGATATGACTAATCTGTAATATTACGCGACAAAATCCACCTGCGATTAATTGGCATTGTGTTTCGTTGAGCCCGGTCCCCAACGCTATCCCCCGGTTTCCTGGCTTTTTTAATCCCGCCGAGAGTGAATGCGATGACACCACATCACAGCTGTCAGAATTACAATATGGCTGCCACGAGCGATCCCAGTGATTAGCGAGACCAACAGGCCCTGGCTGGATTTAGCTGTGACTTCATACCACAGTATCTAGTCTTCTTTCAAGGACTGCCATGCCAATTTTCAAGTATGTCAGAGTCATTCCAAACCACCACCAATCACGCTGATGTCACTGAAACCACAGTTTACTGGTGACATAATTTTCTTCATAAGTCACCACAATTATGTCAGCATTCTCTATTCATCAACATCATGTTAGCATTCAGGTATCATTTTCACCAAAAATTACTGTGTAATTGACATCATTATCCTCACTAAAGAATATATACTCTTCCACTTGCTGAAAAAAAACAACAATTTAAATTCAATATAACAGCCATTACCTTCATCATGATGAAAATCATTCTTGTGGGAATGTGCAAATTTTGTCCCTTCTTTTTTGTTTTTCTTTTTGTTTTTACAAGTCACAGAACCCAAGCGTCCTCTTTAACCCTTTGAGGACGAGTCCCAAGTATAGTCAGGCAGGGTCTATGGGAAATGCGTGTCATAGCAAAATCAATCCATCCTCAACAGGTTTGTAGAAAAAAGCTGAATATCGTTCTCAGAAATGTATGATCCCTGTATAACACTGAATCATGATCATGTGAAACATACACTAGGCTAATCAACTCAAGGGTATCACATGCTTTTAATCCCATTGATAACATATAAATATGCTGCACACTGAACTGCAAAAGACCCCCCCCCCCTTCCAAAAAGAGAGAGAAATTATAATAGAAATTAATACAAACTTGTAGCCGATACTCTCAAGAGTACATGAAGCCATATCCTGGAAATATACTTAACTACAGTAGTACTGTAGATGAGCATGATTGTTATGGAAAGAGTATCTCTTGTTTAATAACTACAAATGTAATTGAAAATATCACTTTTCATCAATTCTCAAAAGTTGGCTCTAATAAGGTCAAGCAGTTTTGTCTCAATTTCCCTTATTCCTTGTACTTTTAAACAAATGATCTTCATTGTAGCTTCTTTGAAGCCCATCACTGTGAAATAAAAGCTGTTTCAAATGATATCTTTAAGATTTTAGAAACCTCCACAAGCTGTATAAAATCCTACTCTTTGTAAATCATTAGTATGATTGATGTTCAGTTCATTGGTGTAATGTCTTGAACAAAATCAAAATCAGGGAGGTGAGACCTCCCTGATTTTACAGATCCTGCATACTGCAAAATAATGAAATCTATTATCAAGTTGCCCATAAGGTTCATGCCTATAAATGTAGCAGGGGCGGATCCAGAAATTCCGTAACGAGGGGGCGCCTTTACAAAATTAAAGGGGGGGGGGGGTGCATGCACCCTTCCCCATTTTTTCTTGTTATTGCTTGTTTTAACCCCCCCCCCCAAAAAAAAAAAAAAAAATAAATAAATAAATAAATAAAAAAATATAAAAAAAAAAAAAAAAATGGAAAAAAAAATGGAAAAAAAAATAAAGTATTTAATATATGATATATGAAATATATAATATCATAATATATAAAAAAATAAAGGGGGTGCATGCCAAGTGTGGTCCCCCTGGATCCACCACTGTACAGTAATTCAAGAGGGGGCTATCACGGGTGAAGATATGTTGGTGTATATGTTTCAACTTGGGTAAGTTTGTTATGGGAAGATTTTTAGTGCAGATCACTTTTCTCCCCACTGTCAACCTCCTGTCATTCCAGAGAGGAAAGTTTGACCTCGCATGTCATTGTGAATCAGCAGGATAGCCGACTGACGTTCTGTCAATCCTGCGCTGGCAACAGCGTGCGTTCGCAGCACGCACATTCACATTTCCCTTGCGACATCCAGGCCTTCTTCCTGGAATCGCTATGTCTGTTTTCTTTCTGTCTTTGGACTGCACTGCTGGGATTGCACAGGATTGTGCAATCAAAAGGGAAAATAAAAAACACAAACAAAAACGACTAGAAATATCACTTAAGGTGATTAATACCCCCGCCCCGTGACGACAGTCTTACCCAAGGAATGATCTTTCCTTGATCTTCTGCCATTTAAATGCCGTTACCATGGCAACGCAGCTTCCAACACGTCCGAAAAATATGTCTTGCACATCTTCCCACCAAGACTATTGTGTGTGCCACATTTCATAAGCTTTTGTCAAAAACTGAGGAAGTAGTTCAATCCACAAGATCTTTCCTTGATCTTCCACCATTAATATGCCGTTACCATGGCAACGCAGCTTCCGACACGTCCAAAAAATATGTCTTGCACATCTTCCCACCAAGACCAATGTGTGTGCCACATTTCATGAGCTTCAGTCGAATACAGAGGAAGTAGTTCAATCCGCAAGATCTTTCCTTGATCTTCTGCCATTTATATGCCGTTACCATGGCAACGCAGCTTCCGACACGTCCGAAAAATATGTCTTCCACATCTTCCCACCAAGATCCAGGTGTGTGCCACATTTCATAAGCTTTGGTCAAAAAACTGAGGAAGTAGTTAAATCCGCAAGATCTTTCCTTGATCTTCTGCCATTAATATGCCGTTACCATGGCAACGTACTTTCGGGTACTGTCAAAAAATGCGTCTTGCACATCTACAACCAAAGGCACACATCTGTACCAAGTTTCATGGAAATTGGGCAAAAACTGAGGAAGTTTTGGCTCATAATATGTGAGCTGTTACCATGGCAACATACTTTTTGTCACTGTCAAGAAATGTGTCATGCTGACCTATATCCTAAGACAAACATTCAATATGAATTCCATGAGAATTGGAAGAACACTGATGAAGCAGTTTTGCCATGAAGCATTTTGCCCTATATTTTACCAATAACATGCCGTTACCATGGCAACGCACTTTTTGCCACTGCGGAAATATGTGTCTTGCACATTAACATATTCAGATGAACATCTGTACCTAATTTCATGAAAATTGATCAAAAACTGTGGGAGGAGTTCGCGACGCAAGATTTGTACCCATTTTTGCCCATAATATGCCGTTACCATGGCAACGTACTTTTGGGTACTGTCAAAAAATACGTCTTGCACATCTACAACCCAAGGCACACATCTGTGCCAAGTTTTATGGGAATCGGTTGAAAACTGAGGAAGTAGTTCGCGACGCAAGATTTGCAACGGACCGACCGCCCGACCGCCCGACCGCCCGACCGCCCGACCGACCGCCCGACCGACCGCCCGACCGACCGCCCGACCGACCGCCCGACCGTCCGCTGATTCCTATATACCCCCTTCAAACTTCGTTTGGCGGGGGTATAAAAATGAAAACAAATAGGACCCTAGTGGTTGAACACAAAGTGAACAGATATGCAATGGAAGTTTACAAATCAAAAACAGTCAGTACAAGTGAATCAAGATAATACCACTGGCTCGCACAGCAATAATCATCCTCTCCAGAACAAACATCTTAGGTTGTTTCTATGACGATGAGAACATTTCATGAGTGCAATTGAAAGGGGGAAAAAACAAACAAACAAAAACAAAAACAAAAAGTCCCTACTGATTGAACACAAAGTGCAGACAGGCATGGAAGTTTGCAAACAAAAAACCGACAACATAAAGCGAATCAAGATAATACCACTGGCTACCACAGCAATGATCACCCTCTTCCGAACAAAAATCTAAGGTTGTTTCTATGACAATGAGAACATTTCATGAGTATAAGGACCAGCATTCCCACTGCTTGGTATCCCAAAGCTGCTGCTGCTGCCGAGTGCTGTGTCTAAGGCTGCGTTCACATAGAAGTATTCGGTATTCGGTATTCGCTATTCGCTATTCGAGCACCGAATACACCATCACTCGCACCGTCAACTCACCATCCCATGTAGTGAGGATTTCTTCCTCCTACATCGCAGCAAATCTTATTAACAATTTCTAAACTGCATCAGAATGTCAGTCTACATGCTTATTTTTGCTAAAGGGCAAATCCAGACCAAAATTGTCACTATTTCATAAACGAGAGACGGTGTACGCTGCAAGAAAATCGAACAAGCTCGATTCCCACTTTGCTACACTTTTCGCAGCTATTCGGTACTTTCGAATAGTGCCCTCTTATGTGAACCGGTGTGTGGAAATCCTATCGTTCGATTCAAGCTATTCGCATGCCAAACATCAAATGCACTGAAATGTGAATCTAAACAGTGCCCAAGGGTTTGAAGTGTTTTTGCTGAATGTGAATGGTACTTTCAAAGTGTTTCTATTAAATGAAAATTGTACCAAAGTATTTGAAGTGTTTTTTACTGCATATGAATGGTAACCAAGACCAAGTGTTTGAAGTATTTTACCTGAATGTGAAAGATACCCAAGTGTTGAAAGTATTTTGAATGAATGTGAATGGTACCCAAGTATCTTACATGTTTTTAAGGAAGATTTCTGAAAAAAGAGCTACATTCATGCACTGTTTTAAAGCTTGAATTTAAATATACATTAAGTGATAATTTTATGAAAATTTCAATGAAAGCTATGTCCACTGTTATATGCTGCTATACTTTTGGATCATAATGTCTGCAGTTGTTTGTCCATGCCAGTTCAAGGTACTCTGTGTATTGGGCAAATCAGCGCACAAAGCAAACAAGCCATGGCCTACACTAATTCTCAAAATCTCCATACAGATGACAAAGCAGAAGTGAAAAAAAAAATCATGGATATGTACCAAAATTCAGTGTGGTCCACAAGGGGTTTGAGTATATAAAGTCACTGCGACATGCTGAAATTCTTGCGCAACATCCTCAAAAGTCAGCGTCATGCTAAGCAACATCCTCAACAATTGAAAACATGCTCATGTGAAAAGGAAGTTCAAAACTTGCAAAGCATTAACCTACTTCAAAACTAGATATATCGCTACGGCGACAGATATGCCTCCGCCATAATGCATGGTTCTCCTAATAGGTCTATAGTACAATGTCTTGACAATGTGTGATGACAGTTTCAAACAATTGGCAAAATATTAAAATGACAGGTTTGACACAAATGTGCTGAATGTTCACTTTCCTAGAACTAGGTTCAATTGGATGAATGATTAAAATGTCAGAGTGCAGGTATTTGGGGAACTGATGACTTTTACTTGACTTTTGACCCTTTTATAAGTTTATGCATTGAGTAATTTTTCAAGGTATTGGAGGTATATGGAGGAAAAAGTGCAATTCAGCACTTTCACTTGACCTTTGACCTTTTGACCTTTGACCTTTTGGCAAGAAACTTCCCACAGAATATATATTGGGTAAGACATGTATACATCAAGTTAAAAAAAAAAACCTTCATTCATTGCATAAATATAAGGAAAGTAGTGATATTTTGAGGAGTTGACCTTGACCTTTGACCCCCATGACCTTTGACCCATGACCCCCAACTTCCCTAGATAATCACTGCCCATCAGTACAAGTATATATACTAAGTTCCATGAAGATGCCTTGAACCATTTGCGAGATATGGAGAAAAACATGAAATTTCAATTTTTTTTTCACAAAATAACCTGTGACCTTTGACCTTTGACCCTCTGACCCTAAAATCTACACAAAGTATTATCCCCCAAGGATATACCCTCATACCAAGTTTGATGTAAAACCACCACACGGTTCTTGAGATATTGACAAAAACAAAACGGGACGGACGGACGTACGGACGTACGGACGTACGGACGGACGGACGGACGGACGGACGGACGACCCGAAAACATAATGCCTCCGGCCACTTCGTTGCGGAGGCATAAAAAGGAAAATTGTGCTCGAAACATGAGAGTAAAGAACATTGAACGTAAGCAGCACAACAGAAACAAGTCACAACATATTGCAATACAATTTCTGCCATATTCTCCCATTCAGAGCTTGCATCAGGCTCAAATTTCAACTTGGGGACCACCCTGCCAAAAACACTACATAAAACGATGCACACACCATAATTTCATATGGGCTAATTGTCTAATACGAATGTGAACAATCTGACAAAGTATGAAACAGACACATAGATCTGTAAGGTGAATATTCGGACATTGTTCAACCAACTGTACTGCACAAGTTTGTCCCTGAGTTAGGGTAGCTCAAAGAAGTGACGGAAACAGGCAAACAATGACCGTATACCTTGAGGGTGGTATTGAACCTCAACAGAGCAAAAATAACGAGTTCAAACAAACAGCTTTGTGACCAGTGTCATTTTTTTTTTTCATTTTCTGATTTTTTGATCTGCTGCAATCTGTACTACTGATACTAATAATCTTGAAAACAGATGTGAATAACTGATAAAGCACACTCATTATTTGCAGACCACCAAGGTTAAATGCTGAAAAATATGTACGGTACACTGGACGCCAATTGTCCTGACTTGAATCATTCACTATGCCAAACAACTCCACTTTGGGAAAAAGAAAAACGACATCAAACTGTAACTATGACATATTTGTGTGGGAGTTAAATTGCTAATCGTTTCTGTGGGTGACGATGTACTGAAGAGAAATTGTGTCAAAAATGTGTTTGTCTTTCAGTGTGTACGATGCCATGCCACAAGTTGTTTGAACTAAATATTTTTGTCATTTTGGGTGAATGCACACCAAACACCCTTTGACACCGTGCTGACGTCACATAATTAGCATTATTACTGTTGCTAGATCTGTGTTGAATTCTCCTAAAATCAGTGTCAGCAATAGAAGCACATGATGGCATAATATTTCTGTGGTATTTAAACCAGTGTGCTTTCACCAACTAGAAATACGCCTCTGTTTAAAAAAATTTTGACATGTTCAAAACACTGATCTATAAAATGGAAAAATGCAATATCATTACTCCTTCCAATTAATCCATCAAATTCCTGACCTCTATAAATGTGATATATACACTGTGTAGCCCGTAGTGAGGTAATGAGATGAAATGGAAACTGAAGCATCTTCACTGGATATACAGTGGGACTTTCTAACCAATAAAAAGTTGGGCTTTGCTTTGAATTAGTCAATGGATCTAGCAGAAAGTCCTGCAAGTAGGCCTAGTATCAGTTTGGTCTTAGAACTGAATCCTAGTCATTTGTATCAAACATACAGTAGACAGCCTGCATAAACCAAGCTTGCATTTAAAAGTTACATGCCTATATCAAACATTTTTTTTTTCCAGAACCCATTCCTTCATTTCTGTTTCATCCTGCATGGGTTCAACTATCTCGAAATCAAAGTTTTTTTCCTTCAAATTAAACAGAATTGACTTGCAAAAGAAGAGTTAACTGTATTTGCCAGTCAGTGCTAGATATCCATGCCTATAACAGGGCTACCATGCATTCCCACAATAAAATCAAGGAGGTTTGTACAATGTACCAAAGAACAATCATGCTGCTAGATAGCCAACTCATGTGTTGCATTCATGTCATTGGGTAAAAATCTTTCTCACACCAGAGAGGCTTCGAAACATCCCTTATTATCAGGGTACAAAGAGACATTTAGGTTCTCACAAAATATCCATGAATAAGGAAGACTTGGCACCCTTCATTTCCTATTCTTCCTTAGTTGCCATGACAACACATAAAGCAGCTGATTCTATCCATATATGGTCTGGTCTTGGGTTTGTGCTGGCCTTATTCAGAGGCCCCCAGCCTCAAACTGCTATTGGAACGGACACGCAAGAGCAACAGAGCCAAAGCCAAGTGCTTCAGGGTGGTGACCTTCAGAGATCTGCCAACGTGATTATCATTTCATGACCCGAGAGAGAGAGTTCTCAACACTCTACGAATTCAGTCAGTAAATGATCATTTGATCAGCTGTCGGTTCAATATGTACTTTGATATTAAAGTGTAAACCTCTCTGAATTGGTGATAGACAGCTCCACTAATAGTCAAATTTATACCCATCAAAGCTGATAGCAAATAAGTTCAGCAACAGTCTCAAAAGCCCCTTGCTTTGGCAGCATAAATTGTCTTTTGTAAGAACCCCCTGAACTTATCACAGTAGGTGCGGTCAGACTGGCAAAAGATCGCAAAGTTTAACATTGCGATCTTTAAGATCTCAAAGTTTCGCCAGTGTGACCGCAAACTTCCCGCAAAACTTCCCACTCAAACTAGGGATATTTCCCTCACTCCCGTCAAACTTCTCGATCTGTTTGCAGGTGGTGTCTCCGAAGCGCGAGGCCACTGTCATGTGCAGATGTGCATTGTTATGTCACAATCACTAGCCATCGAGCAGCGCGCTCTTTCTCCTTTCTTGCGCATGCGTACCAATGACCCAAACTTTGCGATCTTAAACCTCTTGGTCTTTTGCCAGTCTGACCGCGCCCAGTGAGGAGTTTTTCCACAAGAGGTTTGACAGAGGCCATATTTTTTATAAACCCGAGTAGCTCTAGTGAAGTCTTGTAGAAAGGTCTGAATGGTATATAGCCCTTTGGGGAGGCTTTCAAAATTCAAGGATGACACGGAAAGTGTTAATTGGCTTACCTCTCACAATCCATCAAGGTGAAATTACTAATAACAAAATAAAAATGGATACAAACTTTTCACGAAAGAAGCACACCACATCATAAATTCTACAGCTACGCATGCATACCATCCATGGTTCAGTGAAAATTACTCCCTGGACAATCCCAGACCAATCCCCTGACCCTAACCCTAATCTTAATCCTAATCCCAACCCTAACCCAAATTCTAACCCTTAACCTATCCCGAACCCAGGGCTGCACACTAACTCATTTTTATTATTTTTTTTTTTTTCCACTGGTCCGGCCTGTCTATCAGACCTGTAGATACCCAGTCCTTCCATTTTTACTGGTCCATTCCTGAAAAAGTTACTGCTCCCACAGTGCTTTTTACTGGTCCTGGACTGATGGACCAGAGCCAGTGTGCATTGCGCTATTAAACCCTAATCTTTATTCTAACTCAATCACAAACTGGTATTGGGGGGGGGGGGGGGGGGGGGGGGGGGGAGGGCCGGGGTATTGTCTTGATACACATCTCATTTCATATCTGATGTTTCCATCCCATATTGATTATTAGTGTCTTCCATTATGAAAATAATGCCTCTGGCACCACTTCCTGGCGGAGGCATAAAAAAGAGCCCAAAGTAAGTGTATAGGATTCTGACAGCAAAAGTAATATTTTCCTTCCAAGTCTAGCCACAATCCATGGTAAAGAGATGTCTTCAGAAGTTATCAATTAATCAACATCCATAATTTATAATATTATATCTATCATACATAGAAAAAAAATAATTGGAAACTCCTCTATCAATTTATGTATAATGTCACCTCATTTTTCGTCAGCATCGTTCTTCAGAAAGCCCTCATTAGTAGATAATTGGCATCATACCAAATGGTTTGCGGTCGGGTCTTACATCAAGTTTCCTCACTTCGGTTGGCAGAAAGATATGCCTGAATTCCTCAGAACTCTCCAGTTTCCACAAAATGCTAATCAGACAGCCTTGGACTGCCTTCTAGGTAAAGCGAAGATCCATGGAAAGTTGTGTATTACAAGATTTTGCTCAACATCTTTCACCCAAAATTTATGCATGGTTTCTTTTTCTGTTCTGCTTCCTATAAACATCCAACCTCATTCACTGTAATTCTGTTTTTATGAATTCTGAAAACATTCTTATTCCCCACCACAATCGCCATAAATTCTAAAACTCTGTACCCAGTATAACCAATTTATAGATCGATGTTCAATTGCTATAGTCTGAAAATCATCCGGAAGTCTCCTTTAATCTCTGGTTGACCCAGGTTGACCTCTCTATACAGACTGGAATATCCGCAGAGGAGATTAGCTAGGAAATCCTGGCACTGTCGATGAATGGGACGATGCTGTCTGTTAATCTCAACAGCAACAAAATGGCCACCGAGAGAAACTGTTGCACTGTGTTACACTTGAAAAACTCAACAGGCAGCAAAAAGCATGTTTGGGCCATGTACTGTGGTATGTTTTTGTTTTGTTTTTGTTTTTTGTTTTTGTTTTTCACATTAATTAAATTATTCGCTACTCACTGCCAGTGTTTCAAACAGTAGAATGAAAACTTCTCTTTCATTTTCCAGAGCAATAATTTTGGTTATGCCACTGTTAATTCAGTTGAACAATTATCACAAATCTCTATAAGTTCTATATTATTTAGAACTGATAATCAAATTGACTACACATTCTACAAAAGAAGTTCCTGTTTCCATCTTAAATTGGCAGGATTTTATTTTTCTGACTTTGATAATTATTTTGATTGGTCAGTATTAAATGGATGACTAAACAATAAGAGTCTGCCAGCTGAATGCAAGACTAGCAGTAAACTGGAAGTTTGACATGGAATATGACGCACAGAAAATGCCATACTTCCCTTCCTAGATGAACTATGGCGTCATAGCAGTATAGAAGGGGCGGGGTTTCCGAAACACAGGAAGTGCCTGCAAGTACAGCCAGCTTCCCTCCCTCTCCCTCCCCCCCCCCCCATCCACACCCACCCCACCCCCATAGCACACTTTGCACAGCATAACACTTGAAAGGCAAACAATGATGAATAAATATTAAACAGAGCATATCTCCATTTAGCCTTACGTCAGGTGAAGTTGGTGGTAAAAAAAGAACAAAAGACAGTGGTTTCGGCAATGAATCCTCTACAAATCAAGCTTTCATCCCTTTCTTTTTGTTCACCACAGTAAATCGAAGGATATCTCTATGACACGTTGCATTTCTGTCATAGCCTTAAAAAAAAATGAGAAAGGAAAAAGTGGGAAAGCCAAAGAAAACAAAACAAAATAGCCTTGATCAGCACTTGAATGTTGTTGACTATGGACTTTAATCATCGATCAGTCGGTAAATGTGATAGGCGTCAATAAGTACTTTGAAAAATATCTGGAAAGTTTTCATAAACTTTAAGGGTCTAAATTATTTCCCTTCCTGACTGTGTGTAGAAACTGCATAATTGATCATTAAAAGCAGGCTATGACAAATAACAACAGTAATGATAATAACAATAATAATAATTATTATTATCAAATGTTATAATAGAAGTCAAAGGAATTTCAAGATGATTTTAATATTTAAAAAGTTGTACAAGTTAAATCATAAATCACAGCAGAATGATTATGATTTGCTATGTGTATGTTATACAAGGCAGAATTTTTTTCCCTGAAATATCAGATAAATTGTAATATGCCAATTTGCCTAGATCCAGCTGCTCTCCTACACTGAAGGAAAGGCAGAAAACGATAATATGTGAAAATAAGTGCTACAGACCAATAAAAAGGTGTGTAGTGCGAGACAAAACAAGTCATACACTTGTACCTGTCCAGTGTGAGACAGTGACAAGATATCATGCATTTCTGCAGCAGATTTCATGATAGAGAGAAGACCTTTTCATACAGTCATGGCAGCCATCTTCTGAACAGGCCCACTCTACAGTGGATACAGGTACACAGTGTATACACCCTGTACTTCATGTGGAAGCATGAAGCAAACAGACATGTTCATGTGTACAAATTCTCTTTAATTGTTTTTTTTTTTCACAGAAAAATATTTTGACAGATTGTATTGCTTCATTCACATCTATAATGTAGGTCAATACAGTATGCTATCTGAGTGGAGTTGTGCCATGAAACACATAAAAAATCTGTACCTGTAATCAAATGTATGTATTGTATGAGATCTAATGGCTATTTAATACTCTCATTGCCAGACACAGCTCAACTTGGCTAGAGGGCTCACACCTGTAAATAAAATGGAATGTCCCAGACCCCTTCACAAAATTGTACCAAAGATACCAAAATAAATGAAGACAAAAATTAATTAATAATCAGTAATGCAGATTGGCATAAAACTGAATAGCTGCAGATATTGAGTGTGAATTTCTCTACAAACTGCATTTTGGTTTGAAGGTGGAAGCTTTTCTCATGGAATTTGAAGGGACTATATTTCAGTGGATGCATGTACAGAAAATAGGTGATTTTTTGAGTGAAAAGAACTCGTAGTCTGGCTTTGCGGACCCTTGGACAGAGTTTGAGCTGAAGAACCCGCCTTGGAAATTTGATGGATGACAGGGTATACCTCATTATAAGTATAACCAGGTTTAATAGTGAAGATGAAACACCTCATTTCTCCCAGCTATTTTACATTTAATTCTTTGAATTTTGAATTTTATCACACGTCTCTGTGGGGAATTATTTACCCGTGTGAGCCCTAGACTTGATGTTCAGTGTACCAATAGTTGATCATTTGCACTATGGTTCCAACTCTGGTTGATGGTGACCACTGGGCTGTATCGGACACATGACCACCGTGTATCAAAGGAACGACTGTATGGCTTTTTGCAGCACGGGAAATTCAGTGGCCATCGAGGTGTGATGGCCATCCATTCACTGCACCAGTAGCTGGCCCCTAATGGCAGATTATGACATTAACCCCTAAAATCCTCGAAACAATATCTACAGGGCAATATGTCTGCTTAAATTATCTCTTTTATACCATCCCAAGTGTTTCACGAGGCAGAGCAAAAAATCATAAGGGCAAGTCCAAGATAACGCGCACGTTACGTATGGGACATTCAGAGACTTTTATGACCTGAAAAATAGTGTTAATGGCCTTTGATCATATTGAACTTCATCATGGTGATTGATATCTAGAAGAAGTATAATCATGTAAAAAATTGGAAAAAATGACCTTGACAATTATATTCTAGAAGAGAAAATATGTGCCGTTACGTATGGGACCAGAAAAATTTTGTTTTTTTGAACATTTTTTTCAACCTCAAAACTCTCTGAAAGTATATCATTCTACAACTTGTAACTCACTGTGATGAAAGTCACAACACTCAAGATTATCACAGGTAAGTTTCATGTCATTAGGCAAAAAGCTCTAATGACAGGTTCTAATCAAAGACAGACATGACGTGTTACGTATGGGACAGTTACGTATGAGACAGTTTGTCCCCCATTCATTTAGTGTGTGAAGAACCATGTTTATGGGTATTTTGCATAATTGTTGAAGTAAAATCAGTTGAAACTACTCAAATACCGATCCAGATTGTCAAGGAAACAATATTCCTCAAATATTCACCATCATAATCATATTCAATCATTTTTATATTTTCATGACCAACTTGGGTATGCATGCCCTTTGTCCCCCATTCGTTTAGTGTGTGGGGAACCATGTTTATGGGTATTTTGCAAAATAATTTTGCAAAATACCGTAAACAAATTTTTGCATAATTATTGAGGTGGAATCAGTTGAAATTACTCAAATACTGATCCAGATTGATCCAGATGGGACAGTTACGTATGAGACAGTTTGTCCCCCATTCATTTAGTGTGTGAAGAACCATGTTTATGGGTATTTTGCATAATTGTTGAAGTAAAATCAGTTGAAACTACTCAAATACCGATCCAGATTGTCAAGGAAACAATATTCCTCAAATATTCACCATCATAATCATATTCAATCATTTTTATATTTTCATGACCAACCTGGGTATGCATGCCCTTTGTCCCCCATTCGTTTAGTGTGTGGGGAACCATGTTTATGGGTATTTTGCAAAATAATTTTGCAAAATACCCATAAACAAATTTTTGCATAATTATTGAGGTGGAATCAGTTGAAATTACTCAAATACTGATCCAGATTGACAAGGGAACAATATTCCCCAGATATTTACCATCATAATCACATTCAATCATATTCTATATTTTTTATGACCAACCTGAGTATGTATGCCCTATTTTTATCAGGATAGTTACTACTGAAAAAATTGAATAGTTTAATAAAGTGTTTACTTCCATTGATGAAGGGCAGTTTGCCATTTAGTTTCAATGAAAAACAACTTGACACAAGAAATATTAAGTTTAATAAATAAGCAATACCTGCTGCGTGGAACCCCAGTGATCGAGGAGATATATGATGGCTGTCTAGCAGTAAGGTCATTGATTCGAGTCACACCTCAGTATGTATTGTATACCCATGAATTTTGTTGTGGCTACTACTGAAAACTGAATAAGGACAATTTGTGTATCACTTGCAATAAAAAAAAAATCATTTTACTTTTTATTTTTTTTCTATATATATCACAACCATTTCAAATTGGATCTCCATCACATAAACTTTGAATTCCTATAGTCTTAAGATTTTATGCTCTTAAGTAATTCAGTAATTGGTTTCCAATCATCTCTTTAAATGTTGAAAACTGAATCCCCATTTCTACAAAAAACTATACCATCCCTTTAATGTTGATTTTTCATTGTGTATTTTGCCATTTTCCCCTCCCCCTTTCTGAAAATTGTTCAGTCAAGTTCATGTATTGTTTCAAGTGTCTATAACTCAAAAAGTAGCTACAATGTTGGGATGCTTTCTTCAGGATGATAGACCATTTGTGTACTGAGAGACCTTCCCAGCTTGCTACATGCATTCACATGCAATATGTATGAGGATGTCCCATACGTAACATTATTTTAATGCCTAATAAAAAATATTTCTTTTACTTTTTTTTTCTTTTTTCTCTGGTATTTGATTTCTCTAAACAATAAATTAGAACTTTCCAAAAGGGCATTAAAATAACCATAGCAATTTCAGAAAAAAACCTAAAAAAATGACCTCATTTTGTTACGTATGGGACATCTCATGATAGGACACGAGCTAATTTGCATAATCATTTGCATAATCCCTAAATTTTCATACAAAGTTAAACTATGTGATGAACTTCTTATGTCCACATATTAATCAAATATCATTTGCTTTCCTTTGAATTAATATGAATTTTTATAAATGTCCCATACGTAACGCTGTGTTTCACATTTATGCAAATGAAGCCCTTGAAATTTGCATAAATTTACATAATATCATTTTTTCCTCCATGGAAATCAAAACTTCAACTCATAAGCTTCAAAATGATACCAAACATGTCAACATTGAGCATAGATGAAATTTTGCCTTCTGAGGGGACCTTATCTTGGACTTGCCCATAACTCATTCAGATCCTTTGTTATCAATGGCATTTTAATTGTTTCGTACTTCAACTGCCATATCTTCACACATCTAATACTTTATAAAATCATAAATGATTCTCAAATAGGAAACATACTTAAAGATTAGAATTCTTCTTTTTCTTCAAATTTGGCAAAATTATTTACTATTTCACTACCATTTTGCGAACAGTTGATGGATCTACCCAGTTTCATCTATTTTTTTCCTACAATAAAGGATGATGTAAAGATCTACATTGCACTATTGAAACTGACAAATTATACTTGTGAATAAACTTATATTTCATGGAGTCAATTAAATCAATTGAGCTCACGACCCAAAACTTTCTCTGGAGAATCTTTATTTGGTAGTTCATGTATACACTAAAGTTTCAAGAAAATATCTTCATGCATTGCATAGATATGGGGGAAATAAAGAAATTTTGAGCATTTGACCTTGACCTTTGACCTTGAGCATGTGCACTCAAAAGTTGATAGGCACAACTTCGTCCACCAGGATGCCTCTAATGTTTTTTTAGATACACTGTCCACAAAATTGATTACGGATGGAAGGACGGACAAACGGACAACCCGAAAACATAATGTCTCCTGGACACTTCGTGGCGGAGGCATAGAAAAGTCATGCTTACAATGCCTAGCAATTAACCCTTCTTCTGCCAGGGACTTTGGACAGTGTGTACAATGCTATGGGGTTTTCTCTGTCAATTGGCATGCACTCAAAGTAATTAGTGGTTATAATGCCAGGATTCCTTTAAGAAGAAAAGTACTTTGATACACACAGGAGACCTGTGTCCTTGGGTAAAATATGACATGATATTAGATGCCATCTTCCGGTAACCCAATCTAACAAACAAAGACTGATATAACGTTTTATGATTTTGACATAAACACTGTGGATACATGTGACATCTTGAAATGTGTGTGTGTGCTTGTGTGAATGTCAAATTTTATTTTCATGAGAAGGGTACACCACCCACATACACGAGTATCATGCTGCATTCACAAACATCCTAGATGTGAAATGAGAAAATGATAGAATTTATTTCTTTCACCAAACTTTCAGGAGAAGTCTCATTGAACTGTCTATACGGCAGGGCAGTACAAATCTAACAATGAGAGTCCTATATTATACTTCAAACAGGAAAGTGCTCTTTCATATTTCTAACTTTAATACCCAACAGTGAATTTCATCTATCCCAGGGCAAGTGGGCAAACGGATTTGTAGCACCGACAACTCAACAAATCAAGACTCCAATCACTGTAATGGAGTTGTCATGTGACTCCAGCTATGCATTGTTAGATGAATATAAGATCGTGGGCAATATCTTTTCCTTTTCTTTTAATGCTTTTTTTTTCCAATCAATTGAGATTGCCTTATAATCATTGGACACCGTATCAAATGATTTGGTTTCATTTACTGTTTCGCCATATATTCAGGGAGTCTAATATTTTGTGAATTGAGACTTTCCTACAATTTTGCGAGTGGTGAAATTCACGATCGTGGAGTACAGAAATGGGTGGAAAATTGTATGTGTGCACATAAAAATTTGCAAATTGCACCCGACTTGAAAAATTTGCACAAATGAAAACCCCGTGAAGTTGTATGGTGTACAGTATGCTCTCATCTCTTGCTTTCCTTCTTTTCAAATCTAAAACCATAAAACAGGCCATCTTGCTCAGTTCCTTGATAAGCCAGATGAAATTCGCTGTCACTGGATCGAGCCAGAAGGTTCCGAGGGTCGGTTTGGAGTTCGTCGTGAGTAGCACGGACGGTTTCCCAACTAGGCATGCACTTGTCACGCTGATTATCTTAAAAGTACAGGATTAAGCCTGCCAGCTCCGATCGGATGCTACGCTCCCTGAGAAGGAAATGACACGTGTCGTTATCTAGCACACACATTCACATACACACATATACACCCCTAGGTGGAGGGGGGGGGGGGGTAATTCTTGCTGGCTACTCTCAGCGGCTTGTAGCTGTAGCAGGTGGTTGGGCAGCGGCACAGCAGGGTTGGGGCGAGGGGGCGAAAAACGCTGACAACCTGCCGGAGGTTACAGGAAGCAGGTGAAATAGGTCGCCCCTTCGAATCTCTACTGACCATCTGGAAGGAGAGAGAAGGGGAAATGCTCTAGCTGGGGGGGGGGGGGGGGGCAGAGAATGGGCGAAGCCTCGCCCTCCTTTCAAGAGTCGAGATGGGTGCAGCACTCTGATAGATTAATGTTGCCTTGGCAACCATCTTGTGAGGTTCCTCCTTGCTGCTCCCTACCTGAGAGATTGAAATATCTCGTCCCTTGGCCCTAAAATATGACGTAAACCACATTGATCTAGTAAAGTGCAGTACACCTTTTTGTGAGGAGGTGCAGTTTGTTCAATTGCATCTTGTGAATTTTGGCGGCACTACAGTTTAACAAGCACTCACAAACTTTGCTAAGTTACAGCAAACTATTCACAAAACTACATCAACCACTATCTCCAGACTTACTCATCTAGAGAAAGTATTCCTGTAGATTGATTATCAGTACCTGGAGCCCCCCAAAATTGACTAGATATAACAAGGTGCATTTGACAAGCAACTGGTCATGAAGTCGAAAGAAATTCACTACAGCTTGGAAATGTTCTGCTTTTCACAGTTCTGCGCTAGTTGACTTGTCAAGTACGAATGTTGATCACTTGGCTGCAATATAACAGTGACATCACACATTCTGCTTTAAAAAGACACTCCCTTCGAAACTCCAACAGTTTCACGGACTCTTCGTACAATACATAATAATGAAAAAAAAAAATCACGCCATATATGGCAAAGCTGTCAACTCGAGGAACTTGGGTTCTTAGTCATGCTGGTGACAGGTAGCGGTCCTGCCCAAAAGACTAGGATTCCACTCCCCACGCATCGCTGTGGGGGCTTGATTGCTGGTCGCTAGGTTTCTTTGCCCCTTTCCATTTGCAGCCAACCCTTACAAAGCTGGGTCAAGTGCTCGAGGGGGGGGGGGGGGGGGGGGGGGGGACTCGTATCTGACTCAGAGATAGGGGGCCGGAGTGGGACTTCCCGTCTTTTGGGGGAAGGGCTCGGTCCCTGGATCCCCAGCTGGCCTTCCCCCAAGGCTTGCCCTTTCAAAAAAATCCTGTCGAAAAAGGTCAAATCTACAGACAACACACAAACAGACTTACATCTGTGATGACAGAGTACAAGCAGCTTGTACATTGTACGCTGCATGAAAATCCACACGTACGTTGTTAATTCTGGTTCTCACATCCAAAGCTCCAACCAAATCCGCTAATATCAAAAGTACAGCCTCAAAATCCAATGTTTGCAAATGATTGATATTTAAAATACAACACAAAATAAGTATTGGTTAAAGTTCAATGCAACATACTCAACAAGATGAAAAATAATAACTCTGTTGTGGTTAAAAGTCCACAAGATTAATGATGAAATGACATGGCAACTGGTGCATCATGAAAACTGGCCAACATTCTACCAATGCTCCCTACTTATGACAAATGATTGTATGTGATGTGTCATCACGAAAGCCACATAATGTCAGAAAAAATGTACTTTGGATTTCGGCAGATAGTAATTTGCCAGATGCTAAGCTTTGAATTGATATGCTTGTCCTACTTCATAAAGGAAAATACAAAACAAAAGAAAACAAAACAAAACAAAACAAAACAAATCAGAAGACTGTAGAGGTTATATTGTAAAAGTTTGCTCAATGCATGTTTTTTTTTTCTGTTTATGATCTCAAACTTTATATTGATTACTATATGATGACGGAACATATGCATATTTCATATATTGAGGTCCAGTGTTGGCCTCAGAGACACTTACTGTATTCACAACCGGGACTTTGGTGACCACAAAAAGGAAAAAAAGAAAGAAAGAAAGAAAAGAAAATACCTATAAAGGTGAAACATAGACTATACATTTCAATACCCAGTACTCAATCTAAATTTCAAAATTGCAATAAGTGGGCACTTCTTATCAATAGATTGCACCGAATGTTTTGTTGTTGTTGTTGTTGTTGTTGTTTTAATTGCAATTATTTTGGAAGATATATGACTAGTCTATCCGACACATTAGTCATGTATTCCTCTTTCCCTAAATTGGGTGATTAGGCTGTGTAACTTACCATCATGTGTGACATACTGGGTACTTTGAAAGCGGGTAAAAAACAAAAAACAAAATAAATTTGTGGATATATTTGGGACCCTGCAATCACAAAACCACCTAAAAGTGGCAAGACAAGAATTCTTAGTCAATATTAGCACATTGTGGGAGAGCAGACTCTCAGCTTTAAAATGATGTATTTAACTCAATTATACAAATTGGAGTTTCCTAACCTATCCATTGTAATCATGGAAAGAAAATAGCCATTCCAGATAAGTGTCTGCTGAGAAAAGAGGCTTTGAAATTTATGGTAGACCTATTCAACTGCTTAATCAAATCAAGCTGGGCTTCCTCTATGCAACGAATGGAACAAAAACAAAACAAAACAAAACAATAACAAAACAAAAAACACACAAAAAAGGAAGTCAAACTTCTTTTAGTATTAAACCATAATGAATAGATTAAATCAAGGTAAGTTAATTTGACACACTCTATCAGCTCATGCTATTAATTACTGATAGCATCAAACTTTCAAAGCAGTATCATTGTTCTTAATTGTTCTTAATTTAGTTATTAAGAGTTAAGAATGAAGTGCTAAGACTAAAGAGGGTATTTCAAAAAAATGAAAAGGGGCCCATGAGAACATGTGCAATCACAGCACTCTACATAAAGTGTCGTAGACAAGTCTTCAATGGTACTTCTTTGTCATATTTTTCAAAATATATCCTTCAATTAATGGATATCAGACTGCATGGACCATTCAAGCAAAAACTGATATGCCCCTTTAAACCCTCAGCAGTATCACTCATTTGGAGGGGCACATTAATTCTGTTGAGGAAGTCACCCTTATTGACAGTATCTTTATGCTGACGTCTGAAAATCTCATTCTTTAAAGGGAAGGTAAACCCAAAGAGCAATGTGGATTGAGTGAAAGCAGCAACATTAGTAGAACACATCAGTGAAAGTTTGAGGAAAATCGGACAATCGATGCAAAAGTTATGAAATCTTAAAGTTTTGGTGTTGGAACCGCTGGATGACGAGACTACTAGAGGATATGACGTATGAGTGGACAACAATACAAAGAAAATATAAAAGAAATTCAACAAAAAATCACTTTTCTAGAATTATGAAAGATCAATGGACCAACCTCTTTCAGAAAGCAGGGGGAATAATTGCCACCCTTAACATATGTCAATATCAAGTTGATGGAATTTGTAATTTTCATGAAAAATTGATTTTTGTAGAATTTATGTTTTCTTGGTATTGTTGTCCACTCATACGTCATAACCTCTAGTAGTTTCCTCATCCAGCGGTTCCAACACCAAAACTTTAAAAATTCATAACTTTTGCATTGATTGTCCGATTTTCTTCCAACTTTCACTGATGTGTTCTACTAATGTTGCTGCTTTCACTCAATCCACATCGCTCTGGGGTTTATCTTCCCTTTAACGAGGAAATCCACACCAAAAATAAATTATCTCTAAAAAAAAGATGACAAAATTCCCTACGGAACATTTAAAAAAATGACCAAAATTGGATGAGATGAAGATATATTTGTGACCGTGCACCTCAAAACGAACATAAAGTCGCACACACTGATTTTGCGTGAGGACTGAAAATAAGTGAAATGGGTCAACCTAGCCGAACTTGACTTTTTCATATTTTCTGAAAGAGCGGATCTTCTTTTACATTATGCTAAAATTTGGTATCATAAAACGGGCAGGAAAGTGTGTTTTTTAGCAGTTTATCTCGAACATTTTTGGTAGAATAGTGTGATTATGTGTGTCTTTAGAATCCCTTTTTCATTTCTGAAAAACCTTGTCCACACTCTTCACTTTCAACTCTAATAACTTTTGAAAGGATAGGGCTACTGCTTTGAAAGTTGGCATTAATTATGGACAGAATGTGTTAATGAGGCATGCCTAATTTCAGTTTAATCTGATAATCCCTTCATTGTTGCTACTCTGGTGGTTTACTTCCTGTTTTTTTGTCCCATTCATCGCACAGCCAGCACGGTTTGGTAAAGATTAAGCGCTTGAATAGACATTGTACTTCAGAGCCTCTTTTCTCAGTTCACACTTTTCCTGAGTTTGTGCTTTCTTTCCAATATTTAGATAGGTTAGGAGAGTACATTTGATTTGAGTTATACATCATTTTAAAGCTTAAAATCTGCTCTTTCAGAATATGGTCTTAACCAAAAATTCATGTCTGGCGACTTTTTGTTTGTTTTGAGGTGCAGAGTCACATTTTCAGATTTCAAATTTCTTTGGCAAACATTTCTTGACCAGTCCTTATGAATAAATTTAAGCAACTTGATGATGTCATTGCCCTCGTAATTTTTCATGCATATAACATATAAAAATTTCAAAAAATTATTCTTTTTAGCCAATACAGCTAACAGGGCATTCCCTTACCTAAATAAAGACTTATTAACATTATTTTGTTCTATTCTATTTTGGATGGTTTTAAATGCAAGCATTTTATTTGCATGTATAAAGCTGAAATAGGAGATTTTTGTGAGAGCAAAAAGCAAGTCTTCTACCTTATCCTAAAGTTTAGGATTATAAAGCAAATGGGGAAATTGTAGTTTCGGAAGTTTTTCTGGAACATTTTTTTTTTTTTTTTTGGTAAAATAGTGTGATAAGGTGTGTCATAGAATCTCTTTTTAATTTCTACAAACTTTTTACACACTCCTCACTTTCAACACTAATAACTTTGAAAGGGTGGTGCTACTGCTTTGAAGGTTAGCATTAATCAGTCATTGATAAAATTTGTTAAGAGAGCATGATCAAATAAAGTTTAATCTAATTATCTCTCCATTGTTGTTGCTATGACGTCTTACATCCTGCTTTTTGTCCCATTCTTTGCACACAACACTGCTAACAG
The DNA here is from genome assembly GCF_040938485.1 of Diadema antillarum. NCBI lineage: Eukaryota > Metazoa > Echinodermata > Echinoidea > Diadematoida > Diadematidae > Diadema > Diadema antillarum. Next base: position 1,404,338 of record NW_027271355.1, on the reverse strand, counting down.
CCAGATTAAGCGCTAATAGACCCTATGCAACTGTACTCCTGAATCTCTTTCTCAGTACCCACTTTTCCAGATTGAGTGTGTGCTTTCTTTCCAATATTTAGATAGGTTAGGAGAGTCCAAACATATTATGTTATAAATGTTTCAAATCTGAAAGGAACAATCTAGATGAGGATTACGGTTTAAACTTTTTGTGAGATAATTAGAAACTACTCTATGAAATGTTAAAGAGCATATAATTCTAAAAGGAAATGAAAGTTTATTTAACGAAAATCGATTTTGAAATGGCTGATATATCCAAAAATAAAGTCAAACAAAGCGGTTCTTAAGTTCAAAAAGTGGGTCCCACCTTTAACTAGGATCGCTTTGTTTTGGATGCCTTGGTAATTTCAAAACCAATTTTCATCAAATAAACATTGAATTAGGCCTACATGTTCTTTCATATTTTGTAGTACCAAAGAGATTTCTCATTAACCCTCACAAAAAAGTCGGAAACCTGAAGCAGCACCAACTCAACTAATACTACAGTATACTATCCCTTTAAAGTCTGCTCTTTCACAATCTGCCTTAACTTAATATCCATGTCAGGTTCATAAAATCTATCAACTGCCAGAGCTATGGGAAAATAAGCAACAATAAACTTTCTAATAATATTCACCTACAATTACTGCAAAGAAGCGTACCCCATTATACCGAGATAACCAGAAAAACTTTTTTACTGTAACAAGTCTCCTCAAAATGGACACCATACTATGTAAGTAAAATCACATATTTGCACAGCACCAGATGTTCCCCATAAAAAGACACAAGGTGTGTGGATGAAAAAGCCATTTAATTTTTGTTAGCGTTTAAGTACAGAGTATTTTGTAAAGTACCAGTAAATTCATTATTCTACATTGCAATGATCAAAAAAGTATGAGCTTACTGTGTGCCTCTGTACAGGAATAGACACATCATGTACACAGAGATCTACATAAGAGGGAGGAAGATAATGTACTGGGTATACAAACATTATGACAAGCATTCTTATCTGTGGATCCCTATACCGTCCACATGAAGGATAACAGAGTTGAAGTTTCCGCTAATTAACATAGTCAAAGACTAGTCACATCCTTTCCCATGACTACAGTCTGTAACTCAATAGATAGTACACTGTACAATGTCGTATATTGAATGCTTTCTACATTTACGGAAACTTACAAACGCCAAAATGTTGAATTAACCCATTGAGGACGAACTGATTTTGCTACAAATTTGTACAACAAGCCTTTCCCATACACACATGCCCGGGTATGCTCGGGACTCGTCCTTAACAGGTTAATGATGAGGTGCCGTACCTTTGTGAAAGTGATATTGTGAGCGCCTTTAGTTGCGAATCCTATCGGGAAGTTGATCATTTCCCCTGTTCTTATTCTTTTACTGTCATAATGAACAAAGAAGGAAGGGAAATAATGACTGTTTACTGCTGAAATTCCCTTGTTGTACTGAAATCAGTTTGGATGTATGACACGTTGTCCTCCAAAAACCTGCTCAGAATACTTTTTTTTTTTCTTTTCTTTTTTTTTTTAACTGGGCCAAAGAAAAAGCATGTTGAAGAATCTCTTACAGTATTTTCTGCAAAAATCACAGCGGAATGAATCCTTGTTGTATCATTGGCATAATTTGTTTGCATCGAAGATCATCCTCAATAATTCGAATATGAATGCCTCTCTTAAAATCCATTACTGAAAAAAAAACCAAAAACACACACATACAAAACAAAACAAACAATCCACCTCTATATATTGGCATACATGTAATACGTTTGCATCGCAGATCATCCTAAATGATTAATGTCCCACTAAAAACCATATTGTAAAAAAACAAAAATAAACAAAAACAACTAAGCTCTCCAACTGCTTTGTACTTGGAGCCAGTTGTGCTTTAGGTATTTTTGACACATGGGGGCGCTATTCATCTCAAGTTGGCAGCAAGTCCTCAACAGCATGGCTTCTCAACGTGTGTGCTTGTGTTTGAGTGTGTGTGTGTGTGTGTGTGTGTGTGCAACACTTGCATTTCATAGAAAAAAAAATGATTGAATGATTCAAAGGAATTAATAATCCATATAAAGTTAAATAATGGGCCAGAGAGGATAAAATGAAATAAAATGGAAATTCTATAAAAAAAAAAAAAACCACTTGAAAACAAAAAAGGCATACATGTATAACCGGGGGGCCAAAAGCTAAAAACAGAGGTCGAGTTGCACTCTCTCTACAAACTAAGTAGACCATGCTTATTTTCAAGTTTTTATTGTAACAAACAACATTCCACTGGTCTACCTCAAAAAATTTGTTGCGAAAGCCTCCAAATCCAAGATGGCGTCCAAGATGGCCGCCATATTTACTGAATTTGTTATTTGAAAGATAGAATTTGATTGTAAGATCAGATTTCAACAAATGTGATGTCATATGAAAGAGAATAAAATTTTCTACAAGTTGATACCACTTTTGTGGGTTATTGTGATAAGTGGATTGAGATTATAAGGAAAAAACACTCATTTTTTGATATTTTTCTGAAAAAAAGAAAATCATGAAAATGCTTGATTCAGCATAAATCAGAGAAAAACTGAAGGATTATCTTGAAACGTTTCAAGAATTTTTTTTGACATATAATTAATATCTGGAGAAAATTAGGGGTCAGTACCGTTTTTGGTTCAGGAGTTATGATGTCTCAAACTTGAAAACTCACTATGTAAAAATGGCCACTTTAGTTGCGACAATACCATGTTGGTCGTAAAAAAAGCCTGCGCGCGCCAAGACTACTACACGCACCACTGACACTGGCGCTTGTAGCAGTGCCAGTGGTGCGTGTAGTAGTCTTGGCAAACGCAGACATTTTCTTTGACAAACAAGGGTTTGTGCCTGCAAACTAACTTTTCATACCAAGTAGTAGCTCAGGTGACGCTGATTGCTGTTATTTCAAAGTAGATTGTTCTGAAGCAGATGAGATGAAGCAAAAATATCTTTCAAATAGAGGTAGAAGCTTGAAACAACCTTGCTATAGAAAGTTTAAAACAAAATCTGGATCAATCACTCAAAAAATTCAAGATTGCAGACCATCAAAGCTGACATAGTGTATAAAATTGCGCCAAAGTAAATGTATTATTTCGTTTTTGATACAATTTTGTCTGTTGTGCTATCTTAAACCGTCTTAGGTTTTTATGGACACATTTTTAGAACCAGTGATATTCTACTCTCCGAAAAAGAAAAAAAAAAACAAATCGAGTGGAAGTTTTTGCTTTTGATGTGAGGAGTGAATAACAAGAAAACGGTGAATTTAGAGTGAAATTGGAGTGACTTTTGAGTGAAAATGTTCATTTTCACTCATTTTAGAGTGACCTTAATAGGCAGGGCTCCACACTAACTTTTGTTTTTGGTGGCCCAAAGGCAAATATCCGATCTTTTTTGGTGGCCCGATCAGGCCACCTATGTTCTTCATTTCTGACATTTTGGTGGCCCGACGTGCGTTTTTGGTGGCCCCGGGCCACCGGACCAGCGTTAGTGTCGAGCCCTGCCTTAGGGATCACTTGTCACTCTTCGAGTGATCCCCGAGGTCACTCTAAAATGAATGAAAATGAACATTTTCACTCTCGAGTGATCCTGATATCTAATATGGGAAAGCATCTACCAATGGCATAAGCTCAGATCAATTGTGACACTATAACCCACATGAAATCAGCCTAAAAACAATGTAAAAAAAATCTGGTAACAGAAAATACAATTTCAGCATGCTTATTTGTAAATGTGAATATACAGCACGAATAATCAATTTGGACAATTTTATTCAAACAATATACTGAAAAGTAATTTCGCACAACACATTTCGCACAACAAAGTTGAGAAATTGCCGCCATGTCGGATTTTTTTTTTTTTTTTTTTTTTTTGGGGGGGGGGGAGGGGGTTCGGATCAGAAGGGCTTTCAAGGACATCTACGGATCAGACATTATTACACATATACCATCATCATTCAGGCGTTTCTACAACAGCAGAGTAACATACAAGTAAAGAAGCATATCTTTGATACAGAAGCATTTCTTTTTTTATCAAAGATTGGGCCTTACCCTAATACTGGAATGAGCTCCACCCCCCCCCCCCCCCCCAAAAAAAAGACCCTCAATATGGTTTACACTAACACAATATCGTTCGGATGTATCGGAACATGTAATAGACAACAATATAAGAAGATTAAAAAAAACATATCAAATTATAAGTTATAAGTTGAGATTTAACTTTGACGCAACACACTAAAGGTATTCTACCATTGGGAGAGATATCACATTCGATTTATATGTGCAGGTTAGTTGTATTACAAAACATTCTACCATGTAAAAAAAATATAATAAAGCCTAAAACATACGGAGATATCACCATTGCTTTTCAAGAAACCATAGCCATAACTGTTGACAATTTAGTATATAAAAAAAACATTCTTATCAGATCTATTTAGTATATCTAACAATATTTAGCGTTAATTATACTGATTTCAGTTTGTACATTAGTTGTTCTATCCCTAACTCACAGTTTAGAGCTAGTTTGAGGAATTAAGTAAAGCTGGGTTTTTGTTTTATACACATGCACTAATGGTAAATAATGCCTTGAACGACAACCTCGATTAATTACCGCCATCTTGAATTTTGTGTGGATACTATTTTTATCGCTAAATATTACACATTGGCAAAATTTGTGCCAAATTCCAAGCTCCTATCTCTTTTTGGAAAATACTTTCTGTTCAATTTTATCTGCCTCAGAACAATCTACTATGATGAAATGCTACAGTAATAGCGATCAGCGTCACCTACCACTTGGCATGAAAAGTTAGTTTGCAGGTACTTGCAAGTCACTAGACCGTTACAGTATTACATGTGACCATGTAAACACATTGTATGCAAAATTCATAATGCATAAATGTAATTTTTTCAAGTTTTAGACGTTAACTTGTCATTAGTGTATGATATTGCCTGTAATTCCAGAAATATGAATTATGTCTCAATCTCAGTAAATCTCAATCTCAATAGCAGGTTTCAAAATAATTCTTCAGTTCTTCTTTGATAAATACTAAATCATGCATTTTCACATTTCTTCCTTTTTTCAAAACAATATAAAAATATGGATTCCCCCTCCCCCAATTTATCACAATACACAGCTAAAGTGGTATCAACTTTTAGGAAGTTTTACTCTCCTTCATATGACATTAAATGTGTTGCAATTCAATGTCTCTATCAAATTTTATGTTTGAAATGTTAACTTCAATAAAAATGGCGGCCCTATTGGACCGCATCTGTACTCTGGAGGTTTTTGCAACAAATCTATTGAGGTGTACTTACGGAACATTGCTTAGTATGCTTAATATTATGTATGGTCTTGTTTATAGAGAGAGTGGAACTCTCGTGAAGCACGATCTTGGATTTGACCCTCTGTGACGTCTTTGGGAACAGATGCGTGTAAATGCATATTATGTGAAATGGGATTTCAAGTTTGAGACATTATAACTCCTGAACCAAATACAATACTGACCTCTAATTTTCTCCAAATATTGATTATATGGGAAAGATGTTAATTTCTGCATGGTTTTCATAAACATTTTTAATTTATTCTTTTTAACTTTTTAGAGAAATATTCATGGTGCATTCTGAAAAAAATGTCTCCGTAAAAACCTAAGATGGTTTGAAATAGCATTAAAATGTTGAGAATATATAAAAACCATATAAATAGACAGCAAAACAGACAAAATTGTATCAAAATCGAATTGATACATTTACTTTGGCGCAATACACTATGTCAACTTTGATGGCCTGCAATCTTGAATTTTTTGAGTGATTGATCCAGATTTTGTTTTAAACTTTCTATAGCAAGGTTGTTTCAAGCTTCTACCTCTATTTGAAAGATATTTTTGCTTCATCTCATCCGCTTCAGAACAATCTACTTTGAAATAATAGCAATCAGCGTCACCTGAGCTACCACTTGGTATATGAAAAGTTAGTTTGCAGGCACAAACCCTTGTTTGTCAAAGAAAATGTCTGCGTTTGCCAAGACTACTACACGCACCACTGGCACTGCTACAACCGCCAGTGTCGGTGGTGCGTGTAGTAGTCTTGGCGCGCGCAGGCTCTTTTTACGACCGACAAGGTATTGTCACAACTAAAGTGGCCATTTTTACATAGTGAGTTTTCAAGTTTGAGACATCATAACTCCTGAACCAAAAACGGTACTGACCCCTAATTTTCTCCAAATATTGATTATATGTCAAACAAAATTCTTGAAACGTTTCAAGATAATCCTTCAGTTTTTCTCTGATTTATGCTGAATCAAGCATTTTCAAGATTTTCCTTTTTTCAGAAAAATATCAAAAAATGAGTGTTTTTTCCTTAAAATCTCAATCCACTTACCACAATAACCCACAAAAATGGTATCAACTTGTAGAAAATTTTATTCTCTTTCATATGACATCACATTTGTTGAAATCTGATCTTTCAATCAAATTCTATCTTTCAAATAACAAATTCAGTAAATATGGCGGCCATCTTGGACGCCATCTTGGATTTGGAGGCTTTCGCAACAAATTTTTTGAGGTAGACCAGTGGAATGTTGTTTGTTACAATAAAAACTTGAAAATAAGCATGGTCTACTTAGTTTGTAGAGAGAGTGCAACTCACTCGTTAAGTAAGCGACTTTTTGGGGTTTGGCCCTCCGGTTAGTAGGCCTACATGTATAATTAGCATTTTTAGTTTACAAGTACAAATTTGTATCATGACTGAGAATGAAACCAATCTTTTCCTTCTTTCTTCATATCTTATAATGTTGGAATAATTATGATCGACATTAAAAAGGAAAATTGGAATAATGAGGCTTTATAATACCGGGTAATAAAAGTACTAATAATTATAATAATAAGGACTATAATAATAATCATTTATTTATTAATTCATTTCTTTATTTATCATTTTATTTTAAACAGTATTTGGGCTATTCATTTATTTCCTCACAGTGCTGCACAAGTTCAGAGATTTTTGCTGTTGGGATACCTTCTGCCCTTGAATATACACATAAAATGTATAATTTCACTGTGCCTATTTGCTTTCTACTAACAGGAAAATCAAGAAGTTCATATCTATAATTACTTAAGATCTACAGTAAGGATTAGAGCCAAGTTAAGCATGCTGGTATTCCATGCACAACTTTTAATGGCTATCAAATGACATACTCAGTTCATCTATCGAATCATAAAAAGTCATATTTTGACGTACACTATACAGTAGTCAAAGGTCTATCTTCTCAAAGAAAAACAAACAAACAAACATATCAGCAAACCTTTGAATTGCACTTCTATGGCTTTTTAGTGAATCAAATATAGGCCTACTGAAGAAAAAAAAATGGTCTTGTCACCACTAGATTGGCAACTCTGATTTTTACTGCATCTATTTTACAGTTAGAGAATATAAGAGCAAGTGGGCATGGAACTGGTTAAATTTTATTATCTTTGAACAAAAACAGAAAGAAATGAAATTACTAATGATATGCAAATTAGGGAGGAAGACAAGCCACTGATATCAAGGCCTTATTTCAAAAATGAGAGCCGTGTGAAAAATTCAAGAGTAAAATCGATCTAACAAAAGCACAGGATATAAAGAAACAATTTAAGTGGGGGCTCAAAGAAGATAGTTTTATCAAAAAAATGTGACTGTGCACCTCAAAACGAACATAAAGTCGCACACACTGATTTTGCGTGAGGACTGAAAATAAGTGAAATGGGTCAACCTAGCCGAACTTGACTTTTTCATATTTTCTGAAAGAGTGGGTCTTCTTTTACATTATCCTATAATTTGATATCATAAAACAGGCAGGAAAGTGTGTTTTTTTAAAGCAGTGTATCTCAAACATTTTTGGTACAATAGTGTGATTAGGTGTGTCTTTAGAATCCTTTTTTCATTTCTGAAAAACCTTGTCCACACTCTTCACTTTCAACTCTAGTAACTCTTGAAAGGGTAGTGCTACTGCTTTGAAAGTTGGCATTAATTACATGTATGGACAGAATGTGTTTATGAGGCATACTCAATTTCAGTTTAATCTGATAATCCCTTCATTGTTGTTACTTTGGTGGTTTACTTCCTGTTTTTTGTCCCATTCATCGCACAGCCAGCAGTTTGGTAAAGATTAAGCGCTTGAATAGATACTGTACTTCAGAGCCTCTTTTCTCAGTTCACACTTTTCCTGAGTTTGTGCTTTCTTTCCAATATTTAGATAGGTTAGGAGAGTCCATTTGATTTGAGTTATACATCATTTTAAAGCTTAAGTCTGCTCTTTCAGAATATGGTCTTAACTAAAAATTCATGTCTGGCGACTTTTTGTTTGTTTTGAGGTGCAGGGTCACAAATATTAACAAGTTAAAAAAAAATTGCATACATACAGGAACAAAAAAAAAAAAAAAATGGTGTCTCGGATTTGAAACCAAAGTGTGCCGCAATTACTCCCCCCCCCCTTCCTCTCTTAGATAAAGGACTTAAGTTTTGCACTGAAATTGCATAAATAATATACAAATAATGAATTATGCAAATTACAGTTTCAGTTAGTTTTGTCCATGTTGCAGGAATGTTTTATTTTTCTCTGTGGGGATATGATATCATAGTTGCTACCGGTACTTGTATGTAAATTTATAAAGGTCTTTTTTTTTTTCTTTATCAATAGTTTCGCAGCTCTTTTCTAAACCCATCCACTGTCTATACTTTTCTTGGCTTTTTTTTTTTTCATGATCATGCCTCTGGCTGTAAAATCTCTAACTTTCAAATGTTAGATGGCCATACATTACAAATGAACTACTGTATCACTCATCATGTGATTTTCCCTTTTCCTATCAAGCAAAACTTTACAGAGTGATCCTAATAAAAGGTGGGATGACCTACCTTTTATTATGATCACATTGTTTTACTTCGTTTTTTTGGATTTCTCGGCCTTTCTAAAACCGATTTCCATCAAATAATAATTTTTGTCATTGAATTAGTCATAGAATGATAAGCTCTGTTCGTATGTTGTAAGTTGATTGTTTTTTTTTTTTTTTTAATGGAGCTGTTAATGATAGAAGCAGATGGTGTAGTCTGATTACTAAGAATCAGCCACGAACATTTCGATTATGAAGGATGCACTAACTCCAAAAGGCAAAAAGTGAAGAAGCCGCTACCCGAAATGCAGAGGACCGCAACAGCTGTACCTAACTGGGTGCACCGAAGTAAGAAATGCTCTTGCTTGCCCGCCGATGCGCTCCCGTTGTGATGCCAACCAGCGCCGGTGTAAAGAAAGCCAAATGCAGCTGAGATGATGCGCGATGATAGCCATTAATTGTTCAAAGATTGTCAAAACAGGATGCCTAGGTCTAGCTATAACGTGTTTTTTTTTTTAATACTGTGGACCTCGGCCCTAGCCTTAAACAGGCAAACGAACAAAGAAGAAAATCTAGGCCTAATTGCTAATTCTCGACGCAATGGAAGTTCTGGCATTAATATTGGTCAGCATCAACCGCGCTGAGTGAGCTGCGATAGTGATACGCTCATGGTTTGCACACTGAAACAAAATTCAATCTTATACAAATTTGCAATCATAAATTTGATGCTTCCACGACATTTGCCACGTTAAGTGCAGAATCCACAAGGATGTCACAAAATTTCAAGCTAAATACATACCTTTGGCTGCTGTCAGGCTCACGAATCAGGAGAGTTCGCAGAAAGAAGTTTCGACTAGACTTTCTAGACAGATGACAACGTGATGTGATGGTGATGCAAGTGTGTGTGGACGTGTACACACGTGTACGTGTACTAAACTCACGAAAAAGTTTTTACACAGCTACAATGTAGCTGCACTGGATCTAGCAGCACAGCATGACTTATCATAACAACGTTAGCGCGAACGAGGGGCCGCTTGCGGGGCCGTGGGGGGGGGGGGGGGGGGGGGGGGGGGGGGTGGGGGGGGTGGAGGGCGGAGGGCCTGGGAATTTCCCTTTTGATAGTCCCCATAAGAGCCTGAGCGAGGGGCGCGGTTCGTGTTCAAATCTTGTTTCAGACCCTTGATAATTTACTGTATTGCAGTTGTTATTGTGTAGCAATGTACTGGTAGTAGTCGTGGCCAGCGGAACCAGGGGACTCGGGCCCCTCGGGGCCCCCACTTTTTTCTTTTTTTTTTTCACCATACAAAGGAATAAGGTGTCACCACTTTGGGTCCTCCCCCCCCACTTTCTTTGTTTTATTGTTTTGTTTTACCCAAGAAGTGAGCGTTAATGCACCGAATTTGAAGTGGCACTGAAAAATCTTCTTTTTTTTTTTCTTTTTGCTTGCTTGTCAGCTGAAGAAATTTGGAAGTGCCCCTACCCCCCCCCCCCCCCCCCCCCCCCCCCCACCCCGACACACACACAAAGTTTTTGAAAATGCTCCGGTGGCCCTGGTAGTAATAAACTTTAGTAACCGAATGTACAAAAGTTAGAAACTATGCTTGCTATTTCTGCCACCGTGGAATCCATATAGCTTTAAGGAAGCCAAAACCCAAAGAGAACTGTGGATTGAGTACGTGAAAGAGCAGCAATATTAAAGGCTCAGTAAATAGAGCCAATCAGTGAAAGTTTGAGGAAAATCAGACAATCAATGCAAAAGTTTAGGAATTGTAATATAGTATGTCGTTGAAACCGCTGGATAAGACTACTTGAGTTCATGATGACATCATGTGTGGACAACAATAATTATAAAGAAAAATACAGTACAATGTTGTATAATGAAAGTTCCACATGCTTTCACTTTTCTAGCGTAATGAAAGAACACTTCACTAACCACTTTCAGAGAGCAGGGAGAATAATCCCTTAACATGATTTGTCAGTATCAAATTGATTGAATGTGTAATTTTCATGAAAAATGGATTTTTGTGGGATTCTCTCAATATTTTCTTTATATTGATGTCCACACATGACGTCATGAAGTCTAGTAGTCTCCTTATCCAGGGCCCCATTTTATCAAAACATTAGATAATCGATTATAAATTTCTTTACTACGCAGGTTTAAAGACTTGAAGGCATAATTTACCATTTGCAGATAAAACAAAAACCCAGCATTAGTGCTTCAAAATAGTTCTAAAATGTGAGTTAGGGCTAGAAACAACCACTGTAAAAAATTGAATCCGTATAATCGATGTTAAATGTTGTTAAATGCACAAAATGTGAACAATAGTTATAATACAAATGTTTCCGGATTAAACCGTCTACAGTTACGGTTTATTGAGAAAAACACTGATATCTCCTCATATTTTAGCCTTTACAAAAATTTCATATGGTAGGATGTTTTGTGATACAACAGACCTACACATATGCATCAAATGTGATATCTTGAAAATTTTTGAAATCACTACTCCCAAAGGTAAACTGGACCTTTAATGCTAGAAATCAACTATAAATAATCAAATAAAATCCTTCACAAAACAAAGCCCAGTCATGACAACACCAAAACTTCAAAATTAAGAACTTTTGTATCGATTGTCTGATTTTTCTCAAACTTTCACTGATGTGTTCTTACACTCAAACAACATTACTCTTTAGGTTTTGGTTTCTTAAACTAAAGTCTCTCACAGTGCAAGGGGTGTGTTTGATATGATTATATTCAGTGTATACATATGTCTATTCTAGTGGATGTTTACTATCATTTTTGCTTTTCTGCAGACATCAGGAGTTTGGGTTGAGATGAAGCTTAAAAACTATTTTGTGAGACAATGAGAAACCTCTTATGGAATATGAGAGAGCATACAATTGAAGAGTTTGTTTGCAAAAACCGATAAGTCCATATTTGTCAAATGGAGATATTTGCCATTAAAGGTGAAGAAAGATAGAGAGAATAATAAGAAAATTTTTGCTTCTTTTGATCATAACTTCAAAAATGTACCTTTATATGTAGTGACCAATATATCATTTAAAAGGTATTATTTTGTACTTTATGACAGAGACCGTACTTGAAAATCTTCAAAAATGGATTTATCGGTTTTTGCAAACAAACTCTTTTTCTTTTTATGCCTCCGCCACGAAGTGGTGCTGGAGGCATTATGTTTTCGGGTTGTCCGTCCGTCCGTCCGTCCGTACATCCGTCCGCATTCGTTTATGCAATAACTCGAGTAATAATTGACTTGAATTTTACCAAACTTGGTCCAAGTATAAAGTATGATGGGGCAATTACTTGGTTAGATTTTGGGTAAAATCAGCCAAAGGCCAAAGGTCAAAGGTCAAGGTAAAATGATGAAATTGTATTTGTTTACGCGATAACTCAAGACTGGATCGAGCAAATTTCACAAAACTTCATCCAAGGATGATGTACATTTGTACTTGATTAGTTTTTTAGTGAAATCGGACAGAGGTCAAAGGTCAAAGATCAAGGTCAAATCCTGAAATTTATCTGTTTACGTGATAATTCAAAACTGGATGAAGCAGCTTTCACCAAACTTGGTCAAAGGATGATGTATGATGGGGCAATTAGTTTAGTAGATTTTAGTGACATTGGCAAGAGGTCAAAGGTCAAAAGGTCAAGGTCAAATGCTAAAATGTTGCTATTTCCCCCATATCTATGCAATGCCCGAAGGTATTTTCTTGAAACTTAGTGTAGACATGTACTACTGCGTAAAGATTCTCCAGAGTTTCATGTCATAAGATCAAAGGTCAAAAGGTCAAAGGTTAGGTGAAAATGTTACAATTTAACTTTTCTCGCAAATGGTTCAGTGTATTTTCATGGAACTTGGTACATGTACATATGCATGTACTGACTGGCAGGGATTATCTAGGGAACTTAGGGGTCATGGGTCAATAGTCAGGGGGTCAAAGGTCAAGGTCAACTCCTCAAAATTTTACTATTTCCCTCATATGCTAGTATATGCAATACTTGCATTATTAGTTTTAAAACTTAATATATACCTGTATTACCTAATGGAGATTCTCTGGGAAATTTCCAGCCAGAAGGTCAAAGGTTAAGGGTGAAAGGCCAGGTGTAAATGCAAAAAAAAAAAAAAAAAAAAACTATTTTGTACAGTAATTACACTCTTTCTTCATACCTTGAGAATTACTCAATGCATAAACTTATAAAAGGGTCGGTCAGAAGTCAAGTAAAAATCCTCAATTCCCCAAATATGTGTACCTGCACTCTTAGACAGTTATAGCAAAGCCACTTCAAGGAAAGTGAACATTCAAGATATTTCTGACGAACCTGTCATTTCAATATTTTGCCAGTTATGTGAAACTGTCATCACACATTGTGAAGACATTGCACTATACACCTACGGGGAGAATCATGCATTATGGCGGAGGCATCAGTCGCCATAGCGACATTTCAAGTTTTTTAATTAAATTCAAAGTTTATTTGATGAAAATCAATTTTGAAATGGTTAAGGATATCCAAACACAATGTGGTTCTAATAAGAGTTGGGCCCATCTCTTATTGGAACCATTTTGTTTTTGAATATCATTATGTCAGCCATTTTACAACTGATTTTCATCAAATAATCTGTGATTTCTCTTTCGAATTGCATGCTTTTTCATATTTCGTTAGTAGTTCTAATCATCTCACAAACAAACTAGAAATGTCGCTATGGCGACTGATGCCTCCACCATAATGCATGATTCTCCCAATAGGCGTATAGTACAATGTCTTCACAATGTGTGATCCATGACAGTTTCACATAACTGGCAAAATATTGAAATGACAGGTTTGTCAGAAATGTCTTGAACTGGGTTTGCTTTAATTTTCTAAGAGTGCAGGTACACATATTTTGGGAATTGAGAATTTTTACTTGAATTCTGACAGACCTTTTTATAAGTTTATGCATTGAGTAATTTCCAAGGTATGAAGAAAGAGTGTAATGATGGTACAAAATGGATTTTTTTTTTTTTTTTTTTTTGGGGGGGGGGCATTGAAACCTGGCCTTTGACCCTTAACCTTTGACCTTTGACCTTCCGGCTGGAAATTTCCAGGAGAATCTCCATTAGGTAATGCATGTAATAAGTTTTGAAACTAATAATGCAAGCATTGCATATACTAGTATATGAGGGAAATAGTAAAATTTTGAGGTGTTGACCTTGACCTTTGACCCCCTGACTATTGACCCATGACCCCTAAATTCCCTAGAAAATCCCTGCCACTCAGTACATGCGTATGTACCAAGTTCCACGAAGATACATTGAACCATTTGCGAGAAAAGTGATATTGCAACATTTTCACCTAACCTTTGACCTTTTGACCTTTGACCTTATGACATGAAACTCTCTCTGGAGAATCTTTACGCAGTAGTACACGTCCACACCAAGTTTCAAGAAAATACCTTTAGGCATTGCATAGATATGGGGGAAATTGCAACATTTGTAGCATTTGACCTTGACCTTTTGACCTTTGACCTCTTGCCAATGTCACTAAAATCATATCAACTAATTGTCCCATCATACATCATCCTTGGACCAAGTTTGGTGAAAGATGCTTCATCCAGTTTTGAGTTATCACGTAAACAGATAAATTTTAGGATTTGACCTTGATCTTTGACCTTTGACCTCTGTCCGATTTCACTGAAAAACTAATCAAGTAATTGTCTCATCATACATCATCCTCCAGCAAAGTTTGGTAATATTTACTCCATCCAGTCTTGAGTTATCGCGTAAACGGATACAATTTCATGATTTGACCTTGACCTTTGACCTTTGACCTTTAGCCGATTTCACCCAAAATCTAATCAAATAATTGCCCCATCATACCTCATACTTGGACCAAGTTTGGTAAAATTCCAGTAAATATTACTCAAGTTATCGCGTAAACGAAAGCGGACGGACAGACGTACGGACGTACGGACGTACGGACGTACGTACGGACGTACGGACGGACGGACAACCCGAAAACATAATGCCTCCGGCACCACTTCGTGGCGGAGGCATAAAAATAATAAATAAACAAAAAGTCTGAAGCCTCATATCAAGCAAAACTATATCATCCCTTTAATATGTTACATTCTCTTTCCCGTTTTCCTATACAATGTATTTAAGAGTAATTTTAAACAGAGTATTTCCCTTTATTACTGTTGTGACCATGTTTCTTTGTTGTTTTTTTACTGAACTGAAATGAAGAAACTTGCTTTGAGATATTTGATTACACTGTATGTTGCAAATCAGATACCATGGTAGTTTTACAACTACTGTACAAGTGGACATTTTCACGGCGTTGCAATTTTCATGCATTTTCTTCTTACCCTGCCGAGCGCGAAAAATTTGTCACGTGAAAATATCCATTTTTACAGTATCCCCACCCCATTTCTATCTCTTTCTCTCTCTCTCTCTCTCATGATATTCTTTTGACTACAACTAACCCATAAATACATAAAACACTCGGCAACATAAACAGACAACAATAACATTCCCAAGACAATTCCAGACAAAAATTGATCATTTTCTTTTCTTTAATACCCTATACAAGTTTTTTTTTTTTTCTCTCTCTCTTTTATGGAGGATATCATGTACACGACCTCCATGAGTAGCATACAATTCTTTCATGGCATATGTTACAATTTAAACAAAGGAGACCCAATCACAACTGGTAGCCACAAGTAAAAGGAAGGCGAGCTACATGATCGACAAGCTACACAGATACTTCAGCTACAAGTTCATTATTGGGGAGGGGGCGGGGAGAGACTTGTCTATGATCAGTTTATGAGAAGGTTTCTTGCAACACATCACAGCCCAGTCATGTCAATAATCAATAACAAATTCAAAAATAAATTCAAATAGCTATCCATTACACATACATTGAAGTAAATCCCACCATATTCACATATTTCTTCCTTGTTTGTTTTTCAGTTTTAGCTAAGACGAATCTTGCCATATTCCTCCAGCAACAGTGCCACATTATCAAATTCCATTATGACTAAATTTGGTCATTATCGCATCATAAACAGTATGGTAAAACAAGTCTCAAATGCCTTTGAAAGAAAAAAAGTAGAAAAAGATGAGACTGGCAGAATTTCAATCATAGAATTTCCTGTCTGAATCGTGAAGTATGGACACTCTCCTTCTTCAACTTCATGACAACTACGCAAATGAATCTACACATACACAGTTGTATTTCCACGCTTGCATTGCCTCAGTGGTAGTAACAATAAATACAATGTACTATTCAAATTAATTCACTGCTTGTTTAATACTACTATGCATGATGTAAAAAAAAATGATAATAATAAAAGTCTTGTTACAGGATTCCACTTTGTTTGTCTTGCTTTGTTTTGTAATTGACTCCATTTGCGATACTTCAAGTTCATAAAATATTATGAGGGGTAGCTTGAATAAAAAATAAAGAAGCAAAAAACATGTTCCTATTCCAAACTCCCTCCATATAAAAATGCATGAAGGCTTTAACTCATGTGAACAATGAACAGTTCCTTACTTTACAGCCAGACTAGACTAGTAACTAAAACTTAGGGACGTGAGGATGCATTTACACTACCTGCATAGGATGATGAATATGCTGAAACAGGTTAAATACACAATGCTCCAGTCAGGAATTAAATCAATTTTCTTCTCTTAACGAGGAAAATGAGCTTAGAGTGACACAACACTGCACAATTTCCACAGAAATCAAAACAAGCTATTAAGTCCTTTCCTCGGCTGATTTACCTGAAGTTTTACACCCCAAAGATGCTCTGTGAAATGCCATGGTACATGTAGGGTATTCCTAAAAACAACCATTAACACTATCAGGAATTGCACACAGATATCAAAACACTAATCCAATCCATGGGATACGCTTTTGAGCAAAGCACAGAGAATACCTGCGCTGACTTTGTAAAGAAAGCAAAATATTCAGTTCAGGGTACCGTGAAAAGAAAAAAAATCTTGGCACATAGTCCTAGACATTCACATCTGTGTCCATAATCGCAGTGACCAAAAACATACCACAACTGAAAGAAATAATTACAACAGATGTCATTATAAAATGATGCCATGTATTGAATGCCCTCTGTTTGCAGAAGGTACAGACAATAGTGAAAAACAAATGACTTTAATACGAGCAAACGAGAATTAAAATGAAATAATGTCCCTTCCTTTCCATCTCGCGTTTTTCTCCTTTGCCACTTTGTTACTACCGAAGGAGAATAGTGTTGGTACATGTACATGTACAGTGTATGCTCTGAAGATAGTACACCCCACACATATGCAGGGTACAGACATGCAGTGAGATCAACAAACAGGAAACATGGGTTCAGATAAATTAGTCGGTACGACAAAATCCACTATTACGACGACGAGATCAAAAGGATGGCATCACTTTTATACATAGCGTACAGGTAATATTCACAAACTGGTCAAGTAACCAGCCCTGGTGTGGTAATATAATCACATTTAGTAATACACACATTCGCAGATCCATGTATTAGCAAAGATCCCACAAAAACAACATCAGTACATCAATTCTCTGTCACACATTTTTAAAGTATATTGAGACCAATGAGAAGTTGATCATCTATTTTATAAAATGGTCGAGCCTGCTTGTACATGAGCATCTTTGATCATACAAAAATGATACAGAGCTGACAAATGTAAAGTGATGTGAACATTTAAAAAGCGACGCTGCCATCTGCACACATACACTTTTTGCTCGAGCAAAGCCGATTTTGTAACGTCTGTGCGAGAAATTCAGCAGACATGGTGGTATCACCTCTCGCTCATGGGAAATCGTACGAAACGTCATGCTTTGTGTACAAGAACTGGTCAACCATCATTATGGTCTATGGCCGCAAATGAGTATTATCATTTCTCACTATTGATTCGAGCAGACGGGAAAAACATCTTCACGAGGGCATTTCGTAAAAAGAGCTACAGTGTGGGTAGAGACAAAGTGAAGCCACAATCCAACAACTTTAATTGCCATGATAAATACTTCCCTGTTTTACAAAATGTAGGACATGCAACAACCTTTACTTTCAGTGTCATCTCGTACTAGTGAGAGCATGGCACGGCTGAGATGGGGGGGGGGGGGGTGGTAACGAGAATGCAACGCGAACAAAAACTTGCTTGTGATTTGTCATGCAACATGTAATAACAGAAATATGAATTATGCATGATACATTTTTAGCAGTCTTTTCAGAGACTTGCAGAAGTATTGTGAGTGATGCTTTTCAATGGGAATGTCAGGGATGGATTAGTTTACATTTGTGGTTCCTCTGTACAAATTATTTCACAAGGAAAATAGGAATCTTAAGAAAGGTAACATATATTCGCAAAAGGTGCCATGACTGCCACTACTAAGTTTTTGGGGCTACTGGTTTGCGATTTTAATATACCAAAGTAAAAGTCATTGCTTTGCCACAAATTTCTAATACAAATCCACAGATTCAATTCTGTTCAGACCATCTATTCTACCCAGTCTTCGGATTGCATTGAACTGGTACACAGTAGGCATATCAAGGGTTTTCCATACAATGAAAAAACAGGTTAAATTCATTCTCAGTTTGTTCACTTTCCCTCATTCAAAATGAACAAATGGTACAGAGCATAAGGCTGGTATTAAACTCACTAATGAAGAATGATTACTTTTACATCAACTGGACTGGGGGGGGGGGGGGGGGTGGTCCTCTGCTATGAGATCAATGTGGGACTATACCATTTTAATCTAGGTAAGACAGAGACAACTTCCAAAGCACAATTACAACTGGTATCAAAATGATGTACAAAAAACAAATAAGAAAGCACAGCATATCTTGGGTCTTCCCATGAAGCAAGTTAACAATAAATTTTCTTCCTATTCACTTCTTTTCCTTTCCTTTTCTGAGCAGACCTAGAACAAAGAAATATAGACAATTTAAATTCTAACATTATATAGTCATAGTTATGAAACATTCGACCACTCTCTACACTGAACACAATCAGACCTCAACACCGAAACAGATCTTTGAGATGATATCAATTCACATATACATTTTTTTTTCTCCTTCAGAAAGACAGAATATCAACAATTTTGCTCACCTTAATCACAATAATAAAAAAACAAAAAACAAAACAAATGATCACTTCGTCTAGATCTTGAGTCAGACCGGTACCTTTCTAGAACATATATCAAATATATACTCCCTTTTAATAGCAAGTAGTACATGGATCTACTTTATGAATTATATTCCACTCTTCAGGTATGAGCAAATCTTAACATCTGGATACAGGGTATGTCTACAATGGGATGATCTATCCATAAAAATGAAAATATATAAATCATATAAGCATCCCTGCCCACATCAAAGTCATTTCACTATAATCTCCAAAATCTCTCTCTCTCGCTCTCTCTTACAATCTATTTTCATCAACAATACAAGATCTCCCTCAAATATCAACAACCACAGAAGGGGGTGGGGGGAACTGTGCTATTCAGTTTCCCATAGGAGCTGTTGCTTTCAATTCATTGTGTTTCAACAAAAAATATCTAAAGCACACTTAAACTGCCCACGTAAGGAAATCCAAATACAATCTTTCTCATTTTTGGCTTTATCCACTTTCAGTTTATTTATCAGTGTTGCGGGGGGGGGGGGGGGGGGGGGGTTGCACATGACTGCACAAGCATACACTACGCTTTGCTGAGATAGTATGCATGTATTAAAGTTTAGAGAATGACTGTGATCATCGACAAAGACTCATGGGCCACCATGTATCGGACACTTGCTAAAATATACCTATGTAGGAAGGGAAAACATACAATGTTGTACATGTCATGTAGGGTCTTGTTAGAGCTTACTGAAATGGCAGTCTTCATAACATTGGCAGGTAAAGGTATACATGTACGGTTGTATACTGAGTATGGTTCGTAAAGTAGATGGGCTACGCCTCAAAAAAACAAACAAACAAAAAACACTAGGGTTACTGGGTGCCTGTCTGGGAAAATACTGCACTGTATGGTGGTACAACTTTACCTGAGGGGGTTCATAATCGGTACAAAGGAGTTCCACTGGTGTTGTCTGCCACAAAGGGTGCACAAGGAGTCTCGAGGGCGGTGCCAATTTCACCTGTGTGGTGCATTAGGTTATAAGGAGCCACAGTGGCACAACGGATGCACAATGAGTGCACATTGTTTGATTGCTGGTGTCAGTTTTTGTTTTTTGTTTTTTTTTTTTTTTAAAGGAAAGTATTATTCATTCTTCATTGTTTTCAAGGGGTGCTGTTCATTATTCCAAAGGTTCGATATTCCCAAGTTTCGTTATTCCCAAGGTTTGTTAATCCGAAACACACAAATTCCCTATACCTAGAGGTTCGTTAATCCGAAAGTGAAAAAGGGTTTGTTAATCGAACATTTGTGGCATTATTCCGAAGGTTCGTTATTCCGAAGATTTGTTAATCCGAAAATGAAATTCGGAGAAACGAACCTGCGGAATAACAAATCTTCTGACTGAAGAGCCTTCGGAATAACGAACCTTCGGAATAACGAGCTGTAACCATTTTCAAGTATTGTTACATTGGAAGTTTTTCATGAACATTTCCTACGAAAATTTAATGCTGATGACTTCACTGAATTTTGGCGCATTTTGTCAGATGGGATGAATTCTTTAAAAGCTTTTTGATAAGTTTTAGCTGTTCTCCTTTATGGTATATATTGGCAGGCAGGGTAGTCACACCTAAAATAATTTTTCTAAAATATGAACAGTACCAGCTAGAACAAGACAAATGATTTGATTTTGATAGAAGCAAACTTACTATCTAGTTTTAAAGCGCGTCCACAATTTTTAGTTAAAATTTCATGACCGCATGACAGCACACCCTAATTGTGGCAATACTATTGCTTTTGCTTTCTGTTTTTTTCTACATTAATTATTTTGCCGTGAGCTCATGGGAAAAAATACATTTTCTGCAACTCATCTAGCGGGGGCATATGCCGTGGCAGTCCACATACAGTCGGTTTCTGTACAACAGAAAAATGAGCAAAAAGGGACGACATCGAAAGAAAGAGGGAAACTACATGTACTATTAAGAGCACACCGCTTTACCAATTGCAGACTCATCAACCATTTTGCCAAGAAGAAAAAAATGGAGGGAAAGAAAACAAAAAATCACAGCGCTTGCTTATGTGAGTGCAGCATACGTGAATATGACGAGGTCGCTCTAACACACTGTGAGTGCAGGGCACTTGAAATGTACAATGCAGATTGCAAGTCGGAATCTCACCTTTTTTTTTTCATAATGCTAGCAGCATGAAGGCTTTTACTGTCATATCAACT
Source organism: Diadema antillarum (assembly GCF_040938485.1). Taxonomy (NCBI): domain Eukaryota; kingdom Metazoa; phylum Echinodermata; class Echinoidea; order Diadematoida; family Diadematidae; genus Diadema; species Diadema antillarum. The sequence continues at coordinate 1,383,075 of NW_027271355.1, read as the reverse complement.
CTATATCACGTTTCATGGCACGAAAAAAAAAAAAAAAATGAGGGATAGGGACGACATACTCCACTAGCGTTCTCAAAAACCACAAAATAATTTCACTTGATTCATAGCAATAGCACATTTTACAGTTAGCATATTCAACAAGTTTGGTATAAAAAATGATCTCTCAGTCATTTCATTTCTTCTCTTCTTTTTTTTTTTTGTGTGTAGCCTCTTTCTACACATATTTCAATCTCTCTTCTCAACAATATGTAATATATATTCCTAAATGGTTAAATTGTTATGTACATTGTCTGCCAGCAGCCTTTCAGCCCCTTTCACACTTCTACTTTAAGCCCGCAACGCGATTATTGGGTGGAGGGATCGTTAAGTTCATCAGGTGGACACGAAAAATAGGGTACATTCTATTATTAAAAGCAATGGGGATAAATGCCGTTTGTCCTTTAGACTGATAACTGATGTATGGTGTATACTGCAGAACTTCAGATATCAGAAATAGAACTGTACATTTCCACTCTCCTCCGACAGACTTGTTTCAGAATCCTGAAGACATTTCCTTTTCACCACAATTCAGACATATTTCATAGTGCTTGAATGATGAAAATCATGCCATTACAAACTCTGAAGTGACTTGGCTCTTCCCACAAACACATCTCTCCCTCCCACACAGATTTTTCAATGATCTTTCTCAAATGAATGTCGGAAGGAATCCCTCTCTTGAAATTCAAGAATTCATAAAATTTTAGATGGTACTCAGTTCCTGTGAGTAGTTGCCATACCTTGAAAGAAAAATAAAATGTCATGGCAGAGTTAAGACATGAAGGATTCTACTGAGCACTTCAGCAAAGGACTCATTTCATGGACTGAACAAAAAGTCAGCATATCGAGACTAAAAGGGTTACAAAGTATTTTGAACTGACTCCACTGTTGACTCATTTCTGTTGTGTATCTTGATTCGGAGTCATTGTGTGCTTGTTCTCTTCCTACATTCATACTCTAAAATATGCAAGATCTCTTCAACAGATTGGCTTGAGGAGAAAGAGGGTGAATATGAGCGCAGCCCAATTCAGAATGTAAAGATAATCCACTAAATGCTGAAATTACAACAGACAATATTTTACAGAATTTGTCTGGCATTAAGTGACTTCCTGCTAACCCAGATTACACGACATCAAGTTGTGACCTTTTCCACATTAATGGGAGCTACTGTACATACAGAATCCAGGGTGTTAAATAGAGATCCTTATTGGATGAAGAGGCATGACCTTACTGGAAAAAGAGAGGGAAAAAAAACCATCATAATTTGCAAATCTCAAACATTTCCATCATTCTCACTATACAAAGTATCAGTTTCTCCTCAATGCCTAATAAAACAGGATTTTTACAACTCACACACAGGCAGACCCAGACGTAAATTCTGACCTTTTCAGCACTGACTGTAGCTTGCAAAACATTGCATTCACTGGTGACAGTATCATTTGGACTTTGCATACTCAACACCCTGGAATGTTCTGAGTCTACAAAGCATTAGTAAGGACATCAGAGTTAGCAGAGCCAGTTGTTTCCAAATCAAAGATTGACACCCAAATACATCTTGCTGTCCCATCACTTCATTTTTCATGATCATTAAAAATTAAACTAATTGGATATGGATGGCTAAATAATCTTCATTTCTTACTACTAATCCCTTTATGATCGGTAATGAATGTAAGTCTAGGGGTTCACAAAGAACGTGTGTTACCAGAGTACCAAATCGTCTCCCACAGATTTATGGATTTATATGACCCAGGATGCACGCTCCACAGAAGAGCATTTGGTATCATCAAACCCTGTTCACATCTCATTGGTTCGGTCGGTGCATCATTGCTGATTTTCGTTTTAGCACAAAGCTCTGACCTTGCATGTCACTATTCTGAAGAGAGGCAGGCAAGCTTGAGCAGAAGATGAAGGTTGAAGGTCGAAGGTCAAAGGTCGAAGCAATCGTGCAACAAGAGGGCTCCGATGAAAGATGATTACAGATCAGATTAACTTGCTGGTGTGAAAGGGGGAAGGTGGGTATGGAGGGGGTGGGGCAGGATTAGGAAGTGGGGCTGTAAAGACCACTGGTTTCAGGAATGACCTTTCAAGAGGAAGCCAGCCGAGACCGGTCGGAACCGGATACAGCTGCCTAGAACTGGGTGGAGAACAGATTGCAGAGTGCCTTGGAGACGTTGGGTCTGCTAGTCCTCAGTGTCAGTCTGTATTTCTGTGGAATACATTAAGGTGAAGACAGAAAGGAAACACACAAAAGCAAGATGAGTCCCACCATCATGTATCAAGTCATGATGGCGTGTAAAATCATCTTCATTCTAATTTCAAATTGTAATTCTTGTATTATCAAGGTTTTTAAGGACAAGAAACCAATCATTCAACAACTTTTCCCATCTACAAGAATATACCCATTTTCAGGAGCAGTGTCTACTCACAGGCATGAAGTGATGAGGAAAATATCTGTCAAACACTCGGCATTATAGAAGAAACTGCCCATTTCACATGAAAACAGCATATTGCTCTTACATTTACAACATGACATTAATGGTTCTCAAAATATTCCAATTGATGATGAAAGAATCAACTAATTGACAAAGCAGGAACTAGATGCTCAACAACGCAGCAAAATAATCAAACAATAAGAATCCAGACCACATGACGCTACAAAGTCCTAGTGGCCGGGAGTTCTCTTTTGCTATAAGTTTTTTTAATGCCGCACAACAAAGTACATGTATATACAGATACATAGAGAATCATCTTAGTACCTGACTTTTTACTTTGACACAAAGGGAGTTTCATTATAACTGTGTTCCTTACAAGAGGAGTGCACTGTATTCGCATATGATCAAAGACATCAGAGGGTACAACTTACCCTGGCCTGTTGGTTTGGTTCTAGCCGCATGAGACAGCCAATCTGTGCCGACTTGGTGTTAATGATCCCTGCTCCTACAAAGTTCTCCGGGTTCGGGTCCACGCCATCGAGGAGGCCGATCCCAGTGCCTAGGAGCTACGGGGAGGAGATGGGGGCGAGGTGAATGGAGGAGAGGGGCAAGGGGCAAGGAGCAAGGGGTGCGAGGCGATGTCATGGAAGCAAGGTGGGGTGAGAAAGGGGCAAGAGAGACAATGAGAGCACAATTATTTAAAATTCATAAGAAACATATACGCAGTTTCTGCAAGACTTTATTCAACATAGCTTTACTGCAAATGGAAGACTGAAGAATTAAAAACCAACCAAACAAACAAAGAAACATCTGGGGTATCCCGTTCTCAAAATGAACGTAAATGAGACAGCTTAACTTGGCGACATATATTCAGCACTGTTTTAACACAGGTAAACTTTGAAACAACTCAAAATATTTGCAGTGTTGTTTACAAATACAAATTCATCTTAATGTTCTCTTAGCTTTACATATGCTATACTCAAATTTGACACAAAAATATAATTAGAAAGTATGTAGGAAAGGTGGGCTCTCGGATGCAGTAAAGGAATATTTACCACCATTACATTCTTCTTTAGTTTAAGCAAAATTTATCAAACATTAAGAAAGTAAACAATTATATCAACTTTCCTAACAGCCTCCCCCACCTGTAGGCACTGAAGACATTTTTACTGACATACACAGTTAACAATTTGCAAAGGGCAGTTTAGACTTTCAAAGGATTTACAACTAATAATGGCCATGCAGTCGTCTCAATGAGGTTGTCTGTCTGAGAGTTTAGTGGCTGATAGCATGGAATCAGTCTCATAACTTACCTTTGTTCTGTTGACAGCAACATCCATGGGGAATTGAGCATCAAATATATTCTGTGACTCTTGGGATGCACTATACAGAGGAGAGTTGGAGAATATAAAAAAAAACAAAAAACAATGAAGACATATTTCTCTTTCATAAAAAATCTATGGAGGCAACTCATCACAACGTATAACAACTTCAATAAAGTCTGACATTCACAAGATGAAACAAACAACTCTTTGATAGACAGATCAAACTGCACGTTGAAATTTGAATATGATATATTACAGCAGCACATAATTATACGTAAGACATTCTATTAACCCCTGAAAATGGTAGACAGATCTAGTTGGCAAGGATACACAGACATTCCAGATGTATTCTACAACATAGCAATGGAAGGCGTAGAAACTGTTCCCAAACAATTTGGTGAAACAGTTCGTAACTTCTGAGGACTGACTGATTCCAAAATTGTCCCTATAAAAGATCAGTTAAATGAAAGTTAGGATTGATTTTGGAGCTTTGACAAAAGAACCCCCAGGGCCTGAAAAACGTCTCTCTGTGACTGCTATTGTTGCTCCCTGATTCCCCCCTTTTCAGGATTCCCGAAACTCACTCTCCGAGCTGTTTCCAGCGGCCGAAGAAGTCTTGCGACGTCATCGTCGTTGACACAAAGAACTTGGAGATCATGACTGGCACCATCACGTTGATGGTTTGGAGTCCACCACCGAAACTGGAGATCAAAATAAATGAACAAATTTACGATAAATTACTGAAAAACAAACAAACAACAAACAAATATATCAAATCATGTAACACGTAGCTACATTGTATGGTCTAATGGAAACAGTATCTGTTCAGTTGCATGATTACATATTTTATTTGAGAAGAGACAATTTCAACTTTTGACTGCATCATTATCGACAAAGAATAAGTACATCTAGAGAAACACTAAAACATTCAGTACAGGTATATGACGAAGATTGTTGTGCACTGAGCTTTTCATTTTTCAATGGTTCCTAGATGGCTTTAACACTCAAATACAAACCAACAACAGGCAAATACAACCACTTACAAATTGCACAGCGTATGCCACTACTTAAACTGTTCAAGATGTGGGTAGCCATAGACACAATGGGATAGGAGTACAGTAATTGCAATATCGAAGGTCATCTCCAGAAACTCTATGTTGGAAGGGGGGGGGGGGGGGTTAACAAGAGACTGGAAAACAAAGTCTATAAAGGTGTCTCAGGTGTGAGTATGATGATATCCAATAAGACTGAAGTATTTGTTTTTGTAATCAAGGTGAATATTACATAAAAACAAAAGCAAAACAATTTTGTTTTTAACTGTCTGGAGGTTCTTACCACATTTCTTACCCAATTATCAAATATACTGGGTGACTTTTCATTTCAGTGAAAGACAAATAATCATTGTTTTTTCTGCGAAAGCAAGGGGATATACTGCATGTCACAAGTTTTCAGAATCACTTGCATAAAAATTTACCACACAAACGGGGGGCCATGCGTTACTCAAGGGGCAACTCTGTTACAGCACAGAAAATAGAAGTACAGATACAGTGTATTCAAAACATCAAATCATATTATTAGTCTCCCACCACCAGATAACAAGTTGGAAGATATAGCAACGTAATTGATGCATTCAAAGAGTATATTCCCAGTATATTCCCCACCAAAAAGTTGTTTTGTACGGAACAACAGAGCTGTATTATAGACAGCAGCAATCAATATTAACGAAACAAGTACAGCATATATTCAAATACGCACCACTCTGTCAGTTCACATTGCATTGTACAGGGACTGAGACATCTCCATCAATATTGGCCTACCAACTCATACATTATGCACATCTCTTCGTCTGTTATGAAAAGTAAGACTTTATTTCCAAAAGGACTAAGCTTAAATTTTCTTTAATATTCCAGAAGAAATTCATTTCATCTGTCTGGGATAATGTGCTGAGGAATTAACATTTGTACCACACACAATATTACATCATTCCGTTGACCAATGACAGAACATAATTCCGTCAAAAATCTGTGATGTTGGTATAAACCTGTCTGTGACTGAAACATATGAGACAGTGTTACATTGTATGTTATCCACTAATCTTATTTACTGCACAGTACATAAACCTGTGATATTCACAGTAACGAACTGGAGTCAAACCTACATTGTATTTCAACAGTCATCTTTCTCTCAGTGGCCACCTGTCCTATTACAATGTATCTCACTAAATTAACGGTGGTCCACATATTTCATTCCAATGATAACAAACTGGGTCTATCAACACAGTAACCAATCGTCTTACAATGTATATGGCCCCTCTTTGCATTACTGTTAAAGAGGAAATTTTCACGGTGTTGAATTTTTTGTGCATTTCGCGCATTCAGAAACCAGCGTGAAAATAAAAGCACACAAATATTTTTGCTTGCCATATGTTCCAGTAGTTGATATCTTGATTACACGGAATTAAAAACACGCGAAACTTTTCTTACCCGGCCAAGCGGGAAAATCTAGTCAAATGAAAATATCCACTCTTACAGTATTCTTTGTACTGCCATCTGTTCCGAATATGCTTAAATACCAATCAACTTTACTTTTTAAAAGCTCCTAAACCCAAGCATTTTGCAAATAAACTGCTTTAAATATAGAATGTACTCTAGCACATGAATAAGCTAGAAACTTGCACAGGACATTCAATTGTACGGAGCATTCTTCTATTAAAGGTACATTGTAGGACAAATAAAAAGGACAGATAAAGGCACTTTGATTTTCACCCTCTTTCTACAATGTACTCCAACTTTAATAATCTTATCACTACCACCACTACCCTTACTGCTACTACCATCAGAATTACTATAAACGCTACTCTGATGAAGACTACTGCCACTACTACTATTACTACCACTACTACTACTACTACTACTACTACTACTACTACTACTACTACTACAGCTACTACTACTACTACTACTACTACCACTACTACTACTACTACTACTACTACAGCTATTACTACTACTACTACTACTACTACTACTACTACCACTACTACTACTACTACTACTACTACTACAGCTACTACTACTACTACTACTACTACTACTACTACTACTACTACTACTACTACTACTACAGCTACTACTACTACAGCTACTACTACTACTACTACTGCTGCTGCTGTTGCTACTACTACTTCTATTACTACTACTATTGAAAGCTACTAATACTACCACTACCACTACTGCTGTTATTACTACTAATACATGTACTACTACTGCTACTACTACTACTACTACTACTTCTTCTAATATTACTACAGTGGAAACTCGATATAACGAGATGGTCGGGACCGGGTCATTTTCCTCGTTATAGCCGATATCTCGTTATATCAGGAGGCATAAATAAAGGCATAACATAACGACATTAATTTGCACATGTGGGACTACCCATCATATTTCAATCAATACTGACAACTTGATATTGTGTGTGAGGGAATTACTCACCTTTATGGGTAAGAAGATGTTTTTCGCCAAGGAAATCCAATATCAAGTCAAGAATGTGTTTCTTATTAATTGTAGATGTTTGAATTTGTAAATTTATATAGCTTGCGATTGTATCAAGATCGTATGTGGATTAGTATGTGGTTATCGTATGGGTGTGTGTTGTATGTAAGCTTGAATATGGTCTGCACAATCTTGTGTGTGTATGTGACGCATTCTGTATGTACATTATGACTGCGTGTGTGTGAAGATGGGGAATTCCCTATGTAGAAAGCCAATCACAGCATCAGATTGCCTCATTCCTGCTAAACGTTATGATGATGTCATGTATACATTATGGCCGTCCCACCACATTTTCTGCCTGTATCAGTGTGCGCGCACACACACACTTACACGTACAACATGCAGTGCTAGCTGGAGTGCACTGAAGAAAATGATTATGTGTGTACAAGACAGTTTTTGGCGCATCAAGCTTTACAATCTCGGAAGATGATAGCACAGGCGTAGTAAAGCTTTACCGAAGGCATTTTGCTTTACCTCGCTATAGCAGGTGTGATTGGCTATGTTTTTCTTTGTTTGGAAGTCACAAAATTTATCTCGTTATAGCAGTTATTTCGTTATAGCCGATCTCGCTATAAGAGTAGCATTTTACATAGACTTGTGTGGAAGGAAATTTGGGACCGGGAAAATTTCCTCGTTATAACCGATATCTCGTTATAGCAGTGTTCGTTATACCGAGTTTCCCCTGTACTACTATCAGGACCACTACGTGGTAGCACTAGCAAAACTGCATGTTAACACTACCAGTATTAATACCTTTACCCAGGGTTACTACTACTACTACTACTACTACAACAATTTTTTTCATACTACTTCTATTTAGCACTGTTTGAGAACTACTATTAAAACTAACTCTTCATTTACCGTTTCTAAATTTCTTCTGCCGATATTATGATTAACACTACTCTACTAGTACTCAGAATACTACCTATGGTACTCAGAACTCCTGTTACCTATGCAAGAGATGATTAACACCTACAATTTTATACTGGTATCACTCAAACCATATATTAACCCACTGAGGATGGTTTGATTTTTCTACAACATGCATTTCCCATAGAAGCTTGCCCGAGTATACTCGGGACTCGTCCTAAACGGGTTAATCATCATACAAGATACATCTAATACCACAGCACACCACATGATGCAAAATGCATAGTATAAACACAACAACTATAAACATGCACACTTTTATAACTGTAGTGCACAATATTTGCAATTTACTGCATGTGCTTCTTTTGTGCAAGGTTAGGTGTGGTACAGCTGTATGTGCACAACATTGATCAGAGTGCTTTTCCTCTCAAAAAGAAATGAAATAAAATGAAAATTTGCATATTGACAAGACTGCAAATGCATCTACCTATTTTTTTTTTTTTTTTTTGACAGGATACTATTTTTGATGATGTTCTTCTAATTTGCTTCTGACTCCAATCTTGCAAATATATATTCTTATAACAATGATACAAACTGCATTAAATATGAAACAAAATTGCATCTGCCAATTCAAAACTTTGATGAAAACATGCCAAGTGCAATGGGGCCATTTGAACAGTGAAAGTGCAAATCAAAAAGACGGCAAACATGAGAAAGAACAAATGATGTTATCGTTCACACAATTTTTTCATTAGTTTTTATGTTAAAAATAAATAACCAAAACAGAACGGTTGTTTGTTGTTTCATAGATGCATCCATCTTTCCCTTACTGCAGCTATGAGACCTAAGACAACAGACCACAGCCAAACCCACTGTATAAGGATCAGGAGAAACAGTAGCCACAATTACTGAAGGTAACCAACTTGAATATATCTTAAAAAGTCACAAACACTCCATCTACAACAGGGGTCTGGGAGGGTTTACCTACAGAATCAAAAAGATAACTGGTTAAGGATTTGGGGGAATTTTTTACCTGTCCACGCTAGATGCACTATCAGATGAGGTCCTATAACAAAACCAGATGGGGGAAACATAACAGAAAAATGCAAGAAGGCAAAAACAAGAAAAATGGGTCGTATGTAACCTCACATCACAAAATCGACAAAATGTCACATGGGCCTGTATACCAGGAGGCCTGAAAATATGTGTTTTTTGGTCAACATGGGGCATTTTGGATTCTTGGTATCTCCTGACAGAATTTCCCTTCTATCAACCTCCGACAATGGGATTCAAATCATCAGATAGAGTGTAAAAAGATGTTGTTATTTGTGTTTCTATCCTGTCTCTTGATAAGCAGTTCTATCAAAAATTGTTGGATATATTTTGACTGCCTTAATTTGTTGCTCTTCTAAACACAAGGAGCCAGAGGACATGCATGAAATTACATTAAAAATTGGTCAATACAGTAGGCAGTTACATCAATACCATGGAATACTCATAAACTAAAGCACAATTTGCATTTACTAACTTTCAGGATAACCATCCCAAAACAGTGGTAGCAACAGATATAAACCCCTTCATGCGATGTCTTTTTGCAATAAAAGGAGTTTGCAAGTTTAGTGTATTTCCACAGATCTTATTCAAAGCAACTTCACATTTGTTTTTGTGAAAGACAACTAAACTACCAGCTTGGATTTCCTCCCATCTATTTAAGTGGAGGCAGGAATGGTAATATACATCATCATTGCATTGCTGATTCTCTGCTGTTGAAATCTGAACTAAATTTACTGGACAACAGAATCTCTTTCTTTTTCTTCTGGTTATAATCAAGTGACTTTGTGTCTGTTTTTTATGATGTAAGGTCACATAGTTATTGGGGAAATGGGATGAAAAGCTTGTTGTAAGAACAATTTGAGAGCTGGAATGGACACATCATTCTTTTTCTTTTTTTATAATTTCTCTCTAAATTAGGTTAAAATTCAATACACAGACAATAATGAAGAATAATTGTCAAGAGAAACACTAGCTGAAGCAATGATATATTCACACATGTGTGCTTTATCTTAAACACTCATTTTCTGACCTTCTATTGATTACTACATGGTAAAATTCAGTCATGAAAACTGTTTGCATTGCGTATGTCTACAAGTGTATGGAGTGAGTAAAGAATTTAAAACCTCTTTTGCTTTTGATAGATATACTACAAATGTTTCGATTTTTTTTTTTTAAATGAATGGAGGCTGCCTTTGTTAAATGCACAAATAACATTGAGCATAACATGATTGTTTAGTTTATGTTTTTTTCTGTTCTTTTTGAACAAATGGAGGTCTTTGAGACAAACATTCTGGAAGATTTACTAAAAAGGAATAAAACAAAATCACTTTATGGACGAACCACTTATAAGAATGCAAAAAAAAAATATATATATATATATATTATGGAATGTGGAACAGCATAGAACTTTGAATAGGATTCAACTATAACTTTAATAGGTTTCAATCTATGAATATCAAAGCCAAATTATGCATTGCGGGAAATCGCTCTTTGACAAGAAATGATCGATTGGCCTGGGAAAGGAGCGTTAACGATACATACTTGATGTCAATTAAAGGCTCATTGCAAAGTTAGCTTGAGAGCAGTCTAAAATGATAAGCTATGCTGTATGTGTGTATGTGTGTCTGGGTGTGTGTGTATATGAAGAGTTTGGTTGCAAAACGAGTTAACTCCATTCTTGTCACTTAGATTTTTGAGAATAGACTAGATTAAAAAGACAAGGAAAATGAAAAAAAAATATATGTGACATCTTTAATAACTTCAAGAATATTCCTTGTCATGCAAGAAGTAAGGTACAATGTATCATTGGAAGGTTTCATTCTGCTCTGTCTGATGATGAACTTTGTACATGTACTTCAAAATGGTTAAATATGGCACTTAATCTTAATCCATTTTGTGATCAAACTCTTCATATGTATGCATGGAATGTACAGGTTGCAAATACAATGTACGTTCATGACTGTTGTATTCTATTAGATGAGCACCCGAGCTTGGCATTGTTTTCCTACCATGTTTCACTCTGCATGTGAACCGTTATGTATCCCTGCCCATATTAATAAATGGATAAGTCTGGGATGAGACTACAGCCTGTTGATGTTGTCCACCTTCTACAGGTGAAATGTACTGCAGTTATTGAAGAACTAGTCTTTGCACAAGAGTGCTGACTGGATATGCAAAGATGAAGTTTAGAAAAGGAAACAGAACACAGAGATAACAGCTTTATGGGAGCCACTGTCTGAAAATATTCAAATCATCCTTCATACAAGAAACTCAGCCACACTTCTGCTACGTGATTATGGGTAAAGTAATGAATACTGAGATTAACTTTTGCTTACCAAATTATCCATTTTTTTTTTTTTAACCCCACTGCTCACGAGAAGTGGGTGCCCTGCGAAGTACTTAACCCATGGCAATATTTAGGAAAAAACTGGTGAAGGCGGTACAACATTCCACTACCACTTCTGTCCACTACCTAAAAAGCTATTACAGGAGAATGAACTGCTGAATGAGAGTTGCTTTGAATAACTGTAATATTAATGGGTGGAAATCAGAAACACAAAGAACAAAGGAATTAAAATTTAGTGAGCAAATGTCTACCTAAGGAGTTCAAATATCACATTTAAACACTAAATTCTTATGGATCATCAAATTGGTCCATCCTAGTCCCAGCATCATTCAAAAAAAAAAAAAAAAAATCAAGCCATGTTATGAGAGTCAGAAGTATTGACTCATCTTAATAACTCTGTTGAATATTCTGACTCCTCTGACCTTTTCACTGATCATCGAAAAGCAAAAATTCTTCACCATCATGAATCGTGCCTGAATTCTAGCAGTATTGAGTTCTATGGTAACATCTTCTGGTGGAGTTCTTAACGACAGGATAGGATTATGAGCTTCAATCGAACTCATTCCTGCCATTCTCTTTTCCTTTTGACCTATGTATATTTCACCATTAATCCCATCATGCGTCAAATGGTCGACTTCACCAACCCTAAACCTGGCCCCAAAAAACTCCTCAAATCTCATACCACAGTCCCTACACATAAGGAACCTAATCTCCCCGACTTAACAATACCCCTGACTTAATACCACTCTCAAATTCTTTCATCCCTGTTAAGGATAATTTTGACATCCTGCAGAGCAGTTGAATATTAAATAAATGGAATTGAATTGATGGGAAATGTCTCCACAGGAGGATGATGGTACTTTGGCCTGTACCACACCTAATCCACTCATCCATTCTCACTGAACTGAACATGGGCACATCACATGAGACCAAACTGCTGGACTGGAACGATGTTGAAGAAAAAAAGATGACAGTTTGAAAGCAGTACAAAGAAGAACAAAATTAACAGAAAATCTCACACTATACCCAGACAAAAAGCTTCTTTATAGAGGGCATAGAACAAAGAAATTAGCTCACGCCACATTTGCTTTGCCTAATTACGTCTGTTGCATTTTGTGAAATTGTGTAAGTCAAGATTTCTTCTTTTTTCCACTACCAGAGCTTTAGCTATTTGTATCTCTTTTATCAATTTTTCTTTTATTACAATCATAACTTTTTGGGGACTTTATTTTATTCCATGCGATGAACAGGTATCAAGTCAAAAACTGGGATTATAAGGGGGGAATAACGGTTTGTGGAAAAAGGAAATAATCTATCTGGTCATAACCTTCTGACCTACGCACATATTTGGGCTCACACGGGCTGTTTTGAGAGAAATTACACAGTATGTATGAATGTCATGGTCAACCTGCACATGATGACAGCCATAAAAGTTGTCACTGTGTGTCATACACAAATTTACAAGAGAATAGCAAACCACACACATATACAATCGCTGGGATGTAGTGTTACTGTGAAGCATTCTTGTTTGTTTGTTGTTGTTTTTTTCACTTCTAATTTCTCGCTGCCCGACAAAGCTTATCATGTGGTAATCCATGAATTCGCTACGGCTAATTTAGGAAAGATGAACAAAAGTTGACAGATGACTTTATGCAATGCAAGTTATGACATAAGAGCTGCTGAAAAGCACAATACAAATACCAGTGCATCATATGCTTTATGATGTCAAGAAATGCATCAAAGAGCGTTATTGAATTTGAGACACAGTGATCCAAATTCACGAAGGTGGTACAATATTTGTCCATGGTTGAAACCATGGACAAAGACCGTAGTTTTGTATGGGGCGCCAAGTGTCACATGGCCTATTTCGTTACGAAATCAGTCATTTCGTTGACGTAATGACCATTTCATGAACGAAATGATCAATTCATCGACAAAATATTAACATTTTGTAACGAAATAGGCCATGCGACACTTGGCACCCCATACAAAACTACGGTCTTTGTCGATGGTTTAATCCATGGACAAAAGACTGTACCACCTTGTGAATTTGGGCCACAGAGACAGACAAACAGACAGACAGACAGACAGACAGACAGACAAACAGAGAGACAGACAGACAGAGGGACGGGGGAGGGGGGAGAGCAAGAGAGAGACTGGGGGAGGGAAAGTAACACGACGAGAAAGAGTCAGAAATATTACTCAGAAAGATACACACTGTTGCTCTGATGTTGCTCAAGGTGAAATTCTATTCTATCAGCTTCAACTGCCGCTAGTAGGTGTGCGTCAGCGTGACACTGAATCGACCGCGACTTGCAAAGTTGATGACACGCAAGCATGCAGGCTGAGAAAATGTTAAACTACACATTAGTGAGATGATGCTGGAAAAAAATGTAAGTGTAGCGCTCATGGCAAGAAGGAAAAAAACAAAAAACAAACATCATATCATATCACGTTACTGATGCATTTTCCTACGCAGCTGCTATGTGAAGTATTACAGTTAATATCACTCCAAGTAAAGCATTAAGAAAAATAAAATAAAGAATAATGAAATGCAGAAATCTATATGTCTGAGATTAAGCAATTTTGCAGACTGTGCTTTAAACAAGCATTATGAAGCATTATGACAAGTGTGTGTGAGTCAAGAGATATAAGTTTAAAAATATTGAGGTTGTTGGGGGAGGGGGATATGTTAAGCCCAAAGCACACTATACGACTCACGACTATACATCTGACAGACTTTGGATCCGAAATATGTCACAGTAGCTTCAGAATAAAACATGTTTGTTGATTTCAGATCCAAAGTCTGTCAGTCGTATAGTCGCGAGTCGTACAGTGTGCGGCGGGCTATACATCTCGGGAGAAGGGGTAGGGAGGGGGTTGACAGGGTACATACGAGTATTGGATGGATAGAAGAGGAGCCTCGTCAAACTCATCTAGACATTCCACATTGATGAGCTGCTGGACTTGGGCGCCGCCGTCAACCGTCGACCCTACCGGTGCCACGCTGATATCTAGCTGTGCTGGCGATGTTAAGGATCATCCTTACCATCATCATCATTGTCATTATCATCATTAGCAGCAGCTCTTCATTATCAGAGTCACCATTGTCGTCATCGTCATCATCATCACCATCATCATTCTCGTCATCACCATTGCAGCATATCATCATTATCATCATCATCCGCAGCATGTCCATTGTTATCACCATTATTGACATCATCATCAATTGTATTCTTGCAATATGTCGTATCCACTGGGACCAACATCATCTTTCTGAATCATCCTTACCATCATTGTCATCAAAATCAACATCTCAGCCATCAATATTTACTCTAATTTACTCTAAAAAACATTTACAATGGTACCCTCCGCAACGATAACTTTAACAATAGTGATTCGATTTGCTTCAGTGGTCAAAGAGAAGTGAGGAAATTTGTAGAGCATGTCAGGAATCTCTTCCCTCCAAGTTCTGTCTATTGTGTTCGTGCATTATTATGCAGTTCCAAGAGCATCCAAGTGCGTAACTTGGAAAAATCAGACTCATGACATGCTTTACAACAATCCAAATTTCTCCCTGACCACTCAACCAAATTGAATGGGGTTTTCTGCAAAACAGAGCTATGATGTTACATTTCAAGACCCTGAAGTAGCATTTCGATAGTTTAATCATATTGGGTGTTATCAATGTGAAAATCCGATTGTAACTTTTTGGGGGACATACTGCACAGAAAAAATTTCCATGGTGACTGACATCATCTGATAATAATAAAAATAGTAATAATACAGATTTCTTTATACAGGGTAGCCTCTTCAGTGTTGCAACTGTACAGAGGGTCCTGCCAGTACTGTATTAAAGTACCCTAGAGTTCCCAGGTATCAATTTATGCACCTGGGTCAGAGGGACTTGGTGGGTGAAAGACATCTTGTCCAAGGACATAGGTACATGACGGCATTCAAACTCTGTACCTCCGATTAAAGGAATTAAAAGGATCAAAAGAATTTCATTGAGAAGAGAAATTAGTTACACTAAAAGGAATTACTCCATGCATACAAATTCACTCATGAATAAAAAAAAAAATGATCGAAATGTACAAAAGATTCTGAAGTGTCATATTATTCTACCTTTGTTTTGTTGGACATTTTTACTGTAATCTCACATACATTGTATAATAGCTAATAAGGGCAGGAGTGCAGAATACAACCAGTTGTTTTACTTGAGCAGCAATGTTACCTTTGCTCTGTGAAGGACTTTACAAACTATTATTCATATCTAGCACTCAACTACAATGTATCACAGTCTTTACTTTATTAATGTTTTTAGATCAATATTGCCCTCCCCTAATATGCATGATAGTAGTGTGCTATCTCCCCCAAGTGAGACTCACATAAGGCAATATACTCTGTGATCCAAGAGCACGGCTGGTCAATATCACTCAAACATGAAAGGCAGATATTGTCGACTACATTTCACACTATTGACCAATTCGGGTTCGTTGAGGGCAGCAGACATTTCATGGCACTGGGCGCAGCCATAGTGGGTGTCTGAGCCGATCCCCCCTGCTCTCCCCCACCCCGGGCAACATGTTTATCACGCACTTGTAACAAAGGTTCGCGCACTAAGCAAGCATTCGCGCACTCAGTACGAGACGCCCATTGGCTAAAGCAGTTTTTCATTCTGCGCGCGTGCTAATGTAGGGAGAGGGGTGGGGAGTGGGAAGGGGGGGTCGGCTAAGACACCGAGTAATGGCGCTGCCCATGCCAAAAATACACATAGCGCGTCACAGAATCGGTCAATTGTGCTACTTCGCTAATATGGCAAGAGCGAGGTCTCCTATCCTATGACTACCAAGCTGGTCAATGTAATCAAAATATTGCACAAGGATATTGTTGTCAAGTGATGCAGGCTTGGAGACGTTGGTGCTGAAGTTAGAGAACTGGTAGCTGGTCTTGTTGCCGTAGAAGAGACTCAGGCGGCCCAAGTTGGCCCGGTACTCCGACTTGACTCCGATCTGCATCTGGTCGTTCTCGTACAGGACTCCATTGCTCTTACAGATAAATCTACAAAGACAAAAAAGTGGGCATCATGCTGCTTTAACCCTTACTGTTCTCTGCTTGCAGATGGCACACATGCTGGTGCACTTTCTTTGCCATGTGGCTCAGATATATCTGGAAATAGATAGAGATTACCTAATTCCCCTAATCCCCATGACCTTCCTACTGGACTGAGGCACATTGACATTGCCACTTAATAAGTGGGCTAGCTAATCTTCAACTACATTGTAGGTCAAGTTTGGATGGACTACTGAATGCCGATAGAAGAAGCTTGAAAAGTTAAGCTCATGGCACATAAAGAAATAACAATACAAGACATACAGCGGCACACAGCAAAACTGCTTGGATCTATTCTAGACTTTACATTTCTTGCTGACTAGCCATTACAATGTCATGATGTGTAGGTTCTGCCAATCTATCTGATCACACCGAAAAAAGAAGATTAAAAAAAAAACATATTTCTGTTATAGGGACATTTTGGCCTGATATATTTCCCCTTTTTCAGAAGGAAAAAGATATAAGATATCCTTCCACAAAAACAAAAACAAGAAAGCAAGCAAAATGAAAACTTGACATACCCTTATGCAAAAAACATACAGAACACAATGATGCAAACATTAAGACCAATATGTGCTGAATTTCTTTTTTGATATTCTAAAAATGGAATGCAGTGAACAGGCCGGAAAACTATACATATACATTTATATAAATATAGAGTTATTACGGAAACAAATGATACGAAAATTAAAGGGTATAAGCAGTTATTGGTTGTTGTCCTACTTCCGGAAGTTCTCCTCTGCACCAGGTGACAAACCCCCAGGGGACGGGGCAGCACCTCCTCCCCCTCCTCCCCCTCCTCCCAATGGTGCTCCGAACACGTCCACCAGGAGACCGCCCCCATTGTTGGTGGGCTGGGCCGGTGACGAGGTGAGGCTGGCCGGGTCAAACAGGGACTCGGACAAGGGAGGTGGGGCAGCGGGGGAGTCGACCAGACCCAGGAGGTCCGCCGACCCGCTGCTCGGGGACGCAGCAACTGGCGCCGTGATCTGACTGAGGATCTTGGGCTGAGCGGCGGACTGGAGAGAGAAAAAAGACATTTAGGATGAGAACATGCAATTCAAATTCAGGGTTTGGTTTCTCCCAAAATTGTGCTGTTGAACACAATCCCAGCAAAAATATTCTCCTACATTAAAATGGGCATTTCACCAAGAAGAAATGACCATCTTTCCAAAGAGTCTGGACATATTCTCATATATTACCATAGCAACCGACAGGGAAGACATCAGAGGCATCCTCGGTATGTAGGGCTCAACACCAACTCTTTTGTCTGGTGGCCCAATTGGGCCACTTAAATCTTTAATCTGAAATTCTAGTGGCCCGAAATAAAAGCTAACGTAACAATCCATTTTGAATTGTAGTTGCCCATGTAAGATAAATTTGGTGGCCTGACACTAATTTTTAGTGGACCCTGGCCACCAGACCATGGATAATATTGAGCCCTGGTATGACATTTCAGCTTTGCTTTGTCAGAATGGCAAAGAGAGCATATGTGACCCTGCATCACAAAACAAACAAAAAGGCGCCAGACATGGATTTTTAGTTAAGAGTAGATTCTGAAAGAGCAGACTCTAGGCTTTAAAATGATGTATAACTCAATTCAAATGGACTCTCCTATAAACCTATCTAGATATTGGAAAGAGAGGACACACTCTGGAAAGTGTGAATTGAGAAAACAGGCTCTGAAGTACAGGGTGTATTCAAGCGCTTAATCTGTACCAAGCCATGCTAGCTGAGGGATGAATTGAACAAAAAACAGGATGTTGACCACTGGAGCAACAATAATGAAGGGATTATAAGATTAAGCTGAAATTGAGCATGCTTCATTAGCATATTCTGTACATGATTAATACCAACTTTCAATGCAATAGCATCATTCTCTCTAAAGTTATTGGAGTTAAAAGTGAAGTGTATGGACAGGGTTTTTGAGAAATGGGAAGAGGGTTCTATGAGAAACAACTGATCACACTATACCACCAAATAGTGTTCGAGAAAAACTGCTGAAAACACAATTACCTGTGTGTTTTATGCTCCCAAACTTTGATATAACATAGAAAAAGACTTGCTCTTTCAGAAAATATGAAAAACTCAAGATTGGTAAGGTTGACCCATTTCATCTATTTTCAGTCCTCACACAAAATCACTGTGTGCGACTTTTTGTTCGTTTTGTGGTGTACGGTCACATATGAAGAAATAATGAGATGGCAGCAGAAGATGAAGTAAGATCATTGTCATTGTCATTTCACTTTGCACAAATAAACGCTGCTGTGATAATGGCTGAGCTCACACCAATCTTCTGTATCTGTTGCCCAATGACATACAGCTGAGCAAATAAAGTCCTGTGCATATTTTAATGTTTTCAGTCGCTAAGTTGTTAGTCTCCCTCGCCTTGCAAATTCTACTCACGATACGCTGTACAATATGTCTATTAAAGGACAAGTTCACCTTCATAAACATAAGGATTGAGAGAATGCAACAATATTAGTAGAACACATCAGTGAAAGTTTGAGGAAAATTGGACTATCGATGCAAAAGTTATGAATTTTTCAAATTTATGTGTTGGAACCGCTGGATGAGGAGACTACTACAGCTTGTGAGTCATATGCGTACAACAGGTACAAAGAAAATGTAAAGAAAATTCAACATATTTTCACTTCTTTCGCATAATAAAAGAGCACTTGACTTGCCTCTTTCTAAAGGCAGGGGGAATAATATTACCCATAACATCTGTCGGTATAGAGTCGGGGAAATGTGTACTTTTTTCAAAAGATGAAATTTTGTGAAATTCTCTTTATATTTTCCTTGTAGTGTTGTACGCATGTGACATCTAAGTTATTCACACACTGCAGTAGTCTTCTCACCCAGCGGTTACTGCACAAAAACTTCAAAAATTCATAACCTTTGAACGGATTGTCCGATTTTCCTCAAACTTTCAATGATGTGTTCTACTAATATTGCTACATTCTCTCAATCCTTATGTTTATGAAGGTGAACTTGTCCTTTAACAGTCAGAGCTTTTGGGTTGCCATCCCCTGATGTATGACCTGCCCTGATTCAATCTTATCCAATACCCAATCTTTGTAAATGGCATTTACATAGAGAAAGAGGTAAGAGCAATATCATTCAAATTAACAGGTTCTTGCCTGAAGTCGCTTCTATTGCAACTGATTGACAAATTGCCCTTCAACATAAATGAGCTCTAATGAGTCAATGTTTAACCCTATTCTAACTGGGCTATTTGAGACCAAGTTTTTACTGGGGGGTGTCAATTTGAACCCTCCCCTTCAGATCTCGGCCGCTGGTCGCATGATCGCCGCAAAATTTTGCCTGAAGATAGAGCCGGATGTCAACTACAAGACTGCATGGTCATACAATAGAAAAATATTAGTTTTCTATTTTTAGTAAATCAATTTATGCAAATTTACGCATGAAATCACATTTTCACCTATAACTCCATTAAAAAGACTGAAGGATTGCTAAATTCTTGTGTCAGACTTTCTAAAGACACATCAAACAATTTTCTTGTAAAAAAATAGCACAATCAAAATCAATTTCTTTTGTTTTTTATTGTTTTGTTAATTTCTTATGTATTTTGTTGTTTTTTCGACCTTTTGTTTTCTATTGTTTTTTGCCAAAATTTGTTGCAGGCACTTTTTCAAGCTTATCTACATTAGAATTGATTAATTTCATTGGTTAAAAGTTGAAATAATCTAATTTATATCAATTTAACAAAAAAACACAATTTGCATTGGATTTGCACACGATATCATGAATTTGAGCCGTTTTCGGGTTGACATGCATATGCAAAACATTATGTAACTTCAGAACGGTGTACCCGGACATCGCAAATTTGGTCTCAAAATATGCGGGAGACTTCAATGAAAAAAGTCATGAAACGACGGGGCAAAATCTTTGCGCGTTGCGGAATCGTGGCGCGAAATGTCGAGGGGGGGTCAATTTGACCCCCCCCCCCCCCCCCCCCCCCCCCCCCCCCCCCCAGTTGGAATAGGGTTAAGTAGTAGCCATGATGAAATATATATATCGTCGCTGGGGTGACAAGACCTTGTATCTGCAATTTTGGTGAAAATGACTTTTTTTTGGATCAATAGTCAAATAATGGGTTCAGTGATGTCCTGTCCAAATATCAACTGTCTTGCTCCAAAAATGAAGCCACCACGGTATGTCAAAAGAAAGGCTATCCCATTCGCTATAGTGCTTTGGCCACCATTTTTTTTGGCTCTCCTGAACATTTGACGTTTTGTAGATACGAGGTCTTGTCGCCCCACCAGCCATATACATTGTATATATCACGTGCATACACACTAGGGTTAGACTCTAACCAATGATCTCCTTTGATTACTAGACAGGCATCGTATCCACTGGACTTCGGAGCCAGTGCTGGGTCTTATCCCTTATAGTAGTCGGTACTGTGAATTTATTCAAATTTACAAACTCTTAGCAAATATGCCAGTGATTTTATTTTATCATGGTTTTTCACTAAAACACTAAATAATCGATGCTTACTTGCATCGATGAAGAGCAATTTGTCAATCAATTAGAATAAAAACATGAAAATTGGAAATCAGCATTAAGCTCACTTCTATCGAATCTGTGCTGCTCTCGCCTATACTGTTGAGTTCGATTCCTCCTTTCTTCTTCTCCTCCGTGACGGCTGCCGCCGACGGCTTCTTCTTCTTCAGTTTGGCAAGAAGGGACGATTCTCTCTCGGGGAACGGCGGCATCTCCTCCAAGACTGTGGCCTATGAGGGCAGCATATAACATTGAAACATGTCATCGTCTGAATTACTCGATCTCGCCTGGCACGTGTAACAAGTTAAGGGCTTTAGCAACTTGAATGGCAAACCTAGGTTTTAAATTTTTACTCCTTGTCAATGGCTCAGAGTTTAAATGCATCTTTTATTCATTCTTTTTTTTTTCATTTTTCAAATCTTTTCTTTTTCTGCAAGTTCACACAATGTTTCATAAGTTCTGGTGATGTCCTGTTTGTTGTTGCTGCTGCTGCTTATTTGTTTTGTTATTGTTGTTGTTTTGCAGTGACTGTTCTGGTTATCTTAATCCTTGTGTTCTTTGCTTCATTTTCTGCCATATTTCCCTTCCTTTGAAAAAATACAAATATAATTTTTCTCTATGGGAATATTGATCAATATAATCCCAAACATCACTTTCATCTGAGTCAATATTACTAGTGTAGACAAATAAAATTTGAATTGCATGGCTTACTTTCGCAAAATCCAACCTGAAGCAAGGCATTTGCCACAACCCGAATACACAAATTCTCCTTTTTTCATGTTCCCTCAATCTAATATCAATCCAACTTGGCATTCCCACAAGCTAGTGTATAATTATTCATTTTTACAATTCATATGATGTTGGTTTTCCATTCCATAAATTCCAATCACTTTTACACTCATAATGACGGCAATTACTCCATGCATGCTTCGAAACATGGTGAATACCAAAAAAACAAGGAAAAGTAGAAATTACTCGGTGCGTAATATATGTCCCCGCCGGAAGTAGCATTTTGTAACAAAATGTGCAATATAGGTAAAAAATCAAGGTCAAAGGACAAAGAAGTCAAAGGTCAAAATTCTGTGTAGAAGTTTTGAAGCCCTCACCTAGTGCCATCACATAAAGCAAATGGAATCGAAATTGGGTTAGAAATGGCGAAGGAGTAGCATTTTGTAGCCATTGTACAATACAGGTCAAAAATCAAGGTCAAAGGTCAAAGAAGTCAAAGGTCAAAATTCTGTGTAGAAGTTTTGAAGCCCTCACCTAGTGCTATCACATAAAGCAAACGGAATCGAAATCGGGTTAGAAATGGCGAAGGAGGAGCATTTTGTAGCAAAATGCACAATATAGGTAAAAAATCAAGGTCAAAGGTCAAAGAAGTCAAAGGTCAAAATTCTGTGTAGAAGTTTTGAAGCCCTCAACTAGTGCCATCATATAAAGCAAACGGAATCGAAATCGGGTTAAAAATGGCGAAGGAGTAGCATTTTGTAGCAAAATGTACAATATAGGTCAAAAATCAAGGTCAAAGGTCAAAGAAGTCAAAGGTCAAAATTCTGTGTAGAAGTTTTGAAGCCCTCACCTAGTGCCATCACACAAAGCAAACGGAATCGAAATCGGGTTAGAAATGGCGAAGGAGTAGCATTTTGTAGCAAAATGTACAATATAGGTCAAAGGTCAAGGTCAAAGGTTACGACTGAAATTCTGTGTAGAAGTTTCAAAGCTCCCATGTAGTGCTATCATATAAAGCAAACAGAATCAAAATTGGCTCATAAATGACAGAGAAGTAGCAAATTGAAGATTTTGATCACACACGGACGCACACACGGACGCACACACGGACACACGGACGGACGGACGGACACACGGACACACACACGTACGGAGCCCGTTTCATAGTCCCCTGCTCGAACTCGTTCGGCGGGGACAACAAACTCCAATCACTTTCTTCATTGTACTCACCAAGACGTCTGCTGATGTGCACACGCTGAGTTGAAGGTACTCTACAGCTCGCTGTTGTAACTCGGCATCAGCATTGCGTAGCTGGTTATCATTTCGTAGTACCTGTAGCGGGCGATATTATTGTTCACATGAGGGTCACATAGCAGCTTTGTATGTGTCAAACTACTGTAAAACGAGGAATTTTCGAATGCATTTTAATTTCGCGAATTTCGCGAGCGCCAAGATTCGCGAAATTAAAATACACGCGAAAGCTTTTGTCTACACTACATGCATTGAACGCCAGTAGCAATTCGCGAAAATTTCATGCCACGAAAAAGGCTGTAGGCTCCAATTCGCGAAAATTTCATGCCGCGAATATATCATGTTTTACAGTATCATGTTTTACCGGTTTAATAACCTCTTCATTTTTTATCCAAACAATCCATTACCTTGGCAAATCATGTCAACCATACAAGCTTCTTGGGAGACCCTTTCGGTGTATGGCAAGCAAATTCCAATTGGTTGTACATGAATATTGAACCCTTTTCAATACCGTCTTTTTGACTTCAAGCAAAAGTGTGACTGGATGTGCAGCGGTACTTACATCTTGAATGATGGGCTTGATCTCCGGGAACAGGTTGATGAACTTGACATAAGTAGAGAGGAGGAGCCCCCTCGTCGGGGCAGTACACAGGTGGAACTTGGAATGCAGGAGGTTGAACTGGACTTGCGGACTGGACGAGGGACAAAAGGACATTGAATCGATGGTCAATTTTTCACGTACAGTCAATTCAGTGATGTAATTTTGTGGTGTAAAGCAAAACAGTTTTTCTCGCTTTATATAAAACCTAGAATATGATGAGGGTATCTCACTGAGATTGCTGTGGTGGGCCAATGATTTAAAACAGATCTCAAGTGAAGATTGCCTGTTTTCTGTGAACTGTCAAATTCTGTCGAGGATCAATCACCATCTGGAGTCAATTTATCTATCACAACTATCATTATTGATGCCTCCTAAATATAAATCATTTTGTGCCTGCTGTGCACTAAACAACAGACAGTAGTGGTGAGAGCTTTTGTCAACTTGAAAGAGAGAAAAGAAAAGAAAATCAGCATCAAGCGCTGGGGAGATGAGTAATGAGCTTACATCAGTGACACACATCTAGCAGAATCCTAATGACAGTATGAGGTCCAAAGAAACTTGAAACTGAAGACAATTCTTCTGCCAGTTGCGTTCAAGTTATCACACTTTTTCTTTAAAAAAAAAATTTGGCGGGTGAATTGCTGCATCTCAGTGGTATTCAGCCTGCAACACTGCTTGCGCACATCTTTGAAGTTGTAAAACTGTTTCTAAGATTCTTTTGATGGTAAATCTGTCATGAACACCTTTCCACACTTCTAAGAAAGCAAATAAAAACACTGGTTTCAGGCATCTCTCAATACCGAAGCACTCGTTGTGGCATCTCAAAAAGGCTGTAGCATTGGTGCAGGATGTTCAATGTGGGGGTTAACTATTTTTTCGGCATCTTTCAAGCCGATTATCACTAACCTTGATCTGGGATCTCCCGCGATGAGGTTGCCAAACTCTCCCAGGATGTAGCCACCCACCTTCACCATGTTTTCGTGGCATGCTGGGGCTTGGAGTGCCTGTGGAAATGGTTAGATGGGGTATGTATCGAACTGAACTCATGTTTGACTTTGATTGCTGGAAGCAATAATTTTTGATGAACAGATGCTTTGCATGAGAAATATATGCCAAACTATTTTGATAAAACAACACTCAGTACATCTAAATCTACGCTTGCTGCATCAAACATAGGGTTCTATGCTTCAAATGATTACAGTGCACGGCATGTACTATACCAAGTCCAATTCTTTGCATATCGGGACTTCTGATAATTTTGCAAGTGGTTAAATTCGCGATCGTGGAGTACAGCAATGGATGGCGAAGTGCATGCGCGTCAGGTTCAAGACAGGATCGGAGTTAATATTTTTGTGCACTATTGAATTCGAGAATGGTTCCCAACTCATAAAACTCACAGAGATAAAAATCTTGCATCATATAAACGCCATATACAGTATGACAGAGGCACAGTTTCAATATGCAACAAGTGAAGCTTTGCCATGACAACACTCCGGTTCCATGAAAATAGAAAGGCTGTGGAAAACAAGAGACCCGCGGGTCTAGCGCTCACCTGAGTATCGCAAGTTCACCTTTCACGCAGTCACTAACCTAAATTATTCACAGCTCTACCAAAATTTGACCAGGCATTCTCAAGTAGAAGATGAAAATGTACAATAAAGGCCCAATTTTTTTTTAAGATTCCTTAATTTGGGGGGATTGGGGCCCCCTGGGGCCCTCTGGGTGGGGCATGGTGCCCATTTTGATAAATTGAGATCCTGACCCCCTAGGGATGCTACCTGCCAAGTTTGACAAAAATCCATCATGAGGTTTTCAGGAAGAAGATGAAAATGTACAATTCAGGCCCCCATTTGGACCCTTCCAACCACCCCCCCCCCCCCCTACCCAAGAGGGGCACCCCTGGATCTCCTATGAACAAACTTGAAACTACAGTCATTAATGTACTCACTCATAGTATTATCTCAGCTCTATAACTTCTGATTCTAGAGAAGATTAATAAAGATTCCTTCATTTGGGGGGTTTGGGACCCTGGGGGCCCCCTGGGTGGGGCATGGTGCCCATTTTAACAAATTGAGATCCTAACCCCCTAGGGATGCTACCTGCCAAGTTTGGTGAAAATGGGTCATGGGGTTCTCAAGAAGATGATAAAAATGTACAATTTAGGCCCCATTAGGACCCCTCCTCACCCCCTCCCCTGGGTCCCAAGGGGGGCACCCCTGATTCTGCCATTAACAAACTTGAAACTACAGTCATCAATGTACTAACTCATAGTATTAACTAAGCACTATCACTTCTGGTTCTAGAGAAGAAGATTTTTGCAGAATCCTTAATTTTGGGGGGCTTGGGCCCCCTGAGGGCCCCCTGGGTGGGGCATGGTGCCCATTTTAACAAATTGAGTTCCTAACCCCCTAGGGATGCTACCTGCCAAGTTTGGTGAAAATGGGTCATGGGGTTCTCAAGAAGAAGATGAAAATGTACAATTTAGGCCCCATTA
The DNA here is from genome assembly GCF_040938485.1 of Diadema antillarum. Lineage (NCBI taxonomy): Eukaryota > Metazoa > Echinodermata > Echinoidea > Diadematoida > Diadematidae > Diadema > Diadema antillarum. The sequence goes on along the minus strand of NW_027271355.1, from coordinate 1,356,741 downwards.
GAACCCTTCCCCACCCCCCTCCCCTGGGTCCCAAGGGGGGCACCCCTGATTCTGCCATGAACAAACTTGAAACTACAGTCATCAATGTACTAACTCATAGTATTAACTTAGCTCTATCACTTCTGGTTCTAGAGAAGAAGATTTTTACAGATTCCTTAATTTTGGGGGGTTTGGGCCCCCCTGGGGGCCCCCTGGGTGGGGCATGGTGCCCATTTTAACAAATTGAGTTCCTAACCCCCTAGGGATGCTACCTGCCAAGTTTGATGAAAATCGGTCTTGGGGTTTTCAAGAAGAAGATGAAAATGTAAAAAGTTTACGCACGACGCACGACGGACGACGGACGACGCACGACGGACGACGGACGACGCACGACGCACGACGCACGACGCACGACGCACGACGGACGCCGGACGAAGGGCGATCGCAATAGCTCACTTGAGCCTTTGGCTCAGGTGAGCTAAAAACTGAAAAATCTACTGACATGGCAATGGGAAAATGCTTTGCACAGTTCATGCTACGAGTGCTTGCAATGACTACAAATTGCTTTCCTATAAAGGCTGTGAATAAAAGTCTACCAACACGACAAGGGCCAAATGTAGTCTACCTCGAAGACGGTCTTTGCTGCATAACCCTGGACGTCTTCCCTGTTGATGACGATCTGGATGACGCGGTACCACACCTCCTCGCTGACGTAGTCGCCCGCGATCCTGATGAGGTTGAGAATGGTGTCCACGTACCACGTGTAGTCGCTGGCGTACTTCTCTGCAAGAATGGCCACTTTCAGGACCTAGTGAGGTACACACACGGGAGAAGGGAAAGCATTCTCAACAGAGTCTTCTCAATTAAACAACATCACTGTGAACGAATAAGTTGAGACAAGGTTCTATCAGCAGGGATTAACTGTTATGGGAAATCACCATAGAGGGAGAGAGGTATAAACTGCTGACCATACAGACAAGTCTGCACAAGTCAAATGTATTGGGATTTCAGAATGAATGAGCAAAATACTTGGCACGCTATTGGCCGAGTCGGGCGTGCGGGTGTGCAAAGATCGCACATAAAGAGTTACCCTTCTTTTATCATAGATCACAACACCAGAGTATGATGGGGCATTGAAAAGAGAGGACAAGAAACGAGAGATTCCCCTCACCATTTCTTCCCTGATGGAGTAGTCGGCCTTCTCCAGGTAGACCAGCATCTCGCCAACAATCTGATCTGCGTTACTCCGGTCGCACATCGCGTAAAGCAGGTCTACGGCGCGCTGTCGCACACTTACATCACGCTCCGTCTGCACAAAGATACATGAATACGAACGGAACGTGTCATTGTAAGAAAATGCAAAACATTTCAAAATTACTTTCAAAGTTGAAGATATGGCAATGTTACAAATTAAGTAACAAATAATTTGATAATAAATAAAACAAAAATATAGTATTCTTGTGTCTATAGCTCGGGGGTCTGTATTATGAACTGGAGTTTGTACGACTGCATCATCAGTGTCAAAAAATAAATATCTCTAAAATATTGACATCTACAACTATGATTGTAGTTCCTTGTAATAGATGATACAGGTTAAGAATATGGTGTCTATCTATATTGTAAACACTTTTTCTATCATAAGCCATACCATCACATTGTTGTTGTTTTTTGTGTGTAGATTAACAAAACAGACACACCTCTTTGTCTTATTCTATGAAGATGATGTACCATACACAGAGTCTTTTCTTTCTGTCAACATGATACTCTACATATTTTTTCCTTTCTGCAATAATAATCCTTTGAGCAGTGCTATTTTCCTCTCTTTCAACAGGCCGCCATACAGTCTGTCAACTCAGGTACATCCAAACAATTCTGAAAGCATGTCAGTTTATGAAATGTTTTACAGAGGCACATGTAACTTCCTTTTCTTAGTGTGAGGACGGAAACACGCCTTCTCACCTTGAGGGCTGTGACTACTGTATCGAGATGTTTCTTGACGGCTTCCCTGGAAAACTCTGACGACGCCAGGAGACACATGCTCTCGAGAGCAAGATATCTAGAATTGAATTGAAATGGTTCATTCAGTCAAAAAAGACATATGCTCACAAGAGCAAGATAACTGCATAGCTGCTTTTTCAACTATGGGACATCCTATGTCTAGCCTAGTATGCGTTAGTAAGGGTCTGGTATGAAATCTTAGTAAGGAATTATGGGGTCAAGTACGTTCACAAAGGCTGAAAAGAGATCATTATTCTGTTGATATTCATTTTTTTCTTTTTTTTAATCTTTAGACTAGCAGACTTTACACAGAGCAAATTTTACACTGTGGCACTGGGAGTGGAATAGGAATATTCGGTGCTGGTTCCAGTTTCAGCATGGTGTTGTATGGCACTATGAGCATGAACTTGATAAGCTTGTAACTCTACATGGATATGAGCTCCAGAGTACCAATATGCCTTTTATGAAATTGGCAAGCTCAGTTTTGCACTAGAGTGAAAGAAAGAGAGAGAGAGAGAAAAAAAAAAATAATAATCTGAGGCTTGCGGATCCCTTTCCGGAAAGCACTGTGCAGAAAACTGCAATCTCTCGTAATGAAAAATATTGCCTTAGGCATTCTGGATAACAAGGGGTGGGGGAAGGGGGAAAGAAAAGATTTAAACACAAATGAAAAGGAATACATCAGCTACATTCCTCATCATGACTGCTAGGTTATTACTATCAAAGTGGCAAAAGGTCATTTGAGGTTGGTCTGAAAACGTAATGAATGCGCCAAAGACTTTCTGAGTGCGACATTTCACGAAATGGGACCTTGGAGACAATTTTGTGAGTGATCAGATTCGCAATCGAGAACTGCAGCGATGAAATGGGAATTGATCATTTTCCCTTTTCAAGAAGAAAAGTTAGCGGACCATCTACCTTGGAAATGATATACATACAGCACATTTGCGTTGCGGGAGGCAATATTTTCCATGAACCGTTAATGTCACAAATATTGGTTGACTTGGGAAATATATAGCAAACACGTTAACAGGAAGCATCACCCCAGAAGACCTTCAGATTGCAGCTTATCCGGCACACGAGACTCGCAAATTGGAGCAAATTGAAGCAAAGAGCAAGATCAATCTTTGAGTAGGGAGTCACTGTACGAACATCAACATTTCTATTCACCAAGGGGCAACCAAATGCAATCTGTGGAAAGAAGAAAATGAAAGATTCTTGCCTGCTACGTGAAACAGACACTTAGTACTGAAATAATTTTGAGCATGAGGGAGACTTTTTGCTTCCTTTTTTACTTCTTTTCAGCCACATGTGTCTGGACAGCAGAAACTTGGAAAAAATCTGCAGGGGGTTCGGGAAATTTCCCAAGTTTTGGTGGGAAGTTTTGCAAGAAGTTTTCGGGATATTTGCATTTAGACTGGCCAAACTTTGAGAACTCTGAACTTGGAGAAGTTTTGTCAGTGTGACTACAGCTGATGATGATACCAGGAGACGTGATGGTCAATGGAGCGAGATGAGGGGAGGGACACTCACCTGAGGTTCGTCTCCCTGTGTTGAAGAAACTGTCCGAGCTGATTGCAGGCTCTTACTAGCAGATTGGGTTCACTGCAACACAGAATGGAACAGGAGAGAAAATCAAAATGTAAAGGGATAGTTAAAGAAAACATGAACTCAGCAACAGTTTGGATGAGCAACATAAAATGTTACCACTTGATACTGATGCTAGCAACCTATAAAATGGGAATACATACAATGGTAGCAGTCATCTGAGACTTATTACCCATTTATGGCTTGTAAGAATAAAACCATAATAAAATCATAACTATAATGTTGACAAGATTTGGCTATATTTTACAAAGGTCCATCAGCTGACAATAGTGTTCTAATTTCCATGGAAAAAAAAAAATCCTCAAACATCAAATCTTGATCAATAAAAATTTGTGAGATATTTTTGTCAAGGACAAACTGAAAATCTTCCTCATGACATGTAGTCCCACATATGCATATTCATGTAAGTTGAACAATTTCCCTCGTGACTTGTAGCCCCACATATGCATATCTATGTAAGTGTGACTTCAGGGGATGTCTTCGGCAAAGATTTTACTGTCTCATTGTGCACCCCCTAAAACCCAAACCCCTGCAACGGTGAGATGGACTCACCTGTCATGGTGGATAATGAGATTGATGGCTTCAAAGAGGACGGCATTCTTAGAGTTGGAATGCTGGACTTTCTTGGACTTTGGTGGTTCCTGGAAGAAGGCAGAAATCATAGGATACGGAGGATTGGATTACATGCAGACTGAAAATAAGTACAGACATACACATTAAATTTTTGACTATTGTACTATGTCGGAGGATTGAATGTAACATCTTTTTGTGCCGAGGGGTAAGAAACTTCTGTGCCACATTAATTTGAGACCGCAAAGCAAGAATGCATTTGGAAACATTGTTGTTGAGGTTTTTCTTTTCAAAGCCATGTAATTGCTTTAGAAAGCATTTTTTTTAATATGCTAGACATGCAGTATGCAAAGTTGAAGAAAATATTCTGAGCCTTGCTGTTATGTGAGTCACATGACAACAAGCTGCGATTACTTTTCTTGCAAATGGCCAGTATCTATGTTATTGTGCAGGTTCTGGAAGGTGTGGCATTTGCAGACATGGGCATAACTGCCACAAGATATTAGAATTTACTCAGAAAACCACTATGATGCACCACTATTCAAACACTACGCTCCACAACCTTGCATGCCATCATCTGTGTCAGGTGTGCGAACATGGCACATAAAGAGTGAAGAACTACGTATTATCAAATACCAGAGAATTTGTATACACAGCAACTACAGAGAACAATGCTGGAACTAAGTGAAGATTTGCTCATTGTTCAAACAGAACACATATAAAACAAATAAACACAAACAAAGACACAAACACAAAACTAGAAATGGTATCTGGTGTGCCTCCGCTGTATTGTACACTACTCTTCCACAAGACCTACAGTGCATCTTGCCAATGTGAGACAACAGTTTCTTACGATGAGCAAAATCGATTATGAACAGACAACCAACGCAATGGAATATATCCAAGCCTAACATGCATTATGTAACGTAGGCACTGTTCTCTGTTGCCAAGATACCCACCTGTGCTTTGTTAAGGATGGTCTCCAGACACTCGGTCAGTCTGCCCCTGACTGCAGGGTCATCCGGCGGGCCGTAGAGCTGGAGCAGGCGGAGGAGCTTGACTGCTAGCCACGGGGCAGGGACGAAGTAGTAGGTGTAGTCCTGCAGGTCAGTGTACGACGACGTAACAATCTACAGACAAGAAAGAGAGATGGTTATACAGTAGTAGATGATTCTTTGAGATGTCAAGGACTAGGGGTCACGATTTTGCAAGACCACTAGAAGCAACTGATTGACAAATTAAAAAACATCTTGATGAAATAATTTGAATTTGAACACTAGAGAAGCATCATGAGCTAGTTTTGTGTATGTGCACATATGTGTATTTCAATACGACGAAAACACAGAAGTAACTTGCATAGACTAGGTGACCAGAATGGTTCGTCAATCACTTGGGGAGGCATCCATTTCATTGTTTCTGAATGACTGCGCTAACAAACTTTTTTTATCAATATTTGCTTTCAATGCATGAACTGAGCACTGCTTAACTTTACTTGTGCCAGATAATTGGGATACTGTTGAGGTGCTAAATTAGCACTAGCCCGATTACCTCTGGGGCAAGTGAAAATAATCACATGTTATGGAACAATTTTTAAAAAAAAAAGTTTTGAACCTAACTTTTTCAATTTTGCCCTTCAAACCCACGAAGTCAACCATACAGAAGCCCGAAAATTATGACTGCTCAGTGGTCAGTGCAAAGCACTTTAATACCACTTCAGCAACTTTCTAACACTTACGTGAAGAAGCCCTAATGCAATACAACATCAACACTCAATTGAAACAAGTTTGTTACTCTGTGTTTCAGCGTGTAATAATCAACATTTGCTGTTTATTCAAATGATTGCGTTTTATCAAGCCCTTGTCTTACAAGTGATTTTCGATATTTCCTTTTCTGATAATTCTTTTCCGACAAGTAAAATTCATGGTCGGGCAAGTGTTTTGCAACAACTTGAATATCTGCTTGGGCAAATGGCCGGGCAAGTGGTAAAAAAAAAAAGTTATGTAGCACCCTATATTGTGCACAGTGCTATGAGGTATTCTGTGCCTTCTGGCACTCAAATCACGCACAGGATTAACTGGTATGCAGATCAGGGCGACAATTTGTGCATATTCAGCATTTGGTGTCGATACAGTCTCGCGCGAGAATGGAACTCGGGAACTGCCACTTGTAGCGCACACTTGGCATCCTCTGAGCCACCTCTCCTCCTTCGAGCAAAAGAGGGCGCTCTCCACAGTAACGCTGCTTACCCGACTGAGTCTTGAGACCGCTAGTGCGATGCATCCCTTGAAGTCGTCTGGGTTTTTTAAGCACAGGTCGTAGATGAGACTCGCTGCTGCTGTTACTACTCCCTGTGGATAGGAGACAGAAAGAGAGGGAGGGGGAAGGATGTGAGAGAGAGAAAGAGAGATTTTGTCAGTTTTGATAGATGCAGTGCATATTAAAATCCATTATAACAAACACGGTCCCAACAAATTTTGTTTCAACGAATTCAAAATTTGGGTGCCTTAAAATTATCTACAGATACCATAACTAAAGGATACAGATACTTTGTTTGGCTTTAGCAAAATTTTGATAGAATGAAAGAAAGCTGCACATCCTTAGGACTTTAATAAGCAGCACGGGAGTCACTTGTATCGCTTCTGTTCAAAGATGTTGCTCTCATTTTGGAACCCACTGCTAACATGAACGTGAATGCTGTTACGCACTCTGGATTCTTGTAAAGCACACTCAGGTTATAACAAACATGGCTACAAAAAAAAAGACATCTTTCAAAAAAATTCTTGTTAAAACGAAGTAAAATTTCAGGTCTCCATATCATTATCTATATAACTTTACATAGCTTGATTTTAAACTATAACGGAATTTCCATATAATGAAAGAAAACTGCCGGTCTCAAGGACTTTGTCATAACAGGAGTCATCTGAATATAAAGGTTAAGCACACAGATGCTGACTTCAAGCATTGACTTAACAATTTGAATATATGTATGTAATCATAATATCAGCATGTATTTTCCAGGACAATTTTACATAGCTTCATCAAATTTCCCTTCATTTTTTTTTCAGATTCAATTATGCATACATCTATCACTGTACTCCTTTCTCTACTTATCTTTTTACCATTCCTACAGTGTAGTATGATGGATGTCTTTTAATAGCAAGTGACATGGCTATTTTACAATCCCTGCTCAGTCTGTATTTGGCCACCTATTCTTTGCTACATTGATTCCTTCAGCTATGTGCAATCTATTCACCATTCATCACGTGACGCTTTTCTGAAGAGATCTCAAGTATCACCCTCATCATAATTTGCCGACTCTTAAACTGCCAACGTAACGGTGCTCCGCAAGACAGTAGCATTGTGCCCTGCCTGAATGCATCCATTAAATTCAACACTTACACGACATAATGGGTCTCCTTTTAATATCCAGGGTAGCCTCTTCAATGTTGCCGACTGCTCTTCCAGAGGGCCCTGCCACTATCATCACCCTAGAATTACCAGGTACCCATTCAAACTCCTAGGTCAAGAGGGACATGGTGGGCAAAAAAAAAAAAAAAAAATTGTCCAAGGACATGTAGGAACTTGCCGGGAATCAAACTCGGCACCTCTGACTGAACGTCAAGAGTCTTATCCACGATGTCCTACAAACCCCACTCCACACATACATGTATATTTTACTTTGTTCATCTTTGTATTGGTTCAACTCACATTGTGGGGATGCTGTGGGGTAGTGGATATTAAAACTCTTGACTCTCGAGCAGAAGACCCAAGTTCGATTCCCACCCAGTGCTTACATCTTTGGACAAGATGTTTTTACCCATCTGTATAAAATGGTACCTGGCAACGCTAGGGTAATAATAATGGTAGGACCATCTGGTAGAGCAGGGGCAACACTAAAGAGGCTACCCTGGATAAATAGAGACCTTACAATTATTATTACTGTTGTTGTTGCTGTTGTTAGATTAATAATTAGTTGAATAAAAAAACTGGAAAAAAAAAACCTCACTGTTGCGATGTTTTGCCAATTATCAATTGGCTTCTTTGGGCGAATGACGCTTCCGATGATGGAATAGCTCTTGAATAGTGCGAGATGTTTTTGTTGTTGCTATACATATGTTGCCTTAACTATGACAGTACGACTGGCAACTTGTTTGCACACGATCCCAATGACATTCCAAGCTAGCATGGTTCTCAAAGAGGTTCATCGCGAGACCTAACGATTTCTTGATTACCAGGCCAAACTTGCCCAACAGCTAGCTGACATGCCAGGCCAAATTCATGTTCAGAACCAACACATTTTATCTACAGAATGAGCTTCATTCTGCCTGTCATTATTATGACTGGCAATAGGATGGCAATAGAATGGCAATCATACGGGCTCAACTCTAACTTATAGTCTTTGGTGGCTTGTTTGGCCCACTAAAATATTTGAATTTAGAATTTTGGTGGCCCAAAAGAGAAAAGTAGTGACCCCCAAATAAAAAAAAAGTATAAGAATCTATTTTCAATCTAAGCTGCCCAATCTGGATGATTTTTTTTTTTTTTTTTTTTTTTTTTTTTTTTTTTTTTTTAAGTTTCCAGACATGAATTTTAGTGGCACCGGCCCACCAGGCCACTGGGCCATCAGGCCACTGCTAATGATGAGATCAGTCATGATAATGCTATGTAAGCAAAGCAGAGAGAGAGTCATTTCAGAGTCAATTTGACACTCTACTTACCATGTGGTGGTCGTTGAGGAGGTGAATGACTCTGGCCTGCCACTCTCCCGACGACGGGATGGAGTCGTTGGCCGTCCGGTAGAGCCGCAGTAAACACAACGATGCACTCTGTTTGACCTGGTCAATGGTGTCTCTGTCATCAAGGAGAGAAGAAAGAAATCCAAATTACGGAGGTATTATTTGGGTTCAGGTAGATCAATATCAGATCAAGAGAAAAACAGATAATTAACAAAACAGAAATATACATAATAATTTACACATGCAGGAAACTTTCACAAAGACGCACAGAGATTGAAAGAAGGTACAGACAAGAATGTCATTAGCGAATATGTAAGCTTAAGATTTTAGTAAATTACTGAAAAATAAAAGGGAAATCAAACAATCACCAGCAATCATGAATTGTTTGACCAACATCTTACTGACCAATGCCAATAGAAAATAGTATAACTACACAGAAAACAATAACGAAACATACAGACACATACAGTCAGACACATACAAATACACACACACTCACACACTTTATTACACATACACACAAGGCGTTCTAACAAACTACAACGGAAAGAGAAAAAAATCCTGATGTTGTTTTGACTTGCCATAAACTTTATTCTAGAGTTCACTTCTAAAGGCTACCATTTGGGAGCCGACATCATTCCAAGGACTACCAAGTTTGCCATAACCAGATCAAGAACGTCAATCCAAAGCAACTCGATTCCAACATCTGCCTGTTATATAATCATTATTTTAAAGGGATGGTATAGTTTTGGAGATGGGACTTCAGGTTTTCAACATTTTTTGTGAGATACTAGTAATGAGAAACCTCTCATGAAATACATACAAATGTATGTATGAAAGAGCATATGATTCTTTTCAAGAGAAATTAAAAGTTTATATGATGAAAACTGGTTTTGAAATGGCCTAAATATCCAACAATAAAGAGTTCCCAACAAAAGGCGGGTACCCCTTTTATTAGTTTAAATGCTGCATGGACTTTTAATACTGTCGTCTTTACTTCTTGAAAGGTTCAAAGTAGACATGCAGAAAAAGAGAGTGAGCCTTGGTGTGAGGCTAATTGTAATACTATGGTCCACAGTGTGTCTGGCAGATTCCAATGTGTAGCTGCTATTGTTTGCAGTGGGTTTAATTTCACACACTACCATCTTCACAGGAAGAAATTAATAATGGAGTCAATCCTATAGTACACATGACCCAGTGACTTTAAAACAGTGATACAGCCATATAACCCATACACAGCTTTTGCCGCTTTTACCCTACTACTCGTGAGTGGCTGCTCTGACAACGACAAGCAAATATTGAACAGCTCTCTTCTCAGCCTTTGTTTGGACTGTAGATTTAACAATATCGAAAATACCAAATGAATCCACCGATGAACTTGTATGTTTTCTGGTCTCACTTTATGTTTTTTCTACAACGCTATCAAGTTATGAGACAGGACAGCTCTTCACGGTGCTTTGGCGAATAGCGTTCATCAGTCTACTGAGGAAGTGTCTAGACTAGCCGCAAAGTCAAGTCTCGTTAGGTACAATTCTTTTCCATCTTTATTAACATTATTTTGGTTGTGACAAAATGAATTATTTGAATCATCAGTGCTTTAGCTGCTTTGATGAGGTGCGCAATTGTGAATTTAAAGATTGTCGAAAACATAGCACAACGTGACTGAATTACGCTGTCAGGCACGGGTTGCCACACTTTGTTTCACCTTTTATTTTCAATGTATTGAAATGCTACACCAAAAGGAACTTGTCAGGCTAAAGCGATTTACTGGGATAAAGAGGTGTTCTAAATTAAAGCCACTACTGATCATTTGCAGATGAAAAAGAAGAAAAAAAAAACAGCTTTAGTGCTTCAAAATAGTTCTGAAAATATGAGTTACTGATAGACACAACCAATGTACAAATGTTATTCAGTATAATAAATGTGATTGTACTATAATACAAAATATGCATGATAGTTTATCAAAATTGTTTTTGGAATAAACTGTCTACAGTTTAATATGGTTTATTGAAAAAATAGTGTTACATTATTCTTGCGGTCGGCTACACGTCACTTCCGGTTGACTGGAGTGAAAACAAACAGCTTGCAAGCGCTAAGCCTGCATAATGCGCATACTGCATGCTGTGCATGTGCGACGCGTATGATTTATGTGCAACTCTACGCAGACATGGGGACTGTTTTTCATTATTCATTTTGTCATTTGTGCCATCATTCATGAGATACATGCATCATGTCTTGCCAGCAATATTCTAATAAACTGGATCCTGTCGATCGATCGGTCCCGGTATTTTGCCAAGTTGAAGGCAGTCGCACTGGACCTGTGCCCGTATGAAATCGCGGCAGGACTCTGGATCAACGACCCGACAAAATGGCCAGATGTGCAGTAGAACCTCTTTGAGTAGGCCCTACCCCGATATCTACGCTTACTTAGTACCTCATAGAAACTTCAGGTAGGTCTACAGGCCTAACGTTAGTACTGTAGTAGGCTTAGGGTAGGGCCTAATTTAGGGTAGGCCTAGGGACTAATCCTGCCGCCCGCACAGCTACAGTAGTACAGCTTGCGCTAGCGCTATGCTCGCGGGGCGCCCCGGCAGAAAACACGTACAGCGTTACCACTCCAGGCTCACGCGACTGTTTGTTTTCACTCCACCGCTATCTATGACCCCGTGACACGCAAAATACCCGGATGTCCGACCATGAGAATACGTATATTTGCAGTTTTATTGTCAATTTTTGACATGGTAGCATGTTTTGTGACATAGCTGAACTACATGTATGTACACACATGCATCAAATGTGATAATTTGAACATTTTTTTTTTTTTTTTAATCACTGCTCCCACTGGTAAACAGTGGCTTCAATGTACTGTGAGTATCTGCTTTTTATGCGCAGAGATGGGTTATGGAAGAATTTAGTCGTACATGTACTGTATGATCCGAGCAAGCAACACACATTTTTTTTTTTTCACACAGCACATCAAATAGACACATAAGCACAAATCAATGTACATAAATACAAGTATTAAAGGACAAGTCCACCTTCATATACATAAGGATTAAGAGAATGCAGCAATATTAGTAGAACACATCAGTGAAAGTTTGAGGAAAATTGGACAATCCGTTCAAAAGTTATGAATATTTCAGGTATCTGCGCAGTCACTGCTGGAAGAGAAGACTACTACAGTGTACATGTATGATGTCACATGCGTACAACTATATAAGGAAAATAAAAAGAGAATTTCACAAAATTTTACTTTTTGAATAAAGTGCACAGTTCTTCGACTTGCTACTGACGTATGTTAAGGGTAATATTATTCCCCCTGCCTTCTGAAAGAGAGAAGTCAAGTGTTCTTTTGTTATGTGAGAAAAATGGAGAATATGTTGAATTTTCTTTATTCGTTCTTTATATCGTTGTACTCATGTGACATCACACGCTATAGTAGTCTTTTCATCCAGCCGTGACTGAGCAGAAACTTCAAAAATTCATAACTTTTTAACAGATTGTCCGATTTTGCTCAAACTCTCACTGATGTGTTCTACTAATATTGCTGCATTCACTCAACCCACATGTCTATGAAGGTGAACTTGTCCTTTAAAGGTTCTATGACATACAGATGGATGTTGATTTGCCTTGATTTATGATACCGGTACCCTCAACATCACTTTTCCGAGGAAACAAATATCTAGAAACAATCCATATATTTTAAAATAATTTTTCTTCTATTTTTCTTCAGATAGCTTGGATACACCCAAAAAAAAACCTTCCAAACCAAAATTCTGGTTGTGACCTCATCTGACAATCATTGCTAAAGTACCGATATGCTTCACAAAAGGCATTGTAATGCACCTTCCCCTCGACTCAGCATAACTTGCATGTTTCTGTGATATTAATGTGACTAACAAAGACATGGCGAGGGAACATGCAAGTTCTGCTCGAGCTCGGGGAGGGTGCATTCCAATGTCTTCTATTAATCATATTAGTACTTAAGCAATGATTGACAGATAAGGTCACAACAATCATTTTGGTTTGAAAGGTTTTTTGTGGGCGTAAAATCCAAGTAATCTGAAGAAAAAATATTTCAGAATATATGGAATGTTTCTAGATATTTGTTTCACCACAAAAGTGATGTTGAGGGTATCATGAATCAACACAAATCAACATGCATTTGTATGTCATAAAACCGTTAAGGGGGGAGGAGAGATTTCTCCGAGAGAGGCCGTTCATCAGGTGTAGTTCAGGGGGGGGGGGGGGGGGTACTGGGGGAGGGGGTTGGGGGGATTCAAGACTCACGGTGAAACCAGGATCTTGGGCACCTCCGACCCTAGATTCTCCGCCATGGCCTTGCTGCCGATGTTGGCTATGCAGTGCAGCGCCAGGTTGGTGTTGACGGCGTTCAAGCTGCCGAGATCGTTCTTGATGTTCTGGATGACGAGCCGCATCAGATCGCTGGTCTCGTTCACCAGCACTGAGATGAAGAGGTAACCCTGGGAGACGGGAGCACATCATCTCATCACTATGACAACTCAACCACACATTGTATTCTTTCAATGAGAGTAAAGTACTGTATTATACACTACATATTTCATTGAATATCTAGGTTTTTATTTTTTTCAAATTTTGTGAGTCACGTGCTACACTGTATTCCTAAATTTTTACAACTTGTGAAAACACCAACTCTGATGCAGACTTTACGATGGCAGCATGCATGCATATGGTCAGTTTTACAGTAAAGGGTGTAACTTTGATGTGGCAAGGGTCAAAAATTAAAGTTGTGTTTCCATTTTTATCTTTGCTTTTATTTTATATAGGAATGTCTATATTTTCAATATTTTGTCATTCCAGAGCTTAATTCTTAGGCTAAATATGAAAAATGAAGTTACTATTATGGAATTTTAGATAAATTTAGGTAAAAACAACAAGAATGTTTTGGTCACCCACAGCAACCAAATGAAGATAAATGGTGGAGGTAATGCAACTTTTCATTTGCTGTGAACATTTGAAATATCAAAACACTTTTCCCCCAACAGATATTCGCTCTTGCAATTATTTGGATGTGAACTTCAAATTTCAAGGTAAAAATGGTACCTGACAAACTATTTTTAAGTTAAAAGAATGTTCTAGAAGCAAGAGCCACTCTAAACATAGCCCTAAATAATCTCTTGGTAACAAACATTTATCAACCCAAATCCCAAAGAAATTTGATTATTTTTGACAAAGTTGAAATTTTCAGACTTGTGAGTTTCGGAGGCTTCAGTTAACAAACTAGTGTGTTTCGGAGGCTTCAAAACTGCTAACACAAAGTTCTAGTCCTGTATTCACTTAAAATAATAAAACTACAGTAAGCAACTATCACTACATGCTAGAATAAGAACAAGGCATCAATAAAATGTGAATAACAGTATACAGATGTACATTTTATGGCAGTGCATAATGTTTACCCTTCATACAAAATGTACTTATTATTATAAGGAAATTGGCTTCCACAAAAGTGAATAACAAACTGTGTACACTTTGAGCAATGCTCAGTTCGAATTTATGACAGTACATGAGGCAATATGATTCTAAAGGAAACTGCAACAGTAGCAATAAAAGTACACTGATTAGGAACATCTTTTTTTTTTTTTTTTTTGCGGTTTAAAGTTAGCAGCAACGCATGTTTCGGAGGCTTCATCATGACTGTTAACATGCAAAAATGGCCCATTTTAAAGGTGATATGAAGTACATTAATGCAGCTGATTGTTTCCAAATAACTAACAATGTTGTAACATGTAAAATAGTATTTATTTGTATGCAGAAAAAAGACTTTCCAACATATATGTTAAGAGACAAAGAAAAATATTTTAAATCTTTATGCTCAGTTGTATTTGCATATCCATGACTTTGGCAATGCAGAACATGATTAGGCTACACACATGAACAGCTGTATGCATTTGTCAAACTTTTCATCATAATGCAGTAAGAATTACTTTCAATGAGTTAGAACTGTAGCTATAGACTTTATGCAAAGATTATGTTTGCTTGCTTTATAAGTGCAGTTTGTGGGATGTATATTGACATAAACCACCCATCATAATTGTTTTATATACATATGTACATGTGAAATCAATTTCAACTGTTGATGAGAAAGGGATAGAAAATATACTATGTGATGGCATGACGGTTAGATTACAACATAGCATTGTAAAATATAGAAAGGGGAAAAAAGGTTTATAAACATTCTTTTGCATATGGCCTTTTTTACGATCAGTGGTGTAACTTTTGTACTCGGAGGGTCAAAATTTCAAACACAATATTTTTTCATTATTCTGTTTGATTCCTGTTTGAAAGTATTCAAATTTTTGAAAAAATAACATTTCAGACCTTAAAGCTGAAGGGTTATTGGTGTAATTTAAGGAAAACCCTGGCACCTGAAGTAAATTTAAGCAAAATTTTGCTTTCATGAATTGCACCATATTGACAAAACTCTGTAGTCAAACTTCACCATGCAAAGTTTATATGGTTAACAACAATATATAGTTTGTGAATCAAAACTATTTGGGGGTTGAATATAAAGTAAAATAAAAAAAAATACATGAGATTTATAATTTTTTGCTAAAAAATATCAATTGACATGTAATTTTTAAGATTTTAACTATTTATTGGAGGGCAGGCCAGGTCAAACTCTTACTATAACAAGTCTTTAAGAAGGGCAACCATCCTATGTAGGTTAAATGAAATTCCAATCATTTCTTTAAAACTTGGATTTTTCACACATGGATGTTTCGGAGGTGACAGTTAACATATTAGAATGTTTCGGAGGTGACATTAATATTAACACTCACTTATTTTGAGAATAAGTGACAATAACACAAAAACTTCTTCTTTTTATCAATGTTTTTAATAATTATAACTCGAGAACAAGAAATTAACTCCTGTTTCAAGCAGATAAACCACACAGAACAAGTGTTTTTTTACACTTCATTAATTAGCATGGGTACCGGTAGTTTGCCTTCCATTTGGACGAAGGATGTAAGCTAAATATTGTAATCTGAAGAAACATGGCATTCCATTTTCTACCTTAACTTGAGATGAGGGTGTGAGATCATTTTAGTAATGTTTCTTTGCTCTCTGAACATTTTATTCCACAACACCAGGGAAGAATCACTTCGTTTTGGAGGTGACATTCAATGTTAACATTGTGTTAAAATATTAATTTACAGTAAGAATATGATGGACATAAGCTACATATTGTAACCTGAAGAAACATGGCATTCCATTTTCTACCTTAACCCTAACTAGGCCGGGGGGGGGCCTCCGAGGCCCCCCCCCTCGACGTTCCGCGCGATGTATCGCAATCGCAAAAAGCTATCGCCGCGACGTTTTATGACTTTTTTCTTTCGAGTCTCCCGCATCTTTTGACACCAAATTTGCGACGCCCGGGCACGCGGTTTCGAAGTTACGCATAAATATGTACATGCATGTCAGACCAAAAATTGCTCAAAAACGTTAATTCGTGTACAATTTCAATGCAAACTGTGCTAACTGGCAAATTTCATAAAAGTATGATTATTTTGGTGTTTTAATGATTAAAATCAATGAATAACATATTTTCTTTTTCGGAGCGATGTCACGGACAAATTTCATCGAAAAAACAATGGAAAACATAAAGTCAAAAAAACAAAGAAATACATAAGAAATTCAAAAAAACAATAAAATACTGAAGAATTTTTTCTGATATCACTATTTTTTTTTAATTACATTTGCTAAGGACACTAAAAAGAATATTAACACAAAAAATATGCCTGTTTTGAGTTTTTTTTGTGATTTATACCAAATAGTCTGATTTTATCCATCATCATGCATAAATTAGCATAATTTAGCATAAATGATGATTTTTTTATGAAAAATTAACTTCATGGTATTTTAGATTACATCATAGGCAATGTGTGTGCCAATTTTCGTCGCGATCGCGCAGTCGACGGCCGAGATCTGGAGGGGGTGCCTTTTTGGCGGGGACATACGGTATGAATACCAAAAGCAAAAATTCTTATTTGACTTGTGTATGTTTTTGTTTGCACATAGTTTTATAAATAGATTAATTCAAGGATGTTCATGAATTCGTCATCATCCTTGATAGCCACCATACAAATGTTATAATACTGGTGAAAGGTGTTTGGTTCATCTGGGATAAATTTTCTATACACCAGATTCATTTAAACTGTTGACATTACTAAAATATATTTTACATATCATATTGAATTGATTGAAAATTACCTGCAAATCATGCATATTTAACAGTCACTTTTGAGATTAAAAAGTATATGATAAGAAAAAACATTTTATTGTTTTTGAGGTGACACAACACAGAGGCAACCCAACTTCTCAGGTGTTAACTATTTAGTGAACATTCATGTCTTTCCTCATGGCTTTAATTTTCAAATATAAGCTCTTTCTTTCAGTTCTTACTTGTTATTTTGTTTGGTTATTCTCTTTCATGATAATGGATACCACCTCATTTTTTGTTTGAGATTGTAATTCATACTAATCTTTAACAGGTTTTTACAGTTTGGTTAAGACAACAGTTTGTGTTTCCCAGCTGAAGAGAGCAGCATAATGCTTTTCTGTGAACTTGAGGGGAAAATTTGTTTTTGTTCAGTAATTTTCCCCATCAACTTCACAGAAGGTCCCGGACACAAACTGGTCTCAAATAAACCTACATGTATAAGGGACCGAAACTGGAAAAGGACAAGTTCACCTCAATAGACATGAGGGTTGAGTAAATATAGCAATATTAGTAAAATACATCAGTGAGAGTTTGAGGAAAGTAAGGCAATCCGTTCCAGAGTTATGGATTTTTAAAGTTTCTGCTCAGTCAAAGCTGAATGAGAAGACTTCGAATAGCTTGTGATGTCACATGAGTACAAGGATATAGAGAAAGTATCAAGAAAATTCAACATTCTGTATTTTCACTTTTCTTGCATAACAAAAGAACACATGACTTCCCTCTTTTGGAAGGCAGGGTGAATAATATTGCCCTAAAATACATCAGAAGCAAGTTGAAGAAATGTGCACTTTTTTCAAAAAGTAAAGTTTTGTGAAATTCACTTATATTTTCCTTATATCGTTGTATGCATGTGACATCATACACTGTCGTAGTCTTCTCATCCAGCAGTGATTGCGCAGATACTTAAAAAACCCATAACTTTTGAATGGATTGTCCAATTTCCCCCAAACTTTCAATGATATGTTTTACTGTTGAACATTTGCATTCACTCAATCCACATGTATATGAAAGTGGACTTGTCCTTTAAGAAACCATTTTCTTTTCCCTGAAATTCCAGTACTTAAAGTCAAATTCTAAGATAAAACATAATAACAAAACAAGGTAAACACCTCATCAAAAGTACTGAAATAGAACTACAAATCTTGTTTTTTTTAATCTTTCCCTTTCCAGTCCTGGTGACTTGTTCCTCTTTTCACTTTAGTTGTCACATAACTTCAATAATCTTAAAAAATACAATGTCATAAACAGTTGGTTCAACTTGGAAAATGTAATGATTATTGTCATATTAAAAAAAAATCACATAATTTTGTTTATGATTACCACATTGTACATGGAAAAACAACAACTATGAATTCAAGAACAAGTTGTGCACCAGCTATAGGCATGTGGCCTTTTTGTGGAGTTTGATTATTTGATGATTTTTTTTTTTACATTCTTTTTTTTTTAAGATTGTGGACTATATGGCATGCATGAACTGCCACATGTATTACTTTGGTATCAAGGGAATTCTGGTGAGCTATGTATATACAAAAGTCACTTCTGTTGTGATGATTTTGTAGATATTAAATGTATTAGAAAATGTTAATAGATAGTGAAAAAGAACTGAAGTCTTACCTTTCACTATCACATAACAATATGGTGTTAACAAACAATGTCACCTCCGAAACACAAGAAAAAGCAACCTACAAGGAAAGCTGTGATTGGTAAATCTTCACAACTAAATTGCTTGTTGGAAATCAAGCTTCTAAGATGAAAGCATCTATATGTTTACTTAACTAAAGCAGGAGAAATGATCTTGATTACAATATTATATATACAACAGATGGGTGTATTTTGTGCATTCTCATTGTTAAAAAAAGTGAAAAAATGTAAATTTGCCCTAAAACGTACAGTCTAGTAATAAAAAAAAGAGTGAGAGTGTGGTAGTTGATTTCTCCACTTTGAGACTTAAGTTACTAAAATAAATGAAACCATTGGTGTACATGATATGGTTTCTCTTCAACAGAAATGAACAAAAAATCTTGTTAACAGTGTTTTGTCACCTCCGAAACAGTAATTTTTAGTTTTTATTGAATCTTTTATTAATCCCTAGAATATTCTCACTTCCTGTTGCCATATTACTATTGTCATCCAAAAGAGATTCCTGTCAATTGGACAGAATCAAACAAAATTGCTTTGTCTTCGAGAAATTATCAAATATAATATGCCTGTTGTTTCGGAGGTGACAATTGTTTCGGAGGTGACAAGTGTTAACGGAAAATTGGAAATTGCTCCGAAATGAAAACAACAGGCTATATTTCTACTACCTTGCTTCAGAGATAATGTGAGGGGATATGTTACATTTTTGCAAATGTAATGTATAACTAATGTCAAGAATAAAAAAATTAAATACATAAATCTGTTGTCTCGGAGGTGACAGAAATGTTAACGGAAAAGTTACATAAATTTATAAACGCTCACCAAAAAATGATAAGTTATTTGATTTAAATAATCTTTGGATCAAAGTTAAGTCAGATTGATCACTATTCTGTTTTGATGGAAATTAGCAAAGTTGAATTTTATAATTGTGAACAAGAGCTAACTCAAAAGAGGGGTTAATTGTTAACGGAAAATGTCACCTCCGAAACATAAAGTTTGGACAATTTCAGTATTTAAAGAAGACAAAGCAGAACCTGGTAAACATAATAGTTCTTAAAGTTGGATACCTGTCTATCACAACAGCAACAAAAATAATAAAAAGGAATAAACAATTTAATATGCCAGCTCTGACAAAAATACTATGTCAGAGTGAGTACACCAAAAGTGTTGGATTTCAAGCATGTAAGTGCCTGCCACATCTGAAAGAAAAAGAGAGGAAAGTTCATTAAGGTACCCAAGGTAGACACTGTGGGTGGTAAGTTTATGAGAAAAAATAATGCATATCTGTCAGTGTATAAGAAAGTTATACACCAATTAGTGCTAATACTGCATTTTACACCACTGATTGTAAAAATGGCCATATATGACCATGCCTGATATCCCCTACTATAGCTATCAAATGCAGTGATCATGGTTATAGAACAGCAATCTTAAACACCGATCAGCCATTCCATGTAAGGGTCATCATCAAACTGTCATAATCAAAATGGAGTTGGAATAATCAATATATTGGTGATATTATCATGGAGCTCAATAGAAATTGAAATGGTCAAGATCCCAGTCATCTTTTTGAATCGCCTGTTGAAAAGATAAATGTACATACCCTACCCATGACTGTGTACGAATTTGAATTAAAAAAAAAATGTTGACCAAATGTATAGTTCCCTATAATATTATATGACAGTTAGAATTTTACTTTCTTTTTCTGTGGTATACAAGTCACCCCTGTTTCATATCATTTTCTTTTTTTTTTTTTTTTTTAATTCTTCAAAGGCTTTTTTTATAGTTATTTTATAAAATTCCAGTTTGTGTGACTCCTGTGACAGCTAGGAGGCGTGTTTTTGAAGGTACGCATTGAGAAATTGCTAACAGAACTTTTACTGTTTCTAAAAATGACAACCTTTTTAGCAAAAAATTGAAAAGCAGCAAATGTGTTTAAATATCTAAGTTTTTTAGAAACCCACAAGTTTGTTTTAAATAGTATATGAACCCACAGACTACAGTTTTAACCCTTTGAATTTCAAAATAGTTAGGGGCTTGTAACTTTTTCCAGAAAAGCCAGGACTAAACAGATTATAAAGATTTCAATCATTTCAATATTGTTCTTCATGAACATAACTTCTCCAGTCACCCACCCATGTAAACTACATGTACCCCATGGCAACAGGCTATTTATAAGTAGAGGTCTATATGTCATTTATAAACAATCCTATCCCAACCATTACTGTCCATTTACTGCACTGAGAACTACATCCGCAAACATGTCATAGAGTCTCACACATGTATGCGAAGAGATGTTTCGTAACACAAGTTACATTTTGTTTAATCAAAAATAGTCAAGTGGTCACTGCCAGCATGATTAAGTATGGAAAATAGGGTATAGTATCAAGATTGTGTTGCACCTTGCATGCCTCAGATCTGACATACAGATTGATATGAAAATCTGTCTGAATGAAGTAATCAAATGTCAAAATTCCAAAACAGTACCCTGTGATCCAAGTCACACCACAGAAATGATAATCTGCAAGATGTTAGCTATTGTCAAATCCAATCACAAATTTATTGATTAATTATTTTCCTCCAAATAAGTATTGGAAATGAAAGCCAAAGAACTTGTTAAGAAATGGAAAGCTGAAAAAGTCAAGATTTTAGTACATGGCAAAAACAAATGCCATGTGAGTAACAATGGAATGGATTTGTCAATGGGTTATAAATGGACATGTAAAAGATTGTGTTTCGAAACTATTATACTCAGATGATAGTGAGTCGAAAGTGTAAAAATCCAAAAAGTATTTTCCACCATTTGCTCTGGATCATGCATAAAAGATACAACCTTAAATTCAAAAGTAATATATTTCTTAGTTAAGTGTATGCTTCCCTCTTGAATAACCATCTATTAAAGTCCTTGAATCTTCAGGACAGGAATAGTGTTCAGTTCTTTAAAAAAAAAGTGTATTTAACACTAAATAATCAATTGTTTGTTCTTCATTATCAAAGTCTAACCAGTCAAAAGAGTGATACAAATATGGTCACAACACTTCAACTTCTCTCAAGAGTAAAAATGAGTTATCCAACTTATGAACATTGATGTATCCACAACTACTTGCTTTGTTGCACTACTGTTGCATGATGTGGGCATGCACGCAAGCTGGAAGTCACTTTCATTACTCACAATATCTAGCCTGTTCCATTGTTTCAAAAGGAAACCTACAGAATAAATGCTTTTCATACATTTAAACAACTATCTACACCTTGCTTGAGGAATCATAAAGTCTCATTCAGTCCAAACAGTTATTTGATAGACTTAGAATTACAAAATTGTAATCAAAACATTCCATTTACATGCTGTTAACATAAAATGAAGCCTCCGAAACATCTGGAAAATTAATCTGGTATGCCTTATGTTTTTATGAAAATCATGTATGTTATGTAGAAAGTGATGGGTAAATTTGTCTTTTTTAGTTGATATACACTGTTTAAACATATTTGTGGGGCAACATCCTCATCTGCTAATATTTTATTGCTGAATGAAAAGGTGAGTTATGTGTGACACGTCTGCACTGTTTAAGAAAAATAGGTAAATCGTATAGTAAATCTATATTGGTGAGTAAACAAAGCAGCCAGAACACTGAATGTGATTAAATATCTTTAGATATGTCATAAGCGATCATTGGGTGGGTGAACAATAAATCTAATTTGATTTTGTCCAGAGAAAATCACAAAAATGCAGTGTTAACATCCTTTTGAAGCCTCCGAAACCACTTTTTCTCTATAAAGTGTATTAGCTCAAAAAATTATTGCAGTATCATAATGTTTTTATTATTTTTGTTGTCTGTCCATGTCTGTTGATGATTTCATGGCATAATTTGGGGCAGACACTCAAAGAATTTATCAGAAATGTCAAATTAGATGTTTTTGCTGTTTCGGAGGCTTCATGCGTCTCGGAGGCTTCACGTGTTAACGGAAAATTTGTATTGTCTCCTATTTTCAGAGAGTTTGGCGGATCTTAACTATTTTTGGTCTATTAGGTTAGGGCCCCATATCCTACATTTTGACATATAGATTAGGTCACTTCTCTTATCTATATTCATATTATTTGACTAAACACTTTGTTTCGGAGGCTTCAAAACTGCTAACGGAAATTTCACTTGATGGAATAAAATTATCACAAAATTTCAAATAGCCCTAGAATCAAGTAAACTTTGATGTAAGTCTAAAGTTTAGCTGTACCTTACTATTTTCAGCATAAAAGAAAGTAACCAAAACACATCCACTGATCATTACTGTCCATCAAAGTTTGTAAACAATTGTTAACAGAAAATGAAGCTTCCGAAACCTCAAATTTGAAGTCATAGTATTCTAAAATAAAGGGCCAGATACAAACCAAACTAATTTGGTCATTTCAATTGACCATACAACTATGCTTTTAACATAAAAAATTAGATCTCTGCAGTTGCTGTAGAAAATTATTAACATTTCAAAAATGTTATATAAATTTCAATGCAACAAAATAGTCATTTTTAGGGTACATATGTGACTGTCAAAACAAAACGCATCAATACCTGGACCTGATTATGCTACCCAAGGTGGCTACTCATAAGGTGACTCACATGGGAAAAAATCTTTGAGATCTGTAAATCTATGTGTTCAGGGTGGGCCAAAAGGCTAAAAATTGAAAGTTACACCCTTTACCGTAAAACTGACCATATACATGTATGTCTCTACACATTACTGTACTCCATGATCATGAACTAAACTACTCCCAAAATTCTTGGAAAGTCCCGATTCTTGCAACAACAACAACAAAAATAGATTCACAAATCTACTGTATGGCATATAGTAAGCAGATCAAGTACAGCTGTGTCAAAGAACAGCTAAATTAAGTGTTAAAAGGGAGATTAAAGTATCAGTATTGTCAATTATGTAACATAGGGTCCAATATTTCAAATGGTATTCTACTATTCTATGGAAGACAACTGCTGGACAAAACATACAAACTGTAATTCATGTAGCAGTGGTATGAAAAAAAAAAATGCAATCTCAGAACAATTATTCCCTGATTTGTAATATTCAGGAAAGCCAGAAAGGGATGGTTTGGTTGAGAGAAACTTGATTTTGACTTTATATTAAATTGAAGGAAAACATTGTACAGTAAGGCAAACATTGCATGATATGCTATTTTGCAGCCCTTTTCAAATGTTATTTTTAACAAAACACGAAATTACAATGATCACACATTTCTACACTTCTGTCAGATTTTGTTTACTTTTTTCTCTACATTCTTGTTCTCTTTGCACAGTGTGTGTGTGTGTACATTATAGGTTTCACTGCTAGTACTTGAAATCACCATATTCCTTTCAATACGGCAATTACTAAATCACAATCTTTACCTGAATTGTGGTTTGAATTATCAGCAGAAGCTATCTGATTACAATGTCCACTTCATATCCATACATACTGACGCGTGCTCAGCAGAAACTGTATCTGATTTTATCTGATTTATACTACAAAGCCATCAAATGTGGACTTAAATGAACAACACAGATTATAACACTGTAAAGCTAGAAGTAGAGCTGACATCAACTTTTTTTTTGTTGGACCGAGTGTGTCTGGTAGACACTATTTCCTGACTGTTTGGGTCAGCGAAGGTCAAAACCAGTGTTTGCTTTTCTGATCATTTGTCAGAGGTTTCCACCCTACTTTAGAGTGGGAAGTGACGAGAGCTGTTGTGCATGCCTAGCATGCACCTCGCTATAAACACCATGGACATCCTTGTCATGTCCAGCCAACAGGACCGAGGCGCTCCGATGCCCCATTGCAGAGGAAACGGCGCACCGTTTCGCCAACACCAAATGAGTTCTGTCCGGAAATCGAACCAGGGGCCTGGCAAGCCAAATTCAAGCACACGAGTAACTCTACCTTCCCTCAATTATGTCTCCGAGGGCCATTTTCTTGAGGTGCACGTAATGTGATATGGGGTAAACAAACAGACATAAGTACATACTTGCTGCTGCTTTTCGCATGTCAAGCCGACTTCCTACAACTGTACGTGCTTCGTAAATGCCAGGAAAGAGAGCTGACTTACGATTTGTTTCTCTGTGTACTTATTACTGCTGAGGAGGTTGACTGCCTCCATGTGGCCAAAGTCGATGTCGTGCCCGAGCAGGAAGATGAAGAGAAGCTTGCACACATACTTTTTCTTTTGGTAGCCATCTAGCGTCTTATCTCCTGCAAAGGAAGAAAAAAATATTTAAAAATGATTATAAAATACTATGTATGCCATTTTGTGAGTACAAGGTTTCACAATGGGGACTACACTGTTTCTTTGAAAGCTGCTGAAATCACGATATACACACTGACTGGGTCTCACGAAGTACTGTATACGCCGAATATTTTGCGAGGTTTTTATTTTTGGTGAATTTCGCGAGTCAGCTGCTATTCACAAAATTAAAAACATGCGAAAATATTGACTGATGCCAATATGAATGCGACGTATGCGTACACATTCCTCCGTTCATTACAGGACTCCACGATCGCGAATTTAACCACTCGCGAAATTGTCGAAAGTACAGATTTGCGAAAATTTACACTCGCGAAATATATGGCGCATACAGTAACATGTTTCAAAAATAATTGATTTTGCAACTTGGATATTGACATCGTACAATGCATTTGTGTGACAGGAAGCAATATTTTCATGAGTTGTTCATTTTGCAAATATTGGTTGACTCATGAGATTCACACAGACAGACACACACACACACACACACACACACACACACACACAAACACACACACAAATACACAAACAAAAAAACATGAAATATACTGCATTCTCCAGGCACATGAAATTTTTGAAGCTGTGCTTCAGGTGTGAAAATGATCACACACACAACAATATCACTCATTAAAATGATATTGAATATCAAATTACACTTTCAAATACTGCAAATATCACTTATTGAAATGGTTCTGAATATCAATTTACAAAAATCTAATTTAAAACTCTGATTCTACTGTACATTGCATTGTGGAGAAAATCTCCTATTTCCAAGCCCCAGGCTTTTGTGTGATTGTCTTTCTCTAAATCACACATTGTACACTGTATCTGCAATATTTTGAATGTGATCTATTAAGGACATAGGGCCTAGTTGTAACTGAATTGAACTGAACTGAAATGAACTGAATTGAATTAAAAAATCTCATAGAATGTGCTTGTGTGTGTCTGTGTGTGTGTGTGTGTGTGTGTGTGTGTGTGTCTGTGTGTCTGTGTGTGTGTGTCTCTGTGTGTGTGTGTGTGTGTGTATGTGTGTGCTACAATGCAAATTGCTGCTTTTGTTCAATTTGCAAGCTGTAAAAGGGTCAAAGAATAACTTTTATCACAGAAGGGTCTGTGTGCTAAATTGCTGCTTTCGTTCAATTTACAAGCTATAAAAGGGTCAAAGAAGTATCAACTCTTATAACAAGCAATGCTTCAATCCCATCAATACAGGTCTACACACATTCCAGAGTATACACAGACAAGCTAAAAAATGTTTCAGCGTAAACAAAGTCTCTCTACCTGAGTATATTACAATGTTATGTATGTTATATATCACAGAAAGAGGTATGGTGAAAGCAAAGTGTAATGGTGTATCACTTGAACCAATGTGAGATAGAGAAAAGAATACATCCATAACCATCAGTGCTGCAAATCTGACTTGAGCAGAAAATGTGCATTTCAGAGAGATTCCCTTCTGCCCCCCCCCCCAAAAAAAAAAAACAAGGAAAAGAAAAGAGTGACAGATCTGCAGCATGTTGAGCCTGACAGGTTTGATGACTGCAAAGTGAACTGGGAAATTCACAGTCAAACATTACCATGCCAAATGGAAACATTCCGCAAATTCTTGCGGACACCGATAACCTTGAACCAAGCACATGAGAAATGCATGGCACAGAATATGTACCGTAGCTCTGAGTACCTGCCACCATTTGAATGGAATGGCAATATTGATATTGATCCTGGAGATGGGAAAAAATATACTAAGAATGCCTGGCACGTTCTAAATGCCATAAACATGCTACTTTAGCCATTAGAGAAAGAGAAAAGGGCCATCTCGAACTCAATTTGAATGGATTTGAAGGGAAAGTCATCGTTACAGGGTTTCAGACACAGTATACGGCCGCCTGAGAGCTAATGCGTCACAGGGGGTCAAAAGGTCGTGCACACTATTATAGCTGAAGCGGCCACTGCAATCTCTCAGATATATTCCTTTCATTGCCAAAGGACATTTTAAAGTCTTCTTCATGTTTCAAGCAAGTCACAATCGATGCTACCTCATTCCCTCTCCGACATTATGACTACAAATGTATGCACCAATCTTTCCATCTAATCCAACCAAGTCTTGACAAAATTTGCTGCAAAAAATATCACCCAGTCGTCATTGAATTTACAGCCTCTGAATTTCACTGCATCTTTTTATAATGGAATACGTAATATAGAAAAATGAGATGGAACTGGTTATTTTTATAAAACTCTTCACAAAGTCAGAAAGAAAATCACTTGAGTAACAAAAACAAAATCTTATATGAGTGAGAAACAGAAACTTTAATCTTCCAAAATGTGTTGCCAATTAAAAAAGAAAATCAACTATACCAATGTAGATTTATAGCAATGGAGAGTGCTCTGAAACTTCTGGAAGAAAAGCAATTACAGGAATCAGAATGAAATAGGATGTCTTATTCTACCTTTACTACATTAGCGACACTAACCACAAAAATCATTATAAAAAAAACCAAAAAAAAACAAAACAGCATCACGACAGCAAAAGTGTGTTTTCTGGGACTTCCAGAGTATTAAAAACATGTGAATACAGTACCTGGTAACTCATACCCCACACGCCTAAATAAATGTATGACATTCACAATCTACATTTCATAATCACACGAAACTAAAGTTTGCAATACATGTAACTTAAAGCTACTCTGGTATTTGCCATGGAAGGTTTCCTTTCTTCTGTGTGTGTGTGTGTGTGTGTGTGACTTTGGTTTTTCTATGTTTTCCAAAAAAAAAAATAACTGCACAACATTTTTATAAGGATGTCTATATCACTTTGACACAAAATTAGAGGATGCAATGAATGTGCAAAATATCTCACACAAATCAAAAGTATTAATGTATCAAAGGTGAGTTGTGGCATTTTGACAGACCTCTCTAACATTAATGATAATAATAACAATAATAAAAAAAAACTAGAGATTGTAATTTGTCATTACTGACAAATTAAGGTGATCCGATTTTTTTTTAATCAATGATTCGAGTCCTGATCACAATAGGCATGACTATACAGGTTTCATCTGTGTTTAGAGACATTGGCCGTGTGATGTTTGGATTCTCATTTAGAAAAGGGAGTCAGACCTGCCATCTTTGGTACCGAATTCCGTATACACTAACGGAAATACAGAATGAAGTATATTTGACCTTTGACCTCACTTTGCACACCCAAGATGGCGTCTGAGCAAAAAGTGATTATTCTATAAAATGATTCTTGTAACATGGTCTTTGCGTGTGCAAAATATGGGAAAGATAGGACATGTATTCACCAAGATACAGGATGAAACATTTATGACCTTTGACCCTACTTTACATACCCAAGATTTCTTGACATATTCTGAAAGCTGATGAGTTGTACATGTGCAAAATATGGGGGTGATAGGGTATTTCTTTTATTAGTGAGCATCGAACCAGGGACCTTAGGATTACGAGTCGGATGCGCTATGCAATGACCTATTTCATGCTCCATAGGCCCTGTGTATTAAGCAAAATGACGCTGCATCGAAGCCACATGCAATTTTTCAACCAAGTTTTTCGACGTGATGCCGACGTCGTATGAAAAAATGGAGGGCACACTTACGATAGCTCAAAGTCTCAGCTACAACATACTAAAATCTGGGAAAAATTCACCGAAGCATAAGTGAGCTAGTGCTCGAAAAAGATAGTCATGTCAATTTTCTCTGCCAGAAAAACTGCTCTCCCATAGAGATAACACGTAAACTGGTCAAATTTTACAAGGATACTTTCAATCCATTTTTACGAGGTGATGACGTTATCCAATCAAAATGTTGTAATTATATTAATGAAAGAACATTTCATAAGCTACAACATACTGAAATCTGGGTGAAAATTGGCGAAATTTAAGTGAGATACGCTCGAGTGAATTTGAAATTTGATGACGTCATTTTGAAAATTTACTTTGTTTATTTTATTAAGAAATTTGATATCTTGTAATCATTTTTTCAGTATCGCCAACCTATGAAATGACATGTGCAACTCATCAGCTTTTAGAATATATCAAGAAAATGGGGGGTCACCGTCCATCCTGACGAGTAAAATCCGATTTAAATTTTGCGGTTTTTTGGCATAGTTGCACTGTGTATCCCCATTGACGCACGCGCGGAATTTTGAATTTGACGGGCCCGTATGACGTCATATTGAGTCGGATCGACTTGAAACTTGATAGAAATATTCCTTGACATTTCGGACATCCGATCCGTGTGAAAAAACTGAAAATTTCTATTGCATATGAGCTCTGCGTGCGCATATGTGCGCGCGCGTACGCGTCCGTCCGATTTTATCAATTTTTCAAAAAATGCTCCAAATGGTCTGAAACGTATGCAAAAAAAAATTTGAGCTCGATTTGAGCATACAAATATTTCAACGCACGCGTACGCGCACGTATCAAGAGAAAATGTGAATTTTGAAAATATGAGTAGAATGCGCATAATTTGAAATAAATGTGACGTGAATTTCATTGAAAAACTTCATTCCATTAATGAGATATGACTGAGAATGTGTTTTCATATAATGACGTCATAGTGACGTCAAGGTCGACTGATCACTTTGATTTTAGTTCGATTGCCGTCTTTGGGACACGATACATACATGGTATAAGATTGAACTTGATAGGCATAGCACTTTCTGAGCTAACCTCTGCACAACTTTTGGGGAGAAATAAAGAAAGAAGAAGAAGAAGAAAGAATCCGTACAGATACAGAAGGTGATCCGAGAGGATACTCGGATCACCTAATAATAATAATTATTATTATTATAAAGTTATAATTATAATTATAATTATAATTATAATATCAATCATAATAATAAGAAGTAGAGGAAGAAGATATAACATTTACAATTGTATAGCAGCTACTATAATATCATACTCTACTGCCCATTACATAATCAAAACATGCAAATGTAGCATTATTCAAAAGATGAGTTTATTATCTGATCTTAAAGCTGTCCCTGCTTGCCTACAGAGGGAGATTATTCCATAATTTCGGTGCAGCATACATAAACGTCCTGTCACCAAGGTTTAATAGCTAAATTGATTTCCCCCGAGGGACATTTCAGTAGTGTTGTATAGTATCTCGTGAACTTCGGAGATGGTAAAATTTTCGAGGTGATGATTTTAACTCTACAAGTTACTGTACTGGTGCTGTACTATGAGTAGCTCTGTATGCTAGTTGCTATCAGCCAAGTTTTGAATATGATTCTCAGCTTTTATACAGGCAACCAATAAAGTCAACAAAGTCACTATATGCATTAGGACAGAATCGACAGTATTAAATGCACCCATCTGCTACTACAATGCAAGTGTAACTCATCAATTCACTCGTCTTCTTTCTTAATACCCCCTTTAAATGCAATAGATGCCACATCACCACCCTCACTAACAGGTTTTTCGCTGCAGAGGGAGCTGGGAAATACACACAGCTGCTCTCTGCAAATTGCAGGCAAATGGCTCTTAAAGAATAAAATCAATAGCGAGGAGACCTGCATGTAAATGCAGCGCCATTTAGACCGCACACTGGAGACTTCACACCGCGGGGAAACTTTAATAATAGACAGTACAGTGTATGTGCCACTACATGTAATACATGTCGACTGTCGTGCCCTTTCCACCTTCGTTTTTAGGGGAGAATGATACGAACACTGCATCTGTAGTGACAAGGAATCCCGAAGAAATCCCGCCCAATCTCTGCATATGAAATCCAATCAAGCCCAATTGTAAATTCTGTTCTGATTAGAGGTCTACGGAGATCTCACACCACGCAAGGCAGATGCAATTTCTGGCGATGCGTTCCGACGTGCCTCGCATAATGAGCTGAAACAATATTCGACTGAACGTCACAAGCCATTAAGCTACCCCATCTTATAAATACAAGTTTCATGTTGTACAAACTGCAGCGCGCAGTCTTCATCAAGCATGTTGGAGTCTAGTTTGTAATTTTGCAGATGAACACGGATTGCCTGTACTTCAAGGCATTACATTGTATTGATATCCAGACATATAATATCCAGGAGATACAATGTGATGTACATTGTATGCACTACACAAATATCAGTCATGTTAGGGTATGTTTTGTCAGGCATTTTTAAAACTTAGCAACACCAGCATAACAGTAAGGAAAGGGGCATGGCATTTAAATCATTATGCAGGATTTGAAAAAACAAAAAACAAAAAGATAAGAAAACTCAAGCAAAACCTTGATGGAAAATAATATGAAAGCGTCTGTCACTCCAGGTGCATGTCCTGTTCAGACTTAATACTTCAAAAATGTTGGTAAGCTCCTGATTAGCACCCCACTTGCAAAATTCTCTGAAATACTGGTAGAAAACTCATGAAATATGGTGTATACAATAATCTGTAATCCGAAAAAAAAAAGAAGGTGAAAAGAAAGAAAGAGAGGTATGGCAAAGACATGAATAAAATGTCAAATATAAAAATGTCAAAATAAAACTTCAAATTGTTCCCCTCTACTAAAATGTTGTAATCCGGGAAGGAAGAAAAGAAATAAAAAAACAAACAAACAAAATGACGAATCTACTCCACACGTTGCGTGATCAACGGCAGCTGTCTGAACTGTGAGCTAAAAACGAACTGGGCAATTTACATAAATTTGCAGCAACCAGCAAAATCCCCAGGCAGGTCATCGAGCACTGATAGCCAGGGCTCTTGACGGCAGAACCTCCTTACCGCTACCAAGGAGCCTTCTGCCGCTACATTTTGTAGTAAAGCTTGCAGGGCCCACTGTAGGTCAAGTGAAAGAGAAGTGTGTGCCATCTAGGGGTTTTAATTTCATTTGTCTGTACCTCATCAGCTCAGCCATAGCAGATGACAAATCACTTGCTATTGGCAAGTACAATTTGTAGTGCAAACCAGACAAAAATTGAAATCACTGTCAGACACATATTGAAATTTATTGGCAAGCTACAATAGGGGCACACTTCTCACTCAAAACATGGGCGTGAAATTTGGTTGTTTTTGTTTTGTCTTATCTCATTTCTTTTTTATACATTCCTCTGAGGTTTGAGTTTACTTTCATCTTTTTCTGTCACATTTTGTTTCTTTTTTGTTGTTTTTCTACACTTTTGATGTAAAATTCAAGTTTGAGATGCAAGTGGCTTGAATAATCTATTACAAAATTGATGTATTGCCTCGAATAAAGCTTGATCATCTTGGCATTTCCATCATTGAAACCTTTGGGAAATGCCATTATTGATTGTCTCATGAGAAATTATATGAAATGTTTTCTTCTCTTTATTTTTTTCCTCTTTTTTTTTTCTTTTTTTTTTTTGCACAATAAGAGAATAAAATCTATTGGAAACCTGCTCTTCTTTACACACAGATATCCCTGTTCCATTTACTGCGCATACTACTCCAACCCTAGAGGTTGGCTGTTTCTTTATTTTGAACGTTCTTGATAGCTTCGTTGTGTAATATGTAATCGTCAAATTATGTACTCTGGAATAACGACAGAGCATGGTACTGCCTAACAATTGGTAAATCATCCAAACACCTTTGTCATGGTAGCACTTCCACTTTTCATTAATTTACTGCGTGCGCTGCAAAATAGCCGCAAATATTAAAACTACCCACTGTGTGCACTTCCTACTTTTCTATACATCCCCTCTCTTGTTGATTGCAGTACATAGCACATCCGAATGACTCGCTGATTTTCTTCACTCTCCCCTGGCAGTGAGAAGACTGTTGGCATAGCAACCGTTTCAGGCAAATCTCTGCCTACATACCGCGTACAACGGCACAGGATCGTAAAAGAACTCCACAGTAATGAGATGGGGGAAAATGTTTAGGAAGTATCAAAGAAATTTCTGGTAGAGGATATAAGTTCTGTGACGCTGTATACTTTATCCAGAGCTGTATGTTGTTTTGGCCTTTAATATACAAGAGAAGGGGAAAGAAGTGAAACTAATGTGTTGATTCAATACTGGTATTAATCTCTGTTTTGCATTTTTATGGGACATAAAAATTGCAGTCAGAAATTTCATTCATACTTGCCTGCTACAAAACAGAAAAGGAGGAAGAAGAAGAAGAAGAAGAAGAAGAAGAAGAAGAAGAAGAAGAAGAAGAAGAGGAAGAAGAAGAAGAGGAGGAGGAGGAGGACTGGAAGAGATGAAGGAAGAGGATAAAGAAAAACAGGAGGAAGGAAGAGGGGGAGAAAAACTAAGAGGAACAGGAGGAACAGGAGGAGGAGGAAGAAGACAAAGAGGAGAAAAAGAGACAGAAGAGGAGGAGGAAGAAGAAGAAGAGGACTGGATGAAAAGAAGAATAGGAGGAGTAAGAACCAGAAGAGGAGGAAAAGGAGGAGGAAGAGGAGTATGTTAGCAGGTGGAGAAAAGAGGACAGGGGGTACTTCAAAGAGGAAAATGAACAAAGCCATTGGGCAGAGATGATGAAAAGCAGAACTCTTCTGGTAGGAGACAAACATATCAAGAGGGAAAATGATGAGTTCCTATTAAATGGAGTGGGGAAGAACAAGAAGAATATAAGATATATTTAGAGGGAACTATTAAAACAAAAATATGGAGGATGGAAAGGAGGGAAAGGAAGGAGAGGAAGAGGAGGTGCAGAAGGAGAAGACAGAAGTATAAACAGTGGAAGAAGATGAAGATGGAGAGAAGGATGCTGAAGCATGGAAAAGGGAGAGAAGACATCTTGGGAAAAGGAACAGGATAAGAAGGATAGACATCAGGAAACCTTAAAGATGAGCCCAACAGAAGATGTTTTTCATATTCAGCTGACAGCGCACATCGACTACTGAGCTTGTCGCTCGCCACCTGGTAAATGGACTCTTCACATTCTCCTGAATAAGTGGCAATGTAGGCAGTGGAATGGGACACCGCGGCGCTTCAAATAAACTTCTCCATCTCCCCGTGGCGACATGGGATGCGGTCCGACTAATGCACCGATCATGGAGAATTACTCCTCCACACCTTCCTATGCCAAGCTGGGCATCTCGAGTTCCCCTTGGTTACATCCACCTCTCCTCCACCCAGCCCCACATCAATCCCCGTGGGTGACACTGGTGTCACGCTCACAAGCACAGACGAATTGCATCATACACCCCTTTTTTTTTCTTTTCTTGCCTCTTATATATTTCCTAGGATTCAATTCGGGGAGTCGCTTTCCGAGCAATAATATCCGCTATTCGCTACTCGTGCCCATACATTGCCCTGCTTTTTGGCAGCCAGGGTATCTGAACGTCAACGGTTGCCATGGCAAAAGGTTTGCATGCCAGTGAATTTCAATTCCTCACATTAATTTCCTCCATGATGTAAGTTGCACAAAAGGCAGGATTATAAGAAATCTGGGGGGGGGGGGGGGAGGAGGATTAAGGGACATCTGTATCAAAGAAGCCTGGTGGAAGTCTGATACTTTCAAGTATAAAAGTGAGTGGCATCAGAGAAGAGAGATGAGATTGAACGGCACCATGACACCTCCTGATACTTTGGAGGCTGCAAGACGGCGCGACTGATTCCCGGGCGAGCATACTCGGCATCACTGACTGTCGTGTTCCTAATCAACCCTCTCTCTCTATAGATCTCCTTCTCTCTTTCTCTTTGGACCACGATATTGAAATGTCATTGACATTTCATAAAAACAGGCTGCTAGTCAATAGTAACATGACAAATAAAAAGTTTTTAAGCACGAACCGGCCTGGTTTTGTGCAACAACTTGTGCTTTTGCTGAGAGGCAAATCTTATATTTTCACTTCAATCACAATACAGTATTTGCGAAAGCTGTATGTACATGTGACCACATGAATAGTATATAGTCCGCACAATATTTTCATCAATAACCAAAATGGTATCAAACTCAATAGAAAAAAAAAAGAGGGATACCAGCTCAAATCCTAATGCCCCTGGAAGCTCCTCTTTTGATTGTTTGTTTTAGCAAATTTATTAAAAGATTATGTTACTTAAATAGAGGATAAAGCTAAGTACATATCAATTAAACAAAATGTGTGTCTATCTTTAAAACAAAAGAAAATAAAAGGAAAGAGAAGAGATCGAGAAGAATTCTAGGAGCATAAAGACAAAGACTAAATAGCTGCAGTCACACTTGGCAAAAGAACGCAATATATACGGGGTGGTACAGTATTGGCTGATGTGAGGATTCAGCTTTTTAGCTTTTGGGAGATACTTCGAACCACTTTATGAAATGGTCCACGCGCAACATACAAATTTTAGAGATATTCAAAATTTTCTTGATAAATATTGGTTTTGAAATGGCTGAGAAATTCAACAGCAAAGTGAAACAAAGAAATCTAATATAAAAGGTGGGTCTCCCCTTTTATCAAGATTGCTTTGTTTTGGATACATCTCAGCCATTTCAAAACCAATTTTCATAATTCCTCTCAGAATTATATGGTCTTCCATATTTCATTAAAGGTTTCTCACTTTCTCCAAAAGTCACCATCAAAAAACATTGGAAACCTGAAGGTTTTCCCATTTATTACACTACAAACATACCAAACCCATAAAAAGAGAATTAAACCTGAATGAGTTGAGAGTAACAGATCAAGAGAACAGTATGAGTAGCGTCACTATTGAACAACAGCGAAAAACAGAACAAAAACAAAACTGAACACGCAATCACTGACTGAAGACACGGCACTGTTTATGAATTTCAAACACAAAATCTGTACAATCAAATTCTGATGAGATCTTCCTTGGCCAATGAACTCCCCCATAGTTCATGGCTTTGTTCGGTATCACCTCCCCTGCCCCGTCGGGTTTTCTCCTCCATAAATCATCCCGCGGGAGAAAACGATACGCCAGATATTGCTCCGCGTTCCTGGCCATTGCCGCGGCCCGCACGACCGACCACAACCGCCCATCCTTGAGCCTGGATGGGCCCTAACGGCAATTCCGGAGCACACCAATGACAGTGGCAGATAGAGATGTTTTATCATCTCAACCTGCAGGCTGGTGCAGTGCCTATTTGCCAAATTACGTACATCCTTTGAGCCAATAAGACATGGTTGCAAAGAAGTACACAATGTATGCTACACTTTGAATACTCATGCAAACTACAAACATGATGTACACATTGTACACGTTTGTATTGACAACTGTGGAAGTCACGCCCAGATGCTCAGCTACAGTGTATGGCTGTTGGTCTCTATAGTGTACAGTTGTACATTGTATGCCCACAATACGCAACAACAAAGGATCATGAATAATTTTCTAAATTCAAGAAATTCATCATTGTATTTGTTTTTGAGATATCAGGGATCATTATAACAACAGAGCTGCAGGTATAACTGGCACTAACATGCATCGTGTGGAGAAATTAAATGATCTTGGAATCACAGGTTTTTAATACTGCTTTCATTACATAAATGTAGCTTTCAAAAAGAAGAAAGAAGAAATCCTACTAAGAAAAAAGTGTGTCAATTTCAGTTCTGTTATTACATTTTACAGCACAAAGTACTATAATCACACACACAGTTCTGAGAGGGTGTGATCAGCTGTTGTATTAAAGGACATTTCTTTGCTTGTTTTTAGCAGGGGCTTGGGGGAGATGTTTGAAATATGAAATTATTATTGAAGTATGCTTAAACTACATATAGTGTACATTGTACAACACAAATAGAAACATTTGCAAAACCAACCATAAATTTTCACACTCAAACTCCCATCCCACCCTACCCCCTTTCCCCCATCCCCCCCCCTCAAAAAAAAAGGGGGAGATAGAGAGGGAGGGGACATAAGAAAGTTGATGAAAACATACTTCCAATATTAAAACAACAATGTAGATTTGCCCTAAACTCTCGGTTTTCACCCCTCCAAAACGAATAAATTCCATTGGCACGATGGGCTTACAGTGCAATTTTTTCTCTCTCCCCCTCCCCTCCCCCTCTCCCTCTCTTTCCTGATTACCCACATTGCCTTGATGTGGCCGACTAACCAATGCTGGGGATAAGGAGGGTGATCAGAGCTGATTACGGGAGCGCAACGCTCAACGTGAGATCCAATTTGAGCCGCCGCGAAATCATATGTGCGCCCCCTGCATCGGGTGAGGATGCGTATCATTGATTCCCACTAGATCCTCGCTGCACTTCCATACCTATCCTCCAAGCATTTCAATCAGGGTAAGAGGTTGTAGAATTCTGCAGGTACTGCATCAAGGGCTTGGGAGAGGGGGGGGGGGGGGGGAGGGAGGGATGAGAAAGGCTGCTTCTCAATGCTTCTAATGTGAATAGAGCATGGCCATGTTTTCCATTGCATGGAAAACAAAACTGAGTCTATTGAGCAGAAGGCAAGCATCCTACTGTAACGTTTTTGTTTTGTTTTGTTTTGTAGTGTATTCTAAGTAGTTTTGATTAATGACAGACCTTGTTGTCACTTCAACCAGTGCAAGGAATACTGCCCCTTTAAAGTGTTGTGTGCTGATATTTGCAAGTCATGCACATGCCAAACGAAAAACAAAACAAAATAAAGCAAAATATAAATCAATAACTTGGCCTTTGGCAAATGACCCCTTGTCTTGTATTGGCTAACAATCATCCAGTATCAGTAGCTACTCCAACTACATGCAACTTGTACACAATCAGCAATCAGCATTGACATTTAAAACAGCATACAGTAGAACACATTCTGTATGGAAGGGGATGAATGTAAATTCAGAAAGTAGTAACCTTTCAAGTAAACTTTGAACATACTAATGTACATACATGTACACATGTACCTTGCTTCATCTGTCCAGATTTGGGGAAGGGGGGGGGGGCTCCATTTCCATGTTTAGCAACTAAAACTATTAAAAACTATTACTAAATATTCTGATGCATTTCAGCATTCTACACAATAAGCATTCAAGGTTTTTGCTGTCCTTTCCTTTTTCCTTTTCTACTACAGCTGTAGCTCAAAACTTTCACAAAATGTGGAGACTCCCACAGGTACACCTTTCCTTTAAAATTAGTTGATTATCCTATGTTGTGTAAACATTATCAAATATTTTGTGCCAAAATATCAAATATCATGCCGGTGACAAGGCACAATAACTCTGATGCGTAAACAGCCACAGGTTGGTAGAACACAGATAATATCCCGGAGGTTTAGTACACCTGTACGCTGCCATACAATAACAATAAACGCTGAACTGCAAGTCTTAGATTCCATTACCTCTGGGCACAACAATGTTTGTCCCCTTCCTACCGAGCAATCACATCTCCCTGCTCTTCGCATTTCACCAATCCTCTTTATAGCTGCCACTGCTCCCATTCGCATGTTTACCATCTCATTAAAGCCTCATTCTATCCATCTCCTGCACTTGTGTTTGTTCCCTTTTTCCTTGTCTTCATTTTGTTTTGATTTCTTTCTTTCTTTCGATGTTTCTCTTCCAAGCACTCCTGTCCTTATCACCATTTTTCTGCCAGGAAAAGATGCCCTGCAACTCTCCGTGACATTTCGCCTTTCCAAGACGCAGCTGCGACAATGCGCAATTTATGCCGCCGTTTTTCCGTCGGTAATTGGAGCGCCGGTGAGAACGGGGCAAGGTCTGGGCGGCGGGACGGAGATTGGACAATGTGGCTTCTAATCGCATCCCTCGCCCGATGGTGTCTGCTTTCTCACCCCTTCAGCTGGCTCCGTCTATTCCTTAACAAGTGGGTCAAAACAGAGCGCTCCCTAAGCGCAGAGGACAACTTCACCACTCTCTAATTAGCTGTATGTCTGCTTGAAGAAACAGACACATTAGGCCCGTTCACACACAAGGGAAAAAGTGCGATTTAAAAATCAATTTTCTTTAATATCGCGATCAAAATTTCGAAATTTTTTCGTGTGTGGACAGAAAAATCTCACTAATTACCGCGATCCTTATCGCGATCCAACTCGCACTATTAGTGCGATTTTTCAGAATAATCGCGATAATTTTGCTTGTTTACAAAATCGAGTCTCTTTGAATCGCACGCGCGCAAAACTCTATTGGGACTGCGGGGTCAGTCTTCGGTCATGCAAGTTTTGCGCATGCGCAATTTGGCCACTGATCGTTCTTTCCTTGCTGCGAAGTGTGATTTTTCCCTGTGTATGAACGGTCAAAAAAAAAATCGAAATTTGGATCGCGATTGTAATTTCGATTTCCGTTGTGCGTGAACGGGCCTATTATCACATCAGCCTGGGTGAGGGAATTATTGCATCTCAGGGCTGACAACCAATGAAGTACTCCTACTTTGCATTCAAAATCTATTCTAGAAAAATGTACGGGAAACCATTCTGGCAGAACATCCCAGTATTTCTAAATTTTGGCAGCTGAAAATTTAAGGCACAAAATCTATCATGGGAATTATCAAGAAGCAGCTGAATATAAGAGTTCTGAAATCAAATCTAGTCCACCCACCCCCACCCCCCCCCCCCCCCCCCCCCCACAACCCCACAAGCCAAGTGGGGGCACCCTAGGATCCATCATCAATAAACTTGAGACTTCAGTCACCAATGGACTTACCAGTAGCACTTTCAAGCTCTATCACTTCCAGCTCTAGAGAAGATTCCTTAATTATGGTGGGGAGGTGTCCATTGGCCCAATGCCAATGCCCCCCCCCCCCCCCATGGTGCCCATTTGAACAACTGAGATCCTTTCATACAGCTGTAATTTAGGGATGCTACCAGTGTACCTGCCAAGTTATCAGTCAAGGGATTTTCACAAAGAAGCTGGAGATGTAAAAAGTGACTTGTGACAGATGACAGATGATGGATGATGAATGGCATGGACAACAGATGATAAATGATTGCTTTTAATTGTGCAGTGTAGCTCACTTGAGCTTTTGGTTCAGTTGGGCAAAAAATGATAACTTTCATGTGTGAATGGGTCTCTTCCCACCTCCCTGGTCTAATGCTGTATAGTAGTTTTCTGGGATAGCACTTTTGTCGTCCGCTGAAACAGAAAGCCTTTTGTTTGGAAAATAAATTTGGAGAGAATTACTCCCGGAGCTCTGGTCTTAGCTAAAGCTTTGCTCTGTTTCTTTTTTTGTTTTTGTTGTTGTTTTTTAACTTCAGTAGGCAGCGCAAACAGAAAGACCATGATATGTACATGTATTGTCAGAAATGAAAGTTTGCCCTTTTTAACCTGGGCAGTCAAAAGCAATGTGACAAGAATACAGACAGAAACACTAAAGCATCTGCAACCTGCCTGCCATTAATCTGCCCTATGATTATGCACATTAAAAAAAAAAACTTTTGATACAACACCATACACATGCACCTTCTACAGTATTTAGAATAAATGACAAATTTAGGTATTGACAGGCTTTTAAAAATTCTGCAATTTCAACAGAAAAGAAACAAAATAAACACGAACAAATCAGGGATAGAAGAGAAAGTTTTACTCTCCCATATGAAATACACATTGTACGTCTGTAGTATTAAATGATGAATATTATAAAGACGATCAACACAGCTCCAACCCAGACAAATGTGCATCCTAGGACGTGATGGGTTTATAGCATCCATCGAAATACTGCTCAGCGATACAATCATTCGGGAGCGCAATGTATCACTAACTAAGTAAATTAGAGCAGAACTAATTGAATCCATGTCCTATGGGCTTTGCGTAAGTTGCTCTAATCCAATTTATACCCCGTGCGATGCGTACACACACACAAGTTTAACTCACTGTATTGCTGTTGCCCTGCTTAAACCACCTCTCAGGGCCAAGGGTATTCGACCAAGAAGACACATGGATGTACATGGAGTCTTTGATACTGGTTGATGTCACACAAATCTGTTCATCTCTACATCTATGGTTCATATTACATTAACTGTCAAATTATGCACAATTCTTGAGGTGCAAGAGGCCAACAGTGTGTGTTTGTGCTACAGTAATTTCTCTGTAATTGGGAAAAAGATACGCAACAGTAAATTGTGTGGATGCAGCAAATATTAGAAGAGCACATCCATGGAGTTTGAGGAAAAACGGACAATCCATTCAAAAGTTTATAAAGAATGCATTTTTAAAGGTCCATGCCGCCATTACTGAATAAGAAGACTACCACA
This sequence comes from Diadema antillarum, assembly GCF_040938485.1. NCBI lineage: Eukaryota > Metazoa > Echinodermata > Echinoidea > Diadematoida > Diadematidae > Diadema > Diadema antillarum. The sequence continues at coordinate 1,315,616 of NW_027271355.1, read as the reverse complement.
GTTTGTGATGTCACTGCAGTATTAATGAAGAGAATTACAAATTTTGAGAGAATTTTGAATGGAGTACAAGTGCCAATTTCTTCACACTTCACTGACCTGTGTTCCACTAATATTGCTGCATTCACTCAATCCACATGTAGTTGGGTATCATTCCCATTTTAAGTCTTTCATCACCATTGGCTACCTCTGAGATGTCTGTAGTGATCCATCAAAGGTCAAATACAGAGTATCAGGAGGGAAAATTCATATTGATCAGCTCATCTGATCCTAAAATCCCATTGACTTTGTACAATTTGCATCAACATGTACATTGACTTTGTACAATTTACATCAACAAGTTTACATCAACACATGTATGAATGCAAAATCATCAGGGCATTTCTATGGTTCCAATCAAAAGTTCTTTATAACCGCATCCTACATCATTGTAAATGTACGTCACAGTTGATCCATCAAATTATGATGATACAGATGATCTTGGAAAAAAAAAAAGTTGCATCAAACTTGACAATACAAACTCTTTGACTGAATATAAGACGAAAATAAGCACTATTTTTGAAAGATGGTCCCAAACGTTGCATTCCCGCATTTATTAGAACGTACAACACATTTTCACACAATGTATTCAGGTAGCTACACAGGGCTACGAGCGATACGTAGTATTGTATGTATTTGTCACAGAAATCGATTGTCATCTTTCTCACTCCAAGACTGAGCAGAAGTTTGACATTAAATAGACTCTACCAAGTTCAATACTAGTTCGCAAGCTGCTAGTTCGTTCGGGCTCATTAGATTCGAGTTGAAGGGGTACAGTGTGTAAGTGTACATAATGTGCGAGACGGGTACATGAGCAAACAGCCCCGGCACTCACCGAACTCTTTCTTCCCACTTTAATAAACTTGGAATTACGACTCCCTTCCTCCCAGGGCGACCCCTGTCCCCGAATCTTTCTTTATGTGCGTGAGAGGAAAGTCCACATTTTGAGGTGTCCCATTCCGAATCCTGATGCCAAAGGAGAGGGGAGAGTAAATACGTCAAGTAGAGGAGCTGACAGAAGCCCTCTCTTTCCCTTTTAAGGAACGTGTGAGAAAAGTGGTTCTTCTATTAAGAGTGATGCAGTATAAGACTGTATGGTGGCTTGGCGGAATAAGGAAGCAAAAAAAGGAGGAAGAAAAAAGAAATGGAGAACATTGATCTGTTCGGGGGGAAATGAACCCATGCTGGCACCGAAGTGCAAACGCAGCATCTCCCCTTCTTGCAAAAGGAAACGACGTCTCAAATTTTCATTCCCGTAATGTTTCCTGTCCCAGCCCAAGAACGGCGGCAAGCGTGATCATGCCATCGTTATACTGGACTTTTATCACAGTCTCATAAACCATGCCATGACAAGAACGGCATACATCAGCATCTCGTTTAAAGCACAATCCATGTTGGCCTTGTGGTGTATCTATCATTGAACTCAATCACACAGATGATTTAGATTTAATAATTTCACAGAACAGTGATATCATTTGTTAAACTAAAATCATGCCATCCCCAATAGATACGTCTCCTTCAAGCTGCACACAAATTTTCACTAATTTCCTGTTTCGGTGTAAAGTAAACGAAAAAAAAATGGAGTAACTCAATAGTACAGTCGTATACATGTACCAACAATTTGGTTATACAAGAGAATGTTTTCCAAATGCTAGACTATGCAACTCAGTGAGACATCAGGGAATAATTTTCAAACTCAAATTTGATTAGCAATTTCAGCTGGTGAAAAATATCTTCAATGATATCCTGTACACTTCTATTAAAACTGCTACACAAAAGTTAGATTGTGTAGCAGCGGTGTAAAAATGCATAGCAAATTGCGATGCAATACCAGAAAAATTATTCCCTGGACATTATAATACTCAGTGAGACATTAATCTCTAAAATTGCATCACATACATCTACTGTAGATGTGGCCAGTATTACTGTTCAGTTCAATTAAAATACATTTCACTGTATGTGAAACTGTAAAATTTTAATCACTAAGTTATTCTAAACACCTGGCAACATGGGGAAAGAAGATACAACGGTAGGACTTTAATTGAATTGATCTTTACTCACTGCCCACCAGGGTATAATATTATACAAATAATGAATGTTTATGAGTTGAATGGACAGAATATTTCATGAGGTGAAAGATGAAATGATCTATTCAACGAGGCGCAGCCGAGTTGAATGGATCAAACATTTCATCTTTCACCGAATGAAATATTCTGTCCACTGCACGAATGAAAAACATTTATTATTTGCTTTATATAACGCCTAAAAATAGATCCTTTTCATTTGATGTTTTATCATCTTGGATTTGGAAGAAGAGAAAATCTGAGATCGAGAGAGTGCTCACTGTGCGCTTTACGCTAGCGCGCTGTCGCATACACACACTGCAAGCTGCAAACGCTAGCGTTTTACACGAGTAGTGCCGGGCTGCGAGCTCTCGGCGAGCGTGCAATGGAGTAAATCGTATGGATCCAAATTGCACGGTAAATGGAACCGCAATTGCACGGATGATGACGTCATAGTGAAATGGGCAGAATGATCAATGTCAAACAACCAATCAGATGATAAGGATCTCTTCAGGCGTTATATAATAAAAAATCACAACAAGCAAAGTCCTGCTAGATTAGAATTGCCCATCTGCGAATTATGTGCAGTGCACCGTATGCACACTGGTGACGCTCGCCTCCATTTGAGATTCTTCGGCTGTGTGTACTACTTGTATTCAAGTGTGTACACTGTATAGAGATCAATCATGAAAAAAGCTGTACACACAATTCGTTACAGGGATTCCCAAATATATCCAAGTCAGGCTAGTCTTCCCATTGCACAGTATAGTGCACATTGTATCGATGCTACCTGGTATCCACAGATTGTAGGAAGGAGTAATACGTAGTTTTAAAATTATCGAACTAATTAAATTAGAGAGGATATGGGAAGCATTTTTCCCCTTATCTCAAAAATTGTATAAGCAGGTACTGTATAGTAAAAATGATGATCTCGTACAGTATGTTTAATATTTGTATTTCTGTGTGTCCTGAAAATGTACAAAGTAACGTAGGTGGATAGAAATTTAAGAGCAAATTATAGAAGCAGAATACACAAACACACACACACACACACAAATTACAGTACTCAACCTGGGGAAAACATTTTAAACTTCTTCTCTTTCAAAGATTCTTTATATTTTCAATATCATTTTTATCTATTGTTTTTCATGCAACTACCAAGACATGAACACACACAAAAAAAGGAGAAAAAGAAAGGAAATCCAGTTAGGTTCCCTGACATTCGATCTCCCCTCCCTCTCCCCCCTCCCCCACCCCCCCCCCCTGAAAAAAAAAAAATCCAACTGCAAAAGGGTTGACACTAATGGACAAATAGAAACATGACGCCATAGGCCCATGTTAAACTGATATTCTCAATATTTGTATTCCTGCTTGGGGGAGAATTTTCCTGGATGAAAAGGGACTGTCTAGGGGACAAAGACAAGATGAGGCATCGACGGAAAGGCTCGGGATGGCATTTTGCCGTCTTCATAAAAGGCCAAAATGTCAACGTTTATCCGGTCTCGGATTCCGGCCTGAAGTAGCTACGCTAACTCCCAGCTGTGGGCTACAGTACCCCTGCTTCTCCTGCGCATTTCCCCCGCACCATTTGCACAAATATGAGCAGCACGCACAAACTTGTTTGCTAATTCATTAGCATCACTGAAATTGATTGCAGGGACTTAAGAGATGACAATGATGCCTCTCAGGCAAAGCACTGCAACTTTGTTCATCAACAAAATTGAGTAGTAACATACACTTTTCGGGTACAGTTGCTTTTAATATCTAGACAGAAATGGTATCCAATATCTTAAATTAAAGGCATAGTTGCTGGAATATAACATGAAGGTATGACCAATGGCAGACAATGAGAGAAGTTGAAAATTGTTCTCCTCTTCCTCAACCACTTTACTGTGGTACATGTAAACCATAGTTCTAGCCTACTGTAACACACAGTCTCAGTTTCTCTTTGGAATAGAGAAAAACACTCTCTTCAAAGTAGTGTGTGTATAGAATGTACGTGTATACCCTTTAACATTGGCCATGGCGGTAAATTGCATTAAGTTTTTTCTTTAGAATGTACCTGGGAGGGATGAACGTGTTTTTAACATGATTTTGACTTGAAATGAATAGACAGTGATTTAGTAGTAAAAATAGATATTATAATATATACAGTAGTATGCAAATTTGCTTAAATGTATACAGTACGTTAAACCGCGGAATTGTCCATTTGTTGGTACTGGTCTACACTGCCTACCGCTGGGATGTACACTTAAATATAAAACACTGATGTACTTTGTTTGGATCTTTGGTTGTAATGCATCATTTAAAGAATATTACATGAGTCTTGTACTAAAGACTAGACCTTCCAACAGCTACAAAAGTACAAGCTTTATGCCTGTTAAACACTTAATAAAATACAAATAATTACCACTTCACAAAAACATTTAACACTAGCAACTGTAATCTGAATCACAGCCATGATTTTACTGTTGATGCATTTCATTTTAATGCTTGATACCTGATGAAATGACTTATGGAAAAAAAAAACATCTTAAACAGATGTAAACACTTCAACCTCTCCTACAAATACGAAGGCTTTAAGAACTGACAAGCCTTCTCATGAATTCAATACAGTGGGCTGACATGCGTGATTTTATAATGTACTTTGTAGGATCAAAAGCTACCCCAGCAGGTTGGAGTAAATCCCTAAATTCATCATGAAAAATATCATTGCACATGATAAAAAGACAAAGGCACTACGACTGTAGATAAAAATCACTGCACTAAATTAGAAAAAAAAAAAATTGTTGACCTTTTGGCCTGTAATTGGTCCTTTAGGTCTTGCAAAAACAAAACAAAGCAAAACAAAACAAGTACATGTATTACACAAAAAGTGCAATGTACTTTTGACAGCACTGGTTAAAGATTGTGAGAGAAAAACAAATAAAGATTGATATGTACAAGTAGAACACTTAATCGTGCACATCAATCAGAATTGCAATATTGCCCTGTCAAAGGTCGTGGCCTTTTTTTTTCAAATAATTTTTTCTAATAAAGTCCTGTCTACATGCAGCAGAGTCTAATTTTGATATTTGGTATTTCATTTAATAAAAAACTCTCGCAGGCAAAGAGCTACAATTGTAATACTTCAAAATGAGAAGTGAACAGTCAATTAATCTCATCAATACAGTGTACATTACATCTATCACATGAGCATGCTTTTGACATCTTCAAGCCACTCTCATTCCATGCATATCCACACCTAAAAGCTGAAACTGTCATCTTACATTCATGTAATCAATCTAAGCTTCCATGAGCAATATTCTTTTGGACAGTTTAATTACTTGTGCAGAGGCTTCAGTGAAATGATTAAAAGGCAGATATTAAAGAGACAAAAAAACAATAATACTTAAAATGAAATCTATCTTCTGAAACTTCATTATGAAATCTTTCTTTAAGAGAATCTGAAATATTTCTTTTGCAAAAATTACTTTGACTGCTGACTCCAGCAGGGTTTGTACTACAAACATGTATCAGGTAGTATGATCTTTTATAGTGTAACCTTTTATTTTGAGGTGAATATTTTCCTTGACAGTTATAATACTGTAAAAGTGGATATTTTCAGGCGACTAATTTTTCACGTTTGGCCGGGTCATAACAGTTTCGCGTGTTTTTAATTCCGCGGAATAAAGACATCACGCACAGGAACGTATGGCGAGCAAAAATACTTGCGTGCTTTTATTTTCGCGCTAGTTTCTGGTTGTGCGAAATGCGTGAAAATTTAAACACCGCGAAAATTTCCACTTTTACAGGACACACATAAATGCTACAAAAAAAGTCCCAGTTTTATTTAAAACTAAAGGCTTTAAAGGCAAAATAAGGTAAACTTGTGTTTGTAATCAATATTTTGCCCTTTAGATTTTACTGAACACTGTCACAATTGCAACAGTCTGATGTGCATGGCCAATACTGTGCAATGTAATTATGCCACCATTCACCACTGGACTGAGCCACATTTTGGTCAGTCCAAGAAACATTACATACAGTGTACAATCCATCCTTCAGCTTTAAGTCTACAAATGGCATAAAATGCAGTGTTCAACAGAAATGAAAGGCTGTTATTATTTTTTCTAATCAATGTCAGGCCATTCAGCTATAGAATAAATTGTCCATTCTGAGCATTCACTACTACCTTTTATGTTTAATAGTATACTATGGAATTGTAGATGTCAGTCAAGCATCGCACATTTTGGATTGAAAACATCAATTTAGGCATAGATTCCAGTAGACCACTTGTTTGAAGTGATCTGGAGGCTGCGATAAAAGTGTTCTAGAAGATCATATTGTCTTGGGGAGGTTTTACACATAAGAAACATAATAACCCAACATCCCTAAAAAGTAACCTTTTACAATTGAAAGAGCAAACAGCAACACACATTAAACGGAATGATACAAAGTTAGACAAAGATTTTTGGGGCTGCAAACATTCACATATAAAAATCCTATGCAAAGGACCCCACAACAATAAGTTACATTCAGACATTGATCCTTTAATAGTTCTTCGAGGGTGAATTAGCTGCAAGGATGAGCTCAGAGTTACAATGTAAGTATGGGGCGCCAAGTGTCTCACTGTCTCCTTCATCAACAAAATGAGAATTTTTCAGTTGCAAAATGAGAATTTCGTGACGATTTTTTTATTTCCTGACAAAATTTTCATTTCATCAACAAAATTGTCATTTCATCAATGAAAATGACGTCGACATTTTGTGACAAAAGATACTATGAAAAGATACTATGCGCCACTTGGCGGCCCATATTACTGTATGTGCTGTTATTTTCGCGTACAGATATTTCCGCGAATTACGAGGTCAGACATTTTTGCGAGATGTTGTTTTCGCAAATCGACACCAACGCTTAATGTTCCATAATGCTCTATTAACAAAGCACATGGAGAAAGCACATGGAGACATTTTCGCGTGTTATTAAATTCACGATCCAACTGTGATTCGTGAAATTCGCGAAAATTAAACCCTCACGAAAATAACAGCGTATACAGCAAACCACAAGCTTATAAATCCTTGAAGTTATTAAGGATGACCATCTGAACATAACTATATTATACATGTAGATAGCTCTGTGCCAGAAGCATCGCAAATGTAGAGTAATAAATTCCCTTATCAGGGCAGCATTCACAATCTTCTTTCAAGACATGAAGGAAGAATTAATTATTGGGGAATCCTCATCATAGAGACTTGGGAGCAGAGATGCGCCAATCATAATGTCATTCCGGTGTGGTATACGAGGGAATCTTGGTCGTGATAGATTTCCATGGAAGTGCTCATACACATACATGTGTCAACAGCACTGATAAGTTTACCTCATTTTCAAGTCAATTCTGAAATTCCTTCTCTCAAGATTCATCTCCTGCCTGGAAGAATGGCCCGAGCATAAAATTTGACCCCAACATCAAATTTTGGTTTCTGGTTCAACTGAGTTCTGAAATCTGTTTCATACAATGCATAATACATTTTTGTGTGTGTGTGTGTGTGTGTGTGTGTGTGATATTTTTCAAGCATGTAAATCTGTTTATAGGGCCCTTCTGCCAGGTATGCAACAATACATAAAAGTAAAATTGATAGTTAGTATCTTACCTTTGAATTTGGATCGGATATTTGCCAGCTCCTTGTTAATCCGCTTGATTTCAGCTTCCTTGCTTTTACCTGTTGAAATATGGGTGAAAAGAAGGCTAATTGGTATGTGATAAGAATGTGATGAGTACACGATTGGAGTTACTGTAAAACACAATATTTACGCTGCATGACATTTTCACAAGTTGCCTCTAACATGCGATGCATTTCAATAGTTTAGACAAGAACTTTCACATGCATTTTAACTTTGCGAACCTTGGCTCTCACAAAATTCGCGAAATTAAAATGCAAGATAAAAAAATCCTCGTTTTGCAGTAATCCAAGCATTTCTAGCATTTGCTTTACCAGTTGTCACCTTGCAGCCCTGAGCTCCATCGAATTAATACAAGATTGCTTCCTCATCTGCACAAAACATACTCCATCGATTAGCATGTCTACATGATCATGAACTCTCTCATGCTATCATTTACATCTGCCTTCAAAACAAGATGACCAAAGCATTTCTTTTTCACATACCTGAACAATTAGTGTTATTTGCTCTGCCTTTGAATACATGAATGAAAAATATCAAGAGAAAATATCAAACGACACTTGTAGTTTGCAGTATGCCAAGAAGTCATGACATACACATTGTAAGGAAAACGGTTTTGAGATAAAAGGATGTCCATACATTCAAAAATGTTTCTTTCACTTATGATCTCACTGTGGCAAAAATGGCACTACAAGAAGGCTTTACATCTCACCCTTGCCATGCTAAGGAACAACTTACAAGTGTAGTCAGCACTGATATTCTTTTAACCCTTCCTCTCCACTCCCCAACTCACTCCTCCCCCCCCCCCCCCCCCCCCCCCCCCATCCCGAAACAAAGCAAGAAGTCCTTTTGACAAATGAATAAAAGTGGTTATTACTGAAGAGTGACTTACAGTTGCGGATGTCCGATATGAAGACGGCCAATCCACGCATACCATCCCCCTTCACAGCTGGCATGGTTGACAAGATTCAGTGGACACCTGTAGTTGAGAACCTTCCTATTTCAAAGTGCCTGAGGGAGAGGGGAAGCAAAGAAGAAATCTGTTGTATCCAGTTACAAGGACCAGGTGTGATAGCAGTAAGTTTCTGTCAATTGTAGTGCTTACGTGATCTCAGCTTTCTTTTTGGAATACCATACATGTAGGTATGGTACTGTAAAATGCAGACAAGACTTTTTTAGTCTACTCAGTTAAAATGATTTCATAGTGTCTAGATTTACTATCAATTTGTTGTGTTTGAGGCAGAAGTGCATGCGCTTACATGCTTGTAATCTATGCTGCACAAAGTCACTTGTGTCACTACCCTGGTCTCTTGCGTCTGTTATTGATATGCATTTACCAAGTTACATTGTAACTCCCTTGAATATAAATTCAAATTTTCCGATCTAGGACTGTGAATCAAACACAATCAAGAAGGGTGAGGTACGGAGTACCTCACCCAATTCTCCATAAAGACAGTGCAGTGGTTAAGCGTCTTCCTATGACAACGCATGGGACTTGATTCCGTTTGTCTACGGTCTACTACTAGTACTACATGTACGGACAGCCAATAAAGACAAAAAGTCAACAAATGATAAAAGACTCCTTCATACAGACAGATTTTTCTGTTTAATCTAGCCCAATTGGCATCATCAACTTACTAACAGAGAAGTTCCTCTTACATTTCATAGTCTAAATAACTTTTATCATTAAATAGACCACTTTATACAACGTCCAAGTAGATCCTTGTAATTTGATTGGAGGATTGTCGGTCACGTGATATTCAATAAGTACTCCATTCAGCGCGCCGTGCAATTTTGGTTCTATTTTTGCGTGCAACTTGGTTCGATTTTTTCGTTCTATTCCACGGTTCGAGAAATTGTACGGTACTGCGTGTACTGTGTGTTGCATATTGAGGATCGCATGCAGCTAGCGCAGTGTACGTGTGCGGTACATGCATGCGCGTACGTAGGCCTTCGTAGTGGTAGTGTACGTGTATGAGCGCTAGGCTGTGACCTGTATCTAAACGCACTGATTGCACAAGCCAGAAAGAGAATCGCAGTGGATCCACATGTAAGTATGGCTATGTTTTTCATACATATATAGACTTCTAGGCCTACTTAGACCAAAAAGATCTACTTGGACGTTGTATAAATCAAATAGTGTATGGTCTTTACTCGTGCAATGGAACGAGATTTCGCACTCGGTGAAAGATGAGGCGCTCTATTCAACTCGGCTTCGCCTCGTTGAATAGAGCGCCTCTATCTTTCACCTCGTGCGAAATCTCGTACCATTGCACTCGTGACCATTCACTATTTGTATACTAAAACATGTTTAAGAGAATTGTGGATGTCATTTTGTATAATGTCAGTGACAATGCAATTAATATCAAACTAGAGTTCAGCACTCTGACAGCGCAGACCTCCGCCAAGCAGCTAATTTCCACCAATAATCTTGTTCTTCCACCCATACGTATGCATGCTAAAACTCGTCCGAATTCCCAATATAGAAGTCTTTTGTTACGTCATCAACCCTCAGCTGCACGGCGCACCTTACAAGAGTTCTACATCAGTCCGGGAAACCCGCTCATGAGGACCACTCCCGCGTACGAGGACTGCCCCTCCTCATGAGGACCGCCCCCCACACGTGTGTTTTAATGGGCGCTCTGCATCGGTTGATTAATAAAACTTGATTTTTGAAAAAAAAAAACAGATAGGATTTTTTCTTCTTTTCATCATGGATAGTGGACATGTGTGTGTAACAAAAAATCACCGTGCAAAATTGCGACAATTTATACGTCAGATGTGAGGTGAATAGAAGTGAATAGGGGGGCCTCATGAGGCGTTCCCCCCGGGCCTCGTGAGGCATGGGGGCGGTCCTCATGAGGCGGGGGGGTCCTCATGAGGAGGGGCAGTCCTCGTACGCGGGAGCGGTCCTCATGAGCGGGTTTCCGGGACTGACATAGATTGTCTACTTTACTGCACGTATGAAAACCTAAAAAATGCGCAGCTTGAATTCCCAAGTTCATTGACGTTACCCTACCTGCCAAAATATCCAAAGTCCTTCATTAAATCCATAAACCTTTCTGGATCACTACCAAAATTTAATCATCTGTTCATGTCATTCTCAACCCTTCCTGCAAGTTTCATTTAAATCTGTTGTCAACTTTTGAGTTATTTGCACACGGACAAACGGTAACGAAAACATGTAACCTCCTCTAACCGTTAATCATAATGCAAATAGCTCTATCTGTCTATCCCTTGGCGGAAGTAATAATATTACATTATTATAAGGTGAACAAGTGAATAATTTAGTTGTCCAGTACTGCCACAGAAAAGTTTACAAGGTACAGGTATAGTGCAGTCCGTGGTGTATGATACACACTCAGCTCAGCTCATGCGCTGTGTTACGGCGCTGAATACAGTCACATGAAACCACAGAGTACAGTGTAGTTGATAGGCAGTGAATGGGGGGCATGCTGAACTACTGGGCAGTACGGTACGGGTACTAGTATCTCACTACTGACTGTGTGCGATCCCGCAGTAGTATACAAATAGGCATAGCGAAGCCACAAAACGTGTGCGGAAGTCCGATAACAGGGCTTCAATCAGCGATCTCTGTCACAATTTGAATCTTTGTATGGCAATATCTGAGGTAACAGTATTTTCTATAAATACTTACAATCTTATGAATCGATGGGATGTGCTGAATTGCGAAGTTACGCCTCAACAGTGGAGTTTTCCGTCGGAACTATAATGCTATTCTGATGAGTGCAAATCATTGACTAGCCGCCATTACTCGAAGGGCGGAGCGCAATTCAGATGGTGTCTAGTCCCGAAGATTTTCGCATTTGATTACATCCATTCATGCAGGAGTTGGAAGCAGCGAAAACAGGAGAGACGAAAATCTCGGCTGAAAGGTACTATCTCTACCTTCTAACCGAGATAAAATAGTTTTCTTTCCCATACAGTTTTGAATGTTTGGTAGGATTATGCATCATCATAGTACAGTCAAACCTGTCTACAGCCATAGCGGCCACCCAAGGGAGACAAGAAAAAAAAAAAAATGTTGTAGACCGGTGGCCGCTATAGACAGGGTTGTTAACATGGCTTTTCTCTCGGGGGAAGTGCATACTGCAGACGCCGTGCGGACCATTATTATCATAATTTTTTTACAACGACTGGGCTGGGGGAAGTGTGATTAGTAGCCTGGTCGCATATTGCAGGTGTCCGCTTTAGACGGTGGTCGCTATAGACAGAGTTGACTGTAGTATATCGTGTATATCCTATAATTCATCAATTTCCAGCCTGATCTTGGAGTCATAAGAACTAAAGAGTACTCATGACACGCATAACGTAGGTTCATAATGTGCTTGGTAGGTGCAGGTGTATGATAGGCCTCCCATAATATGTATTATAATTTGTTATGTTTGTTTGTAATTGCTTCCACCTTCTTGTACAATTCCTTAATCCTACTTCGCAACAATTTTGTATCATCTGAATATGGAAATAAATGAAATGAAATGACATGATTATGAAATGAAGCTTGACGATGAGTAAGACCAGACTTAACGATAAAAGATCAATAAGAGTGACATAAAAACTCGTACAAAAACAGAGTTATTTTCCATTCACGTTCTTTTCAAATATTTGTCATTTTTCATATACAGATTGAATTTTCCGCATTTTTTTTTGTTTGTTTGTTGTGTCGAGCATGTAAGACAGCGTTTCATGACGTTAAGAGTAGCCTGAAAGTTGAATCTTAGAGACAACGTATACTGAGTGCATGAAGGGCATATACAAAACGTATGCATATATATATATATATATATATATATATATATATATATGAATTATATATATAACAGCAATAATTAGTTTCTGCTCGAAGTCCTAAGAAAGTATAGATTCACAACAGTAGGTCAATATAAAGTCCGTTAGAGACGTAAATTCGACGAATTTTCGCCCATAGGGCTTTGTCAAGTCAATACATTTGGCACTTTATAAAGTGTCAAATGTACTGACTTTTGACAAAGCCCTATGGGCGAAAATTCATCGAATTTACGTCTCTAACGGAGTTTATATTGACCTACTGTTGTGAATCCACAGACCTTTTCCATCCCTCTCCTTTTCCTTCTCTATTCTTCCCTGCTCCTTTTTCCTCGTTCTTCGTTGTCCAGTATCTGTCTGAGTGCATTTCCTCAAATTCTGTTGTTTCTGTGTATTGTGTTATTGTTGTTGTTGTTGTCGTCGTTATGTTTTTTTGTGGCCGATTACATATCTTCCTTTCAGTTCAATTTTCCTGGCACACCTGGCCCCATAGTGTCTGTGCCACAAATGTGATATGTTATATAGTTTATACGTTTGCATCCTAAAATCCTAGTAAGTATTGTTCATAGTATCAACATCATTATATCAATGAGTAAAATGTACAATAGTATATAGAAGAATTTAAAATGAATATGTCTTATTGGTATAACAAATTGGTGCTGTTGTTGTTTTGTTCCAGTGTTCCACGTTTTACAAGCGTGGCTTTTTTAGTGGAACACTGTTTTCCATCATTGTGATTATTTACCATTTTTGTTGCCATGACAAAGTGCATTGTTTCTTTTTTACGACATCATTCGTGTATAATTTATATTGTATTGAAAAAAAATCCTTTATCGGACGAGTGTAAGAGAATTGAAAAAAAATTGTATCACTTTGGATTATGTCAACTTTTTCTTTTTCTTTTCTTTGTGATGATGGAAATAAATAAACTATTGAAATTGAAATTGAATCTATATATAATATATACATATATATATATATATACATATATATATTATATATATATATATATCATATATGAACTTCAGTATGGTTTCGCAAGGGAAATCTTTTACTGCGAAAAGTATTGACATTGAATGTTATAGCCTATACATCTAATAATCAAAGCTGAATATTAAAAACTCGAACATGCTTCTGCGTATGTTCTGAGTTAACATCCAAGATATTCAAGTCGGGAATGCTTTCATTTTTGTTTTATGTTTGTTTGCTCTTTCTTTTTCTATTCCTCTTTTCTTGTTTTTCTTTTTTTTTCTTTTTTTTTGAGGGAGAGTGAACTTCGCGAAAATGGCAATGGACCGCTATAATAAATGCCGAAGGATTTGTGTTAAGAATATGAATAAGTTGTTAAAATTTACTGACAGGCGGGAATTATAGTGACATGCAGATAGTTGAGTAGAACAGTCGTATAGATATAAATGTTTTGATCGATTTGATCCTATAACTGCATGGATAAGCGAATATTGCGGAAGATTCAAATTATAGATTTAGTACTATCATAGATAATGATTGGCCTCTATACTTACACTAATTGCCGAGTGTCACTGTAACAACACAGCGGCTTGCATAAAATACCTGGGAAAATATCAATCTTTAGTTTGTTATTGTTTAGTTTGTTATTGAATAATCCCTTTTGCAGCTGATGCAAAATTTCAATTAGAGCCTGCAGACAGCAAAATAATGGGCCGAATGCATAAAACAAGCAATTGCTTGTAAGCAATTCCTTCAAGCAAAAGCACAAGATCGTCTAGCAAAAGGTCTAGCTCAAGCAATTGCTTAAATCCATATGCATAACCTTTTGCTTATGCTAATACCTTTTGCTTGTCCCGCACATGTATTGCTTGCGTTTTCAACAAAAGGGACGTCACGCCTGTGCGAACACAAGAACAAAGGCGAGTGTGGCAGCATGACACCATGTATTTGAAAGGGCATGTCTGTGTGGAAACATTTCCTAACATAGCAGAAGAGCTATGAAATGCACACACAGACACATACACACACATCTATACACACACACGTATTACTGGCTGATTCCCATCACTGCAGCTTACAGTATAGCCCGGATCTGCCAGATCGCACGCGGAGAGAGGTCTCCTTGCTCTCCAACGAAGTCAGACATCCTACCTGTTTTTCATCACATTTTGCGTGCTAACCACTGGAAATTCCTGTTGTTGAAATGAAAAAAGTTTCTTACACTACTTAGGAGTAATTTCTTGTAGATTTATACCACTCCTACACAAGTGTGATCTTTCTTTTAATATAAATATATGATACTTAAAAGGGTACGTTCCGGTTAAGCAAAAGCTCAAGCTCATTTTACAGAGCTTGGAAAATCGTAAGCAATTGCTAGCAAGAACTAGCAAAAGGTATGTTTTATGCATACGTTTTTAAGCAAATGCTTGGTCTCTAAGCAATTGCTTACGGGCAGCAAGCAATTGCTTGTGCTTGCTAGCAAAAACTTCTGCTGGTTTTTATGCATACGGATTCGAGTAAAAGGCTAGCACAAGCAATTGCCAGCGTTTATGCATTCGGCCCATTGTGACATAAAATTTGATTATCACACGGTCGCCGTGAACCTTTCATACAGTAAGGCATATAAAAAGTACGCGTAGAATCCATGCTGTATACGTGATTCGAAGAAAGGGATATGATTGTATTACACATCATGAAAAAAATAAATTGAAATGAGGTTCGTTATTTCGAAGGTTCGCTAAAATGAAAATCAAAATAAAAAGGGAAGATATGTTAGTTATTCCTATAACAAAGGTTCGTTTCTTCGAAAACGAAATACGGTTCGCTTTAATATCCAAAAATGAAACAAAATTTAATGGTTCGATATTCCGAAAAATCGTTATTCGCAAACGAAAAGATTCGCTAATCCAAAAATGAAACAAAGGGTTCGTCATTCAGATGGTGCGTTATTAGAAAACAAATTTTATAAGTTCTTTATTCCGAATATTTCGTTTATACGCACTCTTTTTTCTCTCTTATTTCAGATTTATAACAAAACTTATTCGATTTTCGAATGTTAACGAACCTTCGGAATAACACGAATAACGAACCTCTCCTCTGACAGGTGGCATTAGAAATAATCTTCACTGATCTTGACAGTCGATAATTTTTGTTTTGTTATTGTTTATCTATCAGTATATATACGTTTGCACGAAGTGTGGCAATAAATTTGGCTTGCTATGGATGGCAATTCATTATCCATGAAGAGAATATTATCAGCAGGATTTGTTCGCTTCTTTTCTTGACAAAACACGACGAACAAAGTCAATTCAAAGTGCGAATAAACAGTTACTGCATGTACATCAAATAAACAAATTCGATAACAAAGCGATAACAAAGCTGTCTTGGGTATCATTATTGAAGACACCGCACGACAATTGTGGTGTTAGCACATTGTTTGTTTTATCGGGGTAATTATATTTGTTATGGTTTATTGATTCAATCATTTATCTTCATCGTTCATTCTTAATTTGATTGTGATGGTTGTCGCTTTCCGTAGGATTGCTCGCGCAGTGCAGACCAAGATATTTATCTATTTTGTTTTCACGGTCTAACAGCCTATAGACTACGATTATATAGAACTAACAAACATTCTCATTGAAGGAGAGCTGCAGAACAAAAAAAAAAAAGTATAACTTAAAAAAAAAAAAGATAAGTTACAAAAATGATCTATCATCTATAGTTCATGATAAAAGTTGTTTACAGAAAATAATACTAGTTGTAAATTTAGTAAGAATTGAAACGACATCATGAAACAGAGTGGAAAACAAAAGAATTTAGATCAGAAAATATGTTGGAGGCCAATAAGTAGTGTTTTTGTGAATTTGGATCAACAACTTGCTGTTGAAAGCACGACGTTCTTCTACAACTTTATTTCAACTTGGTAGTAATTCTAAAGCTAGGAAAGATTTCAGCGGACCGATTTCAAATCGATTCTGGCGAGATATTGTTCCGCACTTACGCTACAGTTCCAATGGGTCTAGGATTGAGGCTACAATCTCGGTTGCACGGAGACTGATGTACGTGTAGGCCGCAAAAAGTAGCATGGACCGTGATGGGTGTCATGTGACTACTCTGAATCCGATGTCAATAAGGGGGCGTAACTTTTCCCGGTCCCAAACCACGGGCCCGTGCTTGTGCATTTCAGTGCACTGTACTGCCTTGTTCAGAACTCAGTGGTCATAAAATTAGCAAAACATTGTACTTCAAGCATTGGTAACAATAACAACGCGCAGTGAAAACATTTTTGTTGTTGTTGTTGTTGTTGTTGTTGTGCGTGTGTGTGTGTGTGTGTGTGTGTGTGTGTGTGTGTGTGTGTGTGTGCACGCGCGCATTCGATTATGTTCCTTCATCAGTAGAGGTTCCAAAGTGGGTAGTGGCAGATATTAATAAAATTTGTCTTGAATTTATATGGAATGGTAAGATCGAATTAAAAAGGTTATAATATGTTATCAGGATTATAGTGAGGGTGGCCTCAAAATGACAAATTTTGAATTATTTGTTAAGAGTCGAAGAATTATGTGGTTGAAGTGATTGTTATACGGCGAGAAGCTTATGGGATGGAAACTTTTTTTTAAATTACATTTTGAGGACTGTGGGAGGAAGATTTATATTTTTGTGTAATTATGACATATCATTTTTAAAGCTTAAAGTACCATTGTTTTATTTAGAAATTTTGAGGGCATGGCAAGAAATAGAGAAGGTAAGATTAATCCAATTTGTTTTTTAAATAATAAGGATTATTTGTGTCAGGGGAAATTTTTATTTTTGTGAAAATTTGTATAGGAAAAATATTTATTTAGTAAAGCAAATTTTGGAAAAAGATTGTATTAGAGCAGCAGTACATTTTCACAGGTTAGGATTAGATAGTGAAAATAATAGTTAAAGTTTGGAAAATAGGGAAGGTTGCTGTAAGAAATTTGAGGGAAATATGTATGATTTGTATTCGTTTGATAAAGGGGAATATAATATTCCTTTGAAAATTTTTGAAAATGCAATTTTATTGAAAGATGTTTCATTTAGAAAGGTGTATGAACTCTTAGATACAAATTTACAGCAATCATACATTTTACGAATTTAAGATGGCCAAATTATTATTTGTTTTCAAAAAGGAAATTACATATGTATTTTGAAGACAAAGAGTGACAACACTTCTATCAAAACTCAGGGAATTTCAGTATGAATTATTACATGGAGTTGTTTATACAAAGGAAAATCTTCTTGAGTTTGGTTTCGTTAAAAATAACCTGTGTTCTTTTTGTGAGCAATCGGTAGAAACATATAAACACTTTGGGATTGTGTGTATGTTAAGAATTTGTGGCAGAAAGTGATAGATAGGCTTGAGATGATAGATCTTCGAAATATAGATTGGAAAGATGTTCATTTCGGTGTTATGGGAAGGGACCAAAAATGAAGCATTATAATACAATGATTTCTATTTTGAAATATATTATTTTTAGATCTAGGTCGCAGGGGAAAATTCCTACTTTTGAGGAAATTCATAAAAGAATAATACGATTTCGGGATGAAGAAAAAGAAATTGCTTTAAAAAGAAATAAGTTGGGATTACATCTCTTCTGAAATGGGTAAATGTTTCTGAAACAAGAGCCTATTAAGTATTCTTTTTCTTTTTAGTAGTTATTATTGGTGAAGGTAATGTAATGTGTTATTGGCCGCGCGCGGAAAGGGGTAAGTGTTTGTTGGCATAAAGGTTATATGATTTTATCAGCAGCTAGGAGCTTGATGAGTTTTGTTTGACGGATTTGTACTTGAATTTGGAGCGGTGCTTGCGTGTGGGGGCTACTGCTTGTTTTTATGAATACGGTCCTTTATATTTTACGCATCAACATTTGGAAGTCGTTTCATCAGGAAGGAAGGTGGTATCGGTTCGGGTGTGTGTGTGTGGGGGGGGGGGGTGGTGTATGTGAACTACGTGTGTATGTGTGTTGGTGTTTGGTGTGTATGTGGGTTGGTGGCTGTGGTTGTGGGTGTGGTGAATCGGGGGTTGGTGGGGATGGGGATTTGAGTCGAAGAAGGATAGTTATAAATTGTATATGAAAGATGTTGGTAGAATTTGATAATTAGGATAGATGTAGTTCTGTTTGGTTGGTAGGGAAAGGGTTGGTTGGGTGTTTTTTTTTTTTTTAATGGCATTCTAAATTTGTATAACCTAACCGGGTTTTTTTTTTTTTTTTTTTTTTGGTCTTTTCATGTATATTCCCTTCTGAGTGTGAGTTACATGATTCATTATCTTCAAAGGATATTTGTTTGGTAAATGTCAATACTTTCTCGTGAAGAAATTGTCAGTAGGGTTGATTTACAATCGAGTTGTTGATGTTGAAGAGAGATGATTTGCAGTATAAATTGTCAAATGGATTTGTTTGTGTTTTGAATTGCATTTGTACCTTTTATGTTCATATTACACCCAGAGTGGGTTGATTTAGGAATGATTTGAATGAAATCAATAAACTATCAAGGAAAAAAGTGTGTGTGTGTGTGTGTGTGTGTGTGTGTGTGAATTTTCTGATTTTTTGACTTTGTCAAACATTTCGAGGTTTTGTAAAATAATACTGTCCTTTTTTCGTTAGTTACTGTACTTTATTATTTCGTTTGATATAGTTTATTTTATGTACCCTTTGTGTGATTATTTGCATCAGGCAGTGCCTGCATTGTTCGTAATTTATGTGATAAATTTACATTTGTATGATATAACATACTTTTATGCAAATTGTATTTGATAAGTACGTTGATATCTTGTATATTTGTATTGTACACGTATACATGTTAATTCTTATTTGATTTTTTTTTCTATTTTGTGTATTTTCAATTGACATTGTACTCCCATACCCCATGAGGGTCATTGAGTAATAGATCAAACTTCAAAACTTCAAACTTTCAAACTTGGCAATGAATGAACGAAATTCAAATGTGAATGTGTGTGTGTGTGTGTGTGTGTGCGTGCGTGTTGTGTTGTGGCCCCTTTTTTTATCTGTCTGATTCCAAGAAAGGACCTATAGTATAGCTCACCTGATATAAAATCAGTTACAACGCAGTCATATCGATAAGATATTTTAAAAGAATAATGAGTATCAAATCGAAATAAGAGGGCCTCGTGCATGACCGTACCCCAACCCAATTTCCAGTAGACCTATTTTCATTTATCACTCTGAAACATGTTTGATTATAGTAGGCTGATAACTTTTCTGTTCTGATACAGAGACAGGATGCAAGTGTGAATAGATAGGCCTAATGATGATGATGATAATAATAATAATGATAATAATAATAATAACAATAATAATGATGATAACAACATACTCCTATATAGGCCTACTAATACTCGCAGTAAAAATGATATAATCCTGTTAGGGACTATAATAGGCCCTATACTAATGTTAATGATGATAAAAGTAACAACAATAAGAATGATAATGACAGTCATAATAGCATGTATGGATGACGGATAGCCATGATAATCATCGTAATCGTCGCATCATAAGGTCATTATCATAAGAATGAACGAATGTGTCCGTAATAAATGTTGATTCTGACGAAATCACATAATATCAATGTCTGAAGGGGCTCAGAAGCAATACATAACACGAAAGAGAGGACATGCCGGGGGTATGAGTTCCAAACATGATCAAATGGCCAAAGATCAACAAACGATTGCGTGGTCTTTATAGACTATGAAAGAGGAAGTTAAGCCTCATCAATAGATCATGTACATCTGTGAATAAAAACAAAGCTGTCGTAGGTATCATTAAGCTATGACAGAATATTGAAGACACCGCACGACAATGTGGTGTTATTCAGCGCATTGTTTGTTTTATCGAGGTAATTATATTTGTTATGGTTTATTGATTCAATCATCTATCTTCATCGTTCATTCTTAATTTGATTGTGATGGTTGTCGCTATCCGTTTAGGATCGCTCGCGCAGTAGTAGCTTAACATCAACTTATCATAGACAACGATTATAATATAGAGCAAACAAACATTCTTATTCAAGGAGAGCTGCAGAATAAACATAAGATAAAAAAGTTACAAAAATTGTCTATCATATAATTATCCAAGATAAAAATAAGTATGCTTACAGAAAATAATAGTAGTAAGAATTGAAACGACGTCATGACATAGAGTGGTAAAGGATAGAATTTAGATCAGAAAATATGTCTGAGGCCGATGAGTAGTGTTTTGTAAATTTAGATCGATTCTTGCTGATGAAAGCATGACATTCTTCTGCAACTTTATTTCAGCTTAGTAATACAGGCTTTGAGGGCGAAATTCGAATCGGCATCATCCCGGCATTGACGCTTAGTACCATGTTTAAGGGAGGATCGAACTAGGTATACGTACTGGGCGAGCTCTCATGAAATAAATGTCATTGAATTGTGGAGTGAGCACTTGGGATTCAAACAAGAAAAGAAAAGAAAAGATAAATCATGAGAACAAGTATAGCTAAGGTGGTAAGGTGTAAGGTGAGGGAATTATGCCAAGTATTGTATAGGCCCTACATGACACAAGCCTAATGCGTAACGTGCCAATGGGGGCGCACTATAAGTTAAATTCTATAACCCCGTGACGATCGCCACCGAAATATCATGGACACCGTGTATAGTATTTTCGATAAACGGATTTTCGCCTTCTACAACTTTAGTAACGTAGAATTTCATTCACCTGCTAACCCATGAACACTCAAAACCCTGAGGCAAAAATTCACTTTATGCTAATGTTGTTGTGATTTAGGACAAGTCTCCGACAAGGTATTTTGGTTGCTAAGGGGAACATTTTGTGAACAAAGACAATAAAATATAATACTTTGTTTAAAATTTGAATGTATTACCGAAACATCTATTGTGCGTTAAGATGTCGTGTTTACTGTTGTTGCTGTTTTTTACAATGAAGTCAAAGTAGACCATGTAAGCTCATATAAAAGTTGCCGCGCTCATATCATACGCAGCCATGCATGATAGGCCTAATGGGTGTGTCACGCCCACACCAATACAGTGCGTGGAGTCACGGATGATGTTTCTCACGCCGGGCAACTCATAATGAGTCATGTCCTATGTAACTCCTTCCTCGACATGACTTAATGCTACAGCTGTAAATGAAACTGATATGAACTGAACTATTAGGAACAAACATCTTTATGGTGTTCACTATTTATCGCCATCCGTGGATACTTATAAAGAAGATGAGCATGTACGAAAGGAAAACATGAAAATGTTCGACTTGTAGAAGTTTTGCAAAGATAAGATAAAGATCGCAATTAACCGACTGGCATGCAAGAACGTTTCTTGAATATCAGGCCCATAACTGTTTTCCAATCCAACAACCAACAAAGAGCAAAACACAATGCAAAACAAGCATTAAACCATTGCATTGTTTAATCAGTTTAAAAAAGCGCATAACGCAATGTGAATCTCAAAGTATATACATGTAATAATAATGATATGTACAATAAGCTAATTAACGAAGAACTTCAATGCATACTTTTAACGGTTAATTGACAGTACAATAAAGGAAGCATGGAAAAGGAGTTCTCCACCAAAAAGCAAAGCTTGTAAAACGTGGATCACTCAAAATGTAGGGAGTGGCTGGTCATTATTAGATTACGCAATGAGACATAAAGCATCAGTTTAGCAATTTTTTCCCCCCTATCTGCTAGGCAGATCTACGTAGTTGGGCCCGCAGGCCCACCTACTTCCTTTTCTTTATTTTTTTTTTATTTTTTCATTTCGGCTTCAAACATGGTTTTAAAGGCCTTGGTATACAGTAAGACTGTTGTGAGTCCATGTCTTGAACCTCCCTAAAAACAGAAAGAAGAGGGAAAATAAGACATTACTTTTGGATGTCACGGCACGTCACGTGGTATACCGCCAGAGTGCTGACGTCACGCTGTGAGCCATAGAGCTGTTTTTGGCATGACCGACTGTTGTCACAGAAGGAAAGCCGTCTATAGTCGCCATATAATATACCAATGCTGATTCATTGTTATCGATATCATTTTTGTTATTCGATTGAACTTTGATCTGCGACGTTTGCATACTAGTCTAGTTTCCATACCCTTTGCCAACTTTTAGTCCCTACCACAAAATGCGCCCTCCGCGGCGACGGCACGGTACATTATATAATGCAATCTCTTGCAACTGTTTACACCGCTATCCCTTTTCTCCTGTTTTTATGGGGGGGGGGGGCGGTATATTTTCCTAATTTTTGCAATCCATTGGTATTTCTGAAACTCCAATAGTCCACCTCAACCTGCTACTTGACCTCTTTCGTCTTTAGAGGGCGTTGGTATTCTGGGAGGCAAATATTGCAGGCAGATGGTCTGGAGCCAGATTATTTGCCCACAGTCTCCAGCAAGGCTCCCGAAGAGGGAGTGTTCCGTTTTATTCATCGCGTCCTGACACGATTTTCTGCACCCGAGTGTATGACTACATGCATAATATCAAGAATGTTATACTTCCTGAACACAGCCACACACGTAAACAAATAATAATCATTTGTGTACTTTTAAATGGATGTTCGTCGGATTGAGCATGCAGGGCCAGGTGCAATTAAGAATAAGTTTTATGAGTAGTTCACAATATACAAGCTTTGCTTTTTAGTGGACCTCTCAATTCTTTTTTTTTTTCCAACTGAAACATGACTTTGTATTATTATTTCTTCTTTTCTTTTAAGGCCAGTATGCGCTCTTATGTTTATCGATATCATTTATCTATTGCAAAGGGAAATGTTTGTGTTTATGATGTAATTCCTGATTTATCTTGTGTTGTGTTTTGTTGGAAAAAGAAGAATGAAAATAAATGAATTGAAATTGAAATTGAAATTGAATACGTTGCATGATGTGCAGATTCTTCGTATTATATGTGATATACATATACAAAAATAGCATTCCTTCTATAGGTAGTCTGTTTAATAGTGACGTTACGCAGGTGTATAATTGTGTGTGTCTCACTGTGTATGTATGCTTTATTATAGTGTCAAGCTCGTATGGGCCTTTACATTTGCCTATTATAGTGTCTAGGTCGTGGGCCCTATGAATCGTGGGCCGCATGACTCGTGGTTGTGTAACTCGTGACGTGCACCCCTCAACGAGGTTAGCTGTTGCTGCGCAGCAGTGAAGTGGATTTGACTGGACTCGAGTGCATTCGGGGGGGGGGGTCTCTGGCCACAAGTAGGTATAATGCAGCAAATTAAGAACTTTGTTACAGAGTTTGTAGATTTAAGATTGAATCGTTGAACAATTTTGACAAAATTGAGTGATTAATCAGATAGTACCCCAATGATTTGTAATATCTAGCAGTCACTGAAATACCGTGGTCAAATTTGCAGCATGGTTAACATTACAGGGGAGGTCTGTTATCAATCTTCTGCAAATCTGGTCGTTCTTGCTTTACACATTCTTTTGTAGTGGAGACAATTTTCTTCTCTATAGAATCAAGATGTACAAAGGAAAACATGCCAGTTATATTAAACGCCCGAGGCGGCGAGAACCCAGGGTGTTTAGGTTGTTTCGAATTAAGGTATACCATTTGTTGGTATATGTGCCAGAACAATGATTATGTATTGAAAGCATTTGCTTTATATCATAGAGAATGATCCTTATCGTTTGATAAAATTCCCCCGCACACCAGTCATTTTCGCAAGTACAAGAAACGATGAAGTCTAGCGGATCGGCCTACTAACACAAAGCCAAATGAATAAACAAAGTATTCGACACAGTAGCACACACACATACACACATACACACGCACACACACACACACACACACACACACACACAACGAATAAACGGATACATATTACACAATTTCATATGTTTGGATTGATATCTCTGAGGGGTCAGTGGTATATAGTATGTTATACCAGTCATTAGTAGAAACTTATGCCCGCTGGACATGTCAGGCAAAATAAAAGTCAGGTCGTGCACGTACTTGCTCTCAGCCAATCGTTTGATTAGGTCAATATCATCATCTTATACAAATGATTAATCGCAGCAATCGATTCGTCTATTTAACTCTCCGTCATTCGCCTATGTACATTTCGTGCAAGGACATCTTTCAGCCCCAATTCCAACCTTGATTGACCGGTCAATAAGGCTTGAACTAATTGACTTTACGTCTTTAACAATAGTGAGCAACCTTCGTCAGTCTTCTCCTTTACTTTTTATTCTCCTCTCCGTTCTTCTTTCTCTCTTGATCCTCTTTCTGATGTAGGTATATAACTTGTTCCTTACACTCTTAAAACATCCGAGTCAGAACTGACCCGGAACTGGGTCCGTTGGGGTCACACACCGTTCCGGGTCAGAAATGACAAGGAATGGGGTCAGATATGACCCATTCAGAGTCATGATTTGGGTCATGGTGACCCCATTCGGGGTCTTCATGACCAAATTCCAAGTCATTTTTGACCCGGAACGGTGTGTGACCCCAACGGACCCAGTTCCGGGTCAGTTCTGACTCGGATGTTTTAAGAGTGTAGGTTTCTACCTTGTATTCTTCTTGGTTCTTTCTTCTCACACTTTTCTTCCTCCAAATCTTCCTCTTTTGAATTCTTCATTATCATCATCTTGTACATCATCATCATCTTCTACTTTTGTACATGGCATTGTTCAAAGTTATTCGAAGAATTTTCACTTGATTTCATACCAGTTAACTTTTGTCCCACATGTATTTAGCACTCATCATCTTTGGCTTCTGCTTGTTCTTCTGCATACTGCATTGTTCAAATTTACTCAAAGAATTTTCACTCGATTTCATTCCATTTTCGTTCTATTTCGTACCAGCTCACTTTTGTTCCTGTATTTGGCTAATAGGTTGATTCATTCCACTGCTTCCTCGTTCGAGACTCACTGGTTGGCTGTTGGGGGCAAACCATCATTGACATTCCCATCGGTTTTATGGATGACTCGGTCACATTATTACGTTATTCATTCCCCTGCATTTATAGCATTGTTCTTTTGTATAAGAGTGCCTCCCATATATATCATTCAAGTACAGGAGCGCTTTGACTTTTGGTTGAGACGTGCATTTGGTGAATAATAATATCATGCATTTCGATAATGTGGACTTTTACGCGTTGCGTCGTGTGGTCGGTTCACATGGTGATGAAACAGATTATGATGACCTGTGTGTATCGTGTGCACATTTTTATAAGAAGAACTTGATCGTAAAATGAGCTTAGCGTCATTTTTCAACACTTTTGCAATCAAAGTTGTCAGGTGTTTGTTATCAAAAATAAAACAAAAAACAGGCGATGAGTCTTCGTTGTTGTTGTTGTTGTTGTTGTTTTTGTTG
The DNA here is from genome assembly GCF_040938485.1 of Diadema antillarum. NCBI lineage: Eukaryota > Metazoa > Echinodermata > Echinoidea > Diadematoida > Diadematidae > Diadema > Diadema antillarum. Next base: position 1,289,738 of record NW_027271355.1, on the reverse strand, counting down.
TTGGTACAACATGATACAATGGATTCAATCCATGTTCAATCCCTTTCCCGTAGCATTTTCACGTCAGCTGCGAGAGAATAAACTCACGAGGTTGGTAATCGCATTCATTTCTATTTATCTCAGCTCTATTTATATAGGTATGATACTGACTAGTGGGTATAGATCACTGACGCTCAAGTCCTCGATTCAAATCCCCTGGCAGTAATGGTGACAGTGGTATTGGGTTTCAAATAGGCCCTTTCTTCATATCGCCTTTAGTCCTTCGCAGTGGACGATGTCACAAAATATACAGGTGTCACAAATAAAAATCTGACACAGTCTCGAAGAAGAAGTGAATAGGTAAGAAACACTGTGGAAAAAAAAGCAAAATAGTAATTATTAACCGGATCATATCTTCATATAAATTTTGATGCATCCTCACGTTCCAAACTTATCACGGTTTCACATGTACAACTGTAATTCATACTCGGAAGCTAAAGTCCCTCTCCCCCGCCGCCCCCCCCCCTTCCTGGATATGGAACTTTATTTTTGAGGCGCTGTATGACAAAACCATCACGGTGTGTTAGATATCTAGGCCATTACAGTCAAATCCCAAAGCCCATTAGGAATGATCCAGCAACGAGTTTTGCTAGGAATATTAAATACGTCGTCCATGGAACATCAATTTTAGGACGGTGTGCCAACGATCCATTCACAAAAGCAGGAACAACAAAGCCACCGTTATTACCTTAACAATACTGCCACTGTCCGGGTTACCTTCCATGAGATGCGATTATCATCAAAAACAGATTTTGCTGAAATTCAAGTTTTTATGAAAATGGGGGAGGGGAAGAACGTTGGGGGGAGGGGGGGGGGGAGATCGGTGGTCTTCTAATTCTGTTTTCTTCGTTACAATCAAACTTGGCCCCTTCCCGGACCCCTTCCGCCCAAGTGAGTCTTTTTTTATGTAAGATGATAATGATGCACCTTACCACTTCTATACTGATGCCAGTGATAATGATGGGAGTGAAGATACAAAAATAGTGTTCCTCCCTGCACTCTATGCCTTCCACACGCCATAGCTGGTTGGCAGTACCCCGACGCTCTGCCTCCCTCTAATTTCTGCTGAAGTTTCAGTTTAATCATATTTTATTTCTGCGTATTTCCATGGGAAGTCATACATGAATGAATAATACAGGTATTTGCAGAAAAAAACAAACATACTGAATTCACAGTGCAATAATCACGATAACCTTTAAAATTTAAACAAATGCAGAGAATATGTCACAATCTTGATACTTCTGTCACAAAATATACAATTGTCAAAAAGAGAAAATATATCAATGAAAATGTGCTTCGTCACTGTGTTATGATTCATCTAATCTTTATTATGCTGAATCAAATGTGTTTTGTGTTTACCCATGTATATCATAATGTCTGAAATGCCGAATAATGATGATGATGATAATAATAATGATAATAATAATAATAGTAATAATAATAATAATAATAATAATAATAATGATAATGATAATAATAGTAATAATATAGTGAAGAATAGCGAGAAAATAGTCACATACCGGATTAGCTTGCTATCAGTTTCGATGTTTCACATTCCAATAAGTAAGCTAATGAAGTTTTATATACGATTTAAATATAATACTCGACCACAAAATATTTTTCCCATGATATTTCGTAGTATAGTTTTTTAGGTATTTGATTACAACACATTCACGCCGTGTTACATATCTAGGCCATTGCAGTCCAAACCGATTGGAAGTAATTCAGCCAAGAGTATTGCGAGGAATAATAACCCCGCCGTCCATGGAGCATCAACTATTGTATACTGCTGCCCCGGCAAATCATTCACAAAAGCAAGGAGAACAAAGCCATGCGATTTATCAACAATACCAGATTTTGGTGAAATTCAGGTTTTTCACAATAATTCGGGGATGGGGGGGGGGGGGGGGGGGGGGCACCGGTGGTCTTATTCTTTAGTCTTCGTTTACTAAAGTGCCGGAGTATGAGATTATTTCCTACCTGCGATGGATCGTTCGCACTACAAGTGCCTCAAATAATCGGTGGTTTTCGGGGTTCTCGCCGAGTTAAGCTCCTTGAATGGAGTTTGGTGGTCACAATATGAAAGGTCAGTCCGTGCTCCTGGATGCAAAATGATGCGCGACAAAACTGGTATTATATCTTTTCCCTCTAACACTCTTTTAATCTATTAAACCAGCCTGCATAATCGGCTTATCCTTGATTTGTCAGCGTAATGTTGGCATTTTTTTTTAATGTTCTCAACGTGTTTCAACAGAGTAACTATAACAATCATGTTTTCTTTTCATTCTGTTAGAGAATATTTTACTGCTTGAAATCTGTACATTGGAACATATACTGGAACATACTGATGCATTTTACGATCTGATATCCGTCCTGTCTGGTTTTGAATACTTAGTATTATACCTATTTAAAAACGAAATCAAACCGAATATTCAAATTCATGAACTTTTTCTTTCCAGTTGTTTTTATTGGAACCGATTGACAAATTGCCCTAGACGTATAGATGTCGGACGATTTATCAGTCAGTTGCAAACCCATTGTCTTCTATACTGTCAATGATTTTTACAGGTATACTTGCTATATGAAAGTGTAGAAAAAAATCTCAAATGACATGACCGACAAAAATGCAAAAAAAAAAAAGAAAGAATGAACATGTTTTAGTCATAATATTGATGTATATGTGTGATTTCGTGTGCCTGTGCCTTCATTGTCATTGGGATATTACCTATTAATCATAATAAATTTTCATTTTCATTCCTTTACTCTCTTTGAAACAGAGGTCTGTCTGATGTCTATTTCTGATAACCATGATATAACATAATTATTTTGCCTTTTCCAATCATTTTCTATATTATTGTAATATAAAACCTACAGTAGTCTCTTGGGAGCCGTAACTTCCCAAAGATATCTTTTGGGAAAAATACACCTCCCGCGGGGATATCAGTGTTAAATAGCATCTCTCAAAAAGTGCATGCATTTACATGAATACAGACGGCGAGGCCATTTCCGTCTCCTGTCATGCCTTGCAACATTATGAAACATGCGTTTTGTGGCATAAAGAGACCTGCTATGTTTGAAAACTCATGCGTGTTTGGATGTGTGTGTGTGTGTGTGTGTGTGTGAGTGACGTCATTTGGCGCAATTTCGACTCTCAGAATCAATGATGTATATTCAAGATACACTTGTCATTTTTTCTTGGTAGTCCCGCTCTAGACTGATAGAAAAGGGAATAAATTTAAGTTTCGATATCCTGATACGTGGTTGAGCAACAGGTATTGCGCATAGATTCTATTTTGGGTGCCATGGGTCATTTCCTTGAAACCTTCAAAGAAAAAAAAAATCTTTGAATGGAGCTTAGCAAAATATTGATGTAGAACCGTTTATCGTCCTCTTTTTTCTTCTGTTCAGGTATACGAATTTAAGGCACTCGATGTATCTAAATGGCAAATGATTGCGACATTAACTGTACCCCTTCAGAAATGACCAAAAACGCTTGGACTTATTACTGCTTTATTTATCCATTTTGAAGGTGAGACGAAATCATGAATTTTAAAATAAAAAGACCTCGGAGACATAAAAAGAAAAAGTGAAAAAAGTCATTATCGGATTACCTTGTTTTTTCAGTAAAGTAAAGGGGAAAATATTTTGCTATGAGGAAGTAGTTAGCATTTGAGTCAGTCACGTCCTGTTTACTTTTTGATTTTTTTTAAAGCTCTTAACAAGAATGACAGGTCAAATATTTTTATTGACCCATTATCTTTTGATAATAATAATTGAATAAGTCGTCCATTCGTCATCACTGACCGTAGATTTCAATATTGTCATATCTTTGATGATGTGGGTGCGACTCAGCGACCTTTTAGCGGGATTAAACGCTTTGAAATGGTCACGTATTACAGGGCGGACAATAAATAGCACAGTGTGTGTGTGTGCGTGTGTGCGTGTGTTGTCTCTGTGTGTGTGTGTGTGTGTGTGTGTGTGTGTGTGTGTGTGTGTGATAAATGATAAATGACAGGTTAATCACTGAAGAATCAAATATCGCTCCTGCCGAGAGGAATTTGCATTGATCCCTTTATTGCTTAGCAATGACACGTACTTGTATTCTCTCCTTCAGGTGGCGGAGTTCAAGAGACAAAAAAAAAAAAAAAAAAATCAGTATTTTTTGGTGGATTTGTTGCTGTTGATGTGTTTACCAGGAATGCATGGGTGTACGTTTGTGTGTGTATGTGTGTGTGTGTTTGTGTTTCCGTGCGAATGTTCGTGTTAATTGTTTTTGTTTCGTGTGTGTTTATGTTTGTGTCATATTGTGTCTTCTGTATGGTATGGGCCTATTTTTAAGGGATGACTTACGTCGTGGAATTTGAGTGGTTTTTCTGTTAAGGGTGTCTATGCCTGACTTGTAATGAACATAAGCAAGTATTTGTGTGGTTGGGTTATGCACTAGTGGAAGCAGTTCTTCAATAAGCATTCTTATGTGTGATAAAAACCATTCCTTCATTAAAGTACACACACTCCTACGCTCGACGTTCAGTTCTGGACCCGCATAGATTTTTATCACGTCAAAGCAAATAATTATGATTCAAAACTATCGGGCAATATTTGTGTTTTTCTTTTTGAAGTCATAATCATAAGGGACTTATGATGCTCAGTAATCTATTTCTATATGCTATATACGTTGATTACAAAACATAACAATGTGTTGCATAAAGCATTACTAAAATTTTAGCAATGCTTTATATGAATATTTGATAATGCATTTGATATGTATTGCATGATATTCTTCAAAAGCATGCCAGATTTAAGGCATCAGAGAATTTGATACATATTATACGTATTGGTTCACAACAATAATAATTATTGAAGGAAACTCCGTGAAAAGATTGTTTTAACAAGCTTTCGCCCTTTATACGTATATACTAAGAAAATATGTGACTATTTTTATCATAACATAAAGAATGTAAGTGAGCTATCATTTCAGAGGTTTTATTTTGTATTATGCGATGATGGACGTACTTTGAAATGTTTGAAAACTGCTCTTGACCCGTTGTGAAATAAAACTCTAATGCAGTTTATAGTACACTTTTATGTGCACACACACATTGATTTATACATAATTAGTTACACAAATTGTTATAGTTATATAGATATATAAAATAATATATTTCTTAGACATCCTTTTCCTAATACAATTTGATACATAAAATTAGTTGCATCTTTGAGTTACAAAAAATAGTGTCTTATGTCACGTAATGTGACTATTGATTCGCATGAAATAATGACCAATACAACTTTGTCAAGACAAACGGAGTTAGTATGGATTCCATCTAATATGTTTACTTTATATATTATATACATATATATGTATACATACACATATACATAATATACATATACAGTGTATACATAATTATGCATATAAGCTCTCTTGATTGTGTTACAATATACACCCTAACTTGTATTGCTGATGGCCAATGTTAGGCAGACATCTTAGAATCAGTTTAATCACTGCCTCTCGGCCAAGGAGGCCGATCACGCAGCATAGCATCAATATTATATGTCGTCTATTGTTGTATGTTTGTCGAATGCATGTTTGATCGCGGAGGCTCTCAAAAATGAATAATCGTCGTTTGCTCTTCTATAATGGAGACCTTTAAAGGCCTATATTGCGAGGGATCTGTTGAGACCTTCGCCTTTGCATGGATAAACCGGCATCATTTCTTATCAGGCCTGTTTTCCTCACATATTTTAGAATCTACCACGAGAATACGTTGTGGAGACTAAAAATAGGCCTATATGATTAATCTGTCATATCTTTTGTAACAGTTGTATTGTTGTTATCATTGTTTTATTTATCATTACTTATTGCAGATGTTTCATTACGCAGTTTGGATTAGTGGTTAGTCATTACAATATGAGTACCTATGATTTTATAAAAGTAATTGACATAATGATTATAAAGTCATAATTTGCGGTAATATCAAACATCAAATAAATTTTGTATATTGATAATCATTTTGAATCAGTACCAATGTTTTGATAAATTCTTAATTGGATTACTGTCATGACTGTATGAGGATTATCATGACCACGATGTTGTATAAAGTTAAATCAAATGTACACCACCTTTTATTTACGTTCACATACAACCACAGCCATAACCTTCAAAGCATTTGTTGCGCCACTCACTTAACATGTTTGAACACAAAAATGCACTCATCCATATCTTTTGAAATTCAAGTATATGACATTCGATTTGACTCACATTTACACCTGCATTTATAGACGCACATTGCACCCAACACGATTTTGACTCAGGGACAGTTCGGCATTTCCAACAATGTCATGTCATCTGTGACATTGATTTTGATATTAATTGTTGTATTTCTCTTTCATGTCTATATGATGCGTTTCTATGATTCTGTTCTTTGCATCATTATTATGCATTCTATATGAAAAAAAAACCCAAAACAAATCCATTTTTATTGATTTGGAATCTGAGATTGAAACTACTAAATAAAAACAAAGAAGGTAATCACAGCACAATATCATAATGTTATCAATATCTTTAAAACCCTTTTATGTAGCAAGTCCATTATCAAAGGATGATAACCTTACTTTGATAACTTTGAAAATCCGTTTTTGCATTCAAGATCTTCATGCATTGATATACCTATCAAGTCTTCAAGTAACTTTGTTCCAAAACTTGACATCTTTTCATCATGCACTAAGTTGGAACTTTAACGTCCATTGGATATACATTATTTCATATTGGATAAAGTTTCTAATTAATGGAACTGGCTCGACTAATTTTGGAACCGAAAATGGAACAACCTACTGAATTCGAAAAACAAAGGGCTTAAGGAATTGTGTGTGTGTGTGTGTGTGTGTGTGTGTGTGTGTGTGTGTGTGGGAGGGGGCAATGGAGTGCGTATGTTTACTTTATATACTTTACAAAGCATTTACAATGAATAGAAGACAATAAAAACTCATTATGACAGGATGAAGAAATGCAGCACCAAACCACAAAAATGTGTTTTGAGTTAACGGTTTAAAAAAAAAAGGGGGTGGGGGTGGAAGTGGTTAGATCGTATTGTGATTGATATGTTGTGTTAACATCTTGTTATTGACTGTTAATAAGATCTCTCTGTCTCGTAATACGTCAAAGAAGGCTATGAGACTCAAACGAATGTTGGTATCGTGATTGAACCAGAACGAAAGCGAGTTTCAGACAACAGCTCATTCGTGTCATTATGGGTTTAAAGGGGTGGTATATTGTCGCGTGAGGTGAGGATTCACCCTTTGATTTTTTGCAAGAATTATAACAACCACTAATAATAGGTGGGTTCCTAGGATTGCGTTGTTTTGGATACTTCAGCCATTTCAAAACTAATTTTCATCGAATAAACTTTGAATTTCTCTTAGAATTATGTGCTCTTTAATATTTCAAAAAAGTTTTTTTTTTATTAAAAAAAAACATTCTTCAAAAAATTTGGAAACCTGAAGTCCCATCCAAATCGAAACGTACCATCCCTTTAAAGAAAATGAAACCTCAATAGACATGTGGATTAAGTGGCTGCAGCAATATCAATAAAACCCACTGGCAAAGTTTGAGGGGAAAAAAAAAGACAAGAAACTGTTAAAGTTCCAGTGCCACCATCCCTGGATTACTACAGTTCATGATGTCATGCATGTGCAATATATAGAGAGAAAAAAAAAAAACGGATTCTACAAAATTCATTCTTTAAAATAAAGATTCCCTCGACTTGATTTTGACAAAATTATATAAAGGGATATCATTCAATCTACTCTCTGAAAGAGGTAGGTCAAGTGCTCTTTCATGAGGTTAGGCAGTACAATGTATAGGGGATTTTTCTTTTATATCTTTGAAATTAATGTACATGCATGACGCCATAAAGTGTATTGTTCTCACCCAGCATGTCTAGAGATGCCTGCACCAACTGAACTTTAAAGATTCATATCTTTTGAACATAATATTGTCCGACTTTCCTCTACTATTTTGCTGAATGCCATCAATTTTTATACATAAATATGATATGTATTTTGATTTCATTCCTATGTGAAACTCTTTTCCTCCAATATGGCACTCCCATACCCTTCTTTCTTGCACCATGGTCGTCGTATGTTCCGCAGACACAGGGGTGTCAAGATGTTTTTCACACACACACACACAAAAAAAAAAAAGATTGACAAGTGTTTGACGTTTCTTCAAGAAAGTCATTTTCAAGAGACAAATTTACTGAACATTCAAACATCGAGCACAATACCTATAGATGTGCAAACGGTCTCCATTGTGACCCGAGAGCTTTACTTTAGACATTAAAGGAACTATGCCATGAAAATGTCCGTTGACTATAAACCTGATCATAACTTTTACGTGGCCGGTTATTATGTGTAATTTATTTCATAATGATATTTGTACGATTTTTCTTCAGATTAATTGGATAAACCCACAAAAAAAAAAACTGTTCAAACCAAAATTCTGCCGGTGACATCATCTCTCAATCACTGGTAAAGTTCCAATAAGAATAACAATACACATTGAAATGCGCCTACTCAATTCAATTAGAAATCTTAATCCGCTTTACTAAAAAGATATACTGCCATGGCAGCCTAAAGGCTTAACTGCGTTGGAGCAATACACATTTACAGTTTAGCTTTACATGTTTCCGTGCGATTTCGCAGCTATCATCAACATGGAAATAGGCGAGTCATGCTCGGTTTAGGAGGGAAGCATTCCAATGTCTTTTTGTTGATCATGGTAGTAAATGTACCCAAAAGTTTAGCAATGATTTCTTATATTCTCGACAACAACGCTTTACATCGTATACAGCTCGTATACATGGCGGAATATTGTAACGAAATATCTTACTTTTATGAGTGGTCCATCGTCTCTGAATGAACGTGTAAATAAAGCATGTTTGTTCGTGTTCTGTGCTCGTTGGAATGTTGAGTACAAGATGATGTCGTGTTTTGGCCGTCTTTATTGCATGTTGGCCCCTTTCGAACGTGGAAGATTAAAGAAAATTTTGACAAAGAGTCCGCAGGAAAGGCAAACCTTTCGGCAAAATCAAGAGCAAATTTGCTCTGTCAATCTCCTTCTTCTCTCTCTTTCTCTCTCTCCCTCTCTCTCTCTCTCTTTCTCTGTCACTCTCCAGTCTACCAACTTGTATTAAAGGGATGGTCAATAGCAATGGTTGAGGTGAGGATTCACCTGTCCTTTTTCGAGACCTGTGTCGTCGAAATTACTCTTTGAAATGTTACAGAGAATACAATTCTATGTCCAGAGGGATTTAAAGTTTTTTGATGAAAATCAGTTTTGAACTGGTTGAGATGTCCACAAACAACACAAAACAAAGCGATTTAATAAAAGTTGGGTCCCACCTTTTATCAGGTTTGCTTTATTTTGAATATCTCCGCCATTCCAAAATCAGTTTTCATCAAAATTAATAAACTTTGAATATATACTCTTAGAATTACATGCCCTTTCATCTTTCATTGGAGGTTTCTCATTATCACACACACACCAAAAAACAAAAAAACAAAAAAACAAAACACAAAAAACAAAACAAAACAAAACAAAACAACAAACCAGCTGGGAACCTGAAGCCTCATCTCAGCCAAAACTATATCGTACCTTTAATATCTCTTTACTTCAGCAAACCTACTTAAAGAATGACCTCTAATGGAAGCGTTAAAAGGGAGAATGGATGAGGGGAGGAAGATGTACATTAAGACCTATGCATGTTTGTTCCGGCCGATACGACACGTTTACGAGACCCTGTCCACACTGCATGTTTGGGGTGCCCAAAAGAACAAAAGCAAACTCTGTGATTGTACAGACTCTTTAAATCCTGTATCTCTCTCGCTTAAGTACAATAAGAATCTTGTAGTCGTGACTATTGAAAAGAAATGGAAATGCTGAATTGAAGACTGTTTAAAAAGTGGAAAAAGTAGAGGATGTGTACACACCTAGACACACAGACACACGCATACATTTCGTTTTTTCAGCAAACTTTTGTTATTTTAATTTCAGTAATATACCACGATATAACATTCAACTGGCAGGTGTATAACAAAATGCAATCGATGAACGTAGAGAAAATAAAGTGTATAAAACACAGGTAGGCCTATCATTGACTAAAAATATGTCATTATCAAGTAGAAAGAAAGACAGGATCCAGTTCCTCTTATTACCTCAACAATGGGAATATATCGTACTTAAAGGACAAGTTCACCTTCATAAACACAAGGATTGAGAAAATGCAACAATATTAGTAGAACATATCAGTGAAAGTTTGAGGAAAATTGGACAATCGATGCAAAAGTTATGAATTTTTTACATTTTTGTGTTGGAACCGCTGGATGAGGAGACTACTACAGCTTGTGAGTCATATGCGTACAACAGTATAAAGAAAATATAAAAGAAAATTCAACATATATTCACTTTTTTTCGCATAATAAAAGAGCAATTGACTTGCCTCTTTCTAAAGGCAGGGGGAATAATATTACCCATAACATTTATCGGTAACGAGTCAGGGGAATGTGTACTTTTTTCAAAAGATGGAATTTTGTGAAATTCTCTTTATATTTTCCTTATATTGTTGTACGCATGTGACATCTAAGTTATTCATACACTGCAGTAGTCTTCTCATCCAGCGGGTACTGCACAAAAACTTCAAAAATTCATAACTTTTGAACGGATTGTCTTCATTCTTCAGATTTTCCTCTAACTTTCAATGATGTGTTCTACTAATATTGCTACATTCTCTCAATCCTTATGTTTATGAAGGTGAACTTGTCCTTTAAGACGTATACTGTGTAACCCAAGCAAATCACACTCAAACACACACAAACACGCGCATGTAAATGTATCTTGTATTCTAATGTTTGTATATTCGTACATATCTATATTCATATACGTATTTGTTTATATATTACATTAATATAGGTTTTCCCGGCCAATTTCGCACTTTTGTCAGTCCATTTGATAAAAGGTTCATTCAATTTAGCGAAAATCCTCGTCACTGCCCATTCTGTCATTCAAAATTATAAGTTGGTCGTTCAATTTAGCATTTCGATCAATGAAATTTGCACATGTGCCATTCGAATTCGTGAAACGAGCATTCAAATAAATTGGCACGTGCTCTTCAGTCATTCAAATTCGCCAACACTGGCCGAAAGGGGTATTTCAGTCATTCAATTTCGCGTATGGGCAGTCAAATTCCTAACATGTTCATTCAAATTAACGTCATGTTATTTCTCTTTTGAAAAGGTGATAACATTTAAACGCGTATTTCTATGTGACTTTTTGTTTCATCCACGCACTGTTAAGCAGTAAAAGTATCATATTTTTTACCATACATAACTCGGGTTTGTTGTTCTGTAACGCCCCTTTTCTTTCATACATGTCATTTTAGGCCTACATGTACCAATACTAACTTCATCTTCTTACAGTCATGACAGCACAAATTAGATACAGACGTATTTCTCAAGAAGACAGAAAAAGAATTATAGAAACATTTGATGATCATAACCTTGACTTCCTAGAACTGGCCGACACACTCGGAATAAAGCACTCAACGGCCAGATAACTTGTGGCCACATGATGCACTAAATCTTCGGACTGGAAGAATCACTAAGCACATAGAAGAAAAAAAAACCTGTTGCCAAAATCTTTCAAATAAGTACGAAAATATGAAATGTAATGACGCTTGCAAAACAGTAACTGTGTTGACAAAAAAAATAAAGAAAGAACCAAAGCATAAACATGCGTGCTAAATTGACTGCAAAAATAATGTTAAATTGGATGCCCCAAAATGAATTTGAATGAACGAGTGCGGCATGTCCGTGATCACGTGACTATATCATTCTAAATTGAATGAACGAATAACGAAATGGTGCTAGTTTTACGAATTTCAATTGAAAAAGTGTTAATTAGAATGACGCTAAAGGTAATTTGAATGCTCCAAAATGAATTTGAATGAAGAGATCATAAAATTGAACTACCGAACATGTCATCTACGCTAAATTTTGATAAATTGAATGCAGCAATTAGGAATTGGACTGACACAAGTGCGAAATTGGCCGGGAAAACCTATATTATGTCGCGTATAACAATGTATATGTAGTTATAACTCGTCAATGTGACATGTGATATGTCACACGATTTGAGCTTTTGATCTTTTTCTCCCCCTCTCTCTCTCCGTCTCTCTCTCTCTCTCTCTCTCTCTCTCTCTCTTACATTTACCATTGTTTACCCCATTTCCTTTATCAAAATCACTCATCATGATTATGCCTCCCTCCACATCGAGTATAATCGTATGTTAAACGACGTATATTTCAACAACACACTATCTATCATTAAACCAATACACGTGCAGATGCTCTCAAAGAGCAGTACACATCCAACTGCCCCCTAACCCATGGGAAAAAAAAATACCATACCATTGCATGCTGCGCTTATGATATACGCTCACATTTACACAGATGAAAATATATTATGTACATGCATGTAGACATTTATCTGCCTACACACAGAGAGACACACACACGCAAACACAAACACACTCACACACGCACAATATAGACACAGACACACATACACACATCCTTGTCCCATACGTACGCTGTGGCAGAGTAAACAATACAGTTTTTATTCTGAGTTCGCGAGGAAGAGGCTATGATACAGACAATAGTTTTTTATTTGATATTCTTTGCTTGGAGTCCTCTCCGTTCTCTCCCTCTCTCTCTCTCTCCCTCTCTGTTTCTATTCACCCCCCCCCCCCCCCCCCCCCCCTCTGTCTCAGAATGATGTCATGCAGACAAAAAGAGGGACTTATTGAGCTATAGGTGTTGTCTAATACCTGCCCTCTCAGTTTTCCGTGAGAACAGGTAGTGCGTGTACAAGCGTATTTCTGACCAACGTGTGAGCGCTGGTAACTCTAGTGCACTCGCGGAACACCTTTTGTCAACGGCTTGCATCTGAAGCTCGCATGGGGCGGCCCCGGGGAGGGCTTCGCTGCCATATACCGCAGAACCCAGAGGCCGACTTTCTGATATCATCCGCATAGTAGGTCCTTTTCTCTTTTCCATTTCCTCCAATTTTGTCAGTGCATGATGTTGTACAAAATGTAATATATATATATTATATATCAGATATCATATATATATATATATATATATATATATATATATATATAATAGAGAGAGAGAGAGAGAGAGAGAGAGAGAGAGAGAGAGATTCCTAATGATGTAAGTTCATATATGTCATTATGAATATATGAATATAAATTGTAGTTTACATAGTGATAATGTGGACCCCTATGGAAACCAGCTTTGCTGATCAGGGTGTTCCACCCCATGAAATGGCCATAAATTTAATTCGATTCAATTATAATGTATAAACACACGAAAATACCTTAGTAACCTATACTCTTTGCATGTTTTTGTGCGTACATAATGCTTATTGTTTAGGTTAGTGTGTATATATACATAATATATATATATAGCCTATATAAGGGTTTCTGCTCGGAGTCTATTAAAGAAGACATTGAAGAAGACATTGGAGAAGATATACATCCATTCATACATATTCGTATTTTGTTAGTGAACATCTACGTCGCATAATCCATGATCAAAATGCACAATCCAGCCACTTCTCCATAATCATACAGACCGTTTGTAAAGGCTAACATTGATAATTAAGCCTTTATTAGCGAACAGAATGATCCATGCGTCTCTCAATCAGAGGCTGGGCTCGAAAAGGAAAGAATGCTATAGTGAGTACAGACATTATGATGTCATCATTTATAATGATGCTCGTGATCATAGCGTGATGATTGTGGTGTAATAATATTTTCATGAAGTTAAAGTATCATAACCTTTGTATAGATGGTGACGAGGCTGAAGATCATAGTGATAGTAATTTGTTGGTAACGGTATGAAATACAGAAGCATACAGATGATACTTTGAGAGTCATGACGGAAAAAGATGATAGTCAACTTGCGTATGATATAATCATGTATGAAACTTGAGCCTATATATCAAGCAACTAAAAAGGGCCCAAATAGAAATTACCAAAAAAAAAAAAAAAAATCAATCTGGTACACGTGTAAAATACGTGATCTTGGTGAGCGTGAATAACATAGCATAATATACTCAAACATTCGTGTTTTCTCAAGATAACATAATCTTGAAGGGATGATTTCTATTTCAATAATGATAATGATGATGATGATGATGATGATGATAATAATAATAATAATAATGATAATGATATATACATAGTAGTAGATAGATACATACATATATATACATGAATATATTATATAATGTGATATATTAGTAGGCCTACTTAATATTACGTATTTCATATTATGACATATGAATTATCTTTATGAAGTACACAAAATTCATGAATATAGATTGCCAGAACAGCCTTTTCAGCCACAGAATCCTCTCCTTTCCCCATTGCCTCAGCTTTGTTAGACACCCATTTCTATTACGCACCTGGGCCTTCTTGCATGAAAAGATGCAATCAAAACCAAGTCAGAAAATCAAACATAAAGTCTGGTATCAGCCAATCAGAAATGAATATTCAGAAACTTTTGTTTGATTTTCTGACTAACGTATGATTTCGAATTTATACGCAACAGTATATATAGGGCCTATCCTGGCTCATTATGATAAGAGGCATCATAAGCTAACCATCTTCCCCACGAAAAATAAATCAACGGGAAGGATTCGAAGCCGAGACCTCCTATTATAGGACCCGATCCATTCATCCTGCCGCCGAGTGGAGCGACTCTTTAGATTTTTTGTTTTTGTTTTCAGTGATCTTTTTATTAATGCCATTTCCTTTGAAAATATAACAATTTAAAAAAAAAGTACACACATTCTACATAACATCTGTCATAAATGTTCCTACATGTATGAGACATAATCCATAATCCATAAAACAAGAATAATTATTCAATTCATTTTAAGGCAGAAATCAAACAGAAGAAGGAAAATAGAATGAATTATCCGATCATTCCTTTTTAACTACAAAACAAAAAAAAATATATGCAATTGTAGGCAATTTAGCCAAACACTAGAAAAACAGAAAATGAAATTTCTATTATATCAAAAGAACAATAACAACAACAACAACAAAAACCACCCTCATTCCCACCTTTCCACCATACCCAACCCTCAACTACTCATAATTTTACCCCCCCCCCAAAAAAAAAGAAGCCGTCCCTCTCATCTCCAAACCACCTCCCCACCCTCTACGCACCACATCCACCTCCTTTCCTACACAGACACACTCCCTCTCATCCACCCACCCATTCACACACCCACCCTGCACACACATCCACACCCCCCTGCAAACACATTCACTTAACACGACACACAATTATTTCTGCTCGCATTCAGAACATAAATAATTATACTAATTATGCTTATGATTATGCTACATACACACAATACATGCATGCACATACACATATTATACACATGATATACATGTCCACATATACCTGCATATTTATATACACAATACTTATCACTGAACTCGAAAATATTTAGAGAAAAAAAGTCAGTGATCAAACACACACAAAAGGGGAGAAGTACGAGTGCATAGATAAACTAATCCTTTACAAATTATTTAAGCATTCCCATTTCAGCAAATGCAAACCCGGTTTATTTCTTCTAATGGCAGTAT
The DNA here is from genome assembly GCF_040938485.1 of Diadema antillarum. NCBI lineage: Eukaryota > Metazoa > Echinodermata > Echinoidea > Diadematoida > Diadematidae > Diadema > Diadema antillarum. The sequence goes on along the minus strand of NW_027271355.1, from coordinate 1,273,971 downwards.
CATTCTCTTCCTTTCGACATCATTAATGTCTTTTTTAATTCTGCCAATGTCGGTGTTATTAACTGTGACCTCGCTTTATATAACATATATTCAACTATAAGAATAAAAGTGTTGTACAATTTCATTCTGTGAGAAGTTCCTTCTAAACCAATATGTATATCCCGCCAAACTAAATTATGTAACTCTTCTAACTGAAAGTACTCAATGAAATCATGCCATAAAGATTTAACTTTTTCACAGTTCCAAAATAAATGCGAGTAATTTTTCGAGTTTTTTCCACAAAAGGAACATAAATTATCAGTCACAAAAACCAAATTTTAGGAGCTGTTCCTTGGTATAAATCGCCCCGTATAATAATCTATACTGAAATTCTCTTAGATCTCCAATTAAAGTTGAAATTCTGGGCCTTATAAAAATATTTCTCATGCTTTTATCAGCGAAAAATTTTTTTTGGTGTCCATCTCTAATTTCTAAACAGTAAGACTGCTTTAAAAGAGACACGAAATGTGAATAAATCTTCTTGGATTGTATCTTTTTTAGATCTGTAATTTGTCCAAAAAACTTTAAAGGTATATCAAAATCATTCACATCTACTTCATACCAATTGCATAAAATTCCATTATATTTCCCATTTTTCAAAATGGACTCACAAAGACTCCATATAAGCAATATTTTCACTTTGTAAACCTAAACTTTGAAAATAACTAATTGGTCGTATGGATTGTTTATCAAATAATTGTTCCAAATGATAAACATTCCGCACATATCAATCTGCATTAAATGTCATTTTCCCTCTCAATAAAAAAGCTTTATCAAATATAATTGGATTGATTTTCCCTTCTTCAAAACTTCTGCAGTTATATAAATCTTCCCAGGCAGCTAACATTTCTAAATAAAACGATGGTGCCTTAAGTGAAAGTTTTTTTGTCTCATAATTGCAACAAAATAAAATTCTACCTCCTACTGCTTTTTAACTGTGATCAAAGTATACTTTCCAATTCATATTTCGTTCTCCATACAAAAGTCTTTTTTGTTCTCCCTGCTGGAAAGGACACTGTGTCCCACAATGTGTTCACACTGTGTTTACGTAGTCGACTATGCGAAAACGCTCGAATTTAGCAGTGTGAATATTATTTCACACTGTGGTGGTTTTTTTTTTAGAGAGTAATCACACAGTAATGTTCTGTTTCACACTGTGAATTGATGATTTATACTGTGAATTTGTGATTCACAATGTGTTCACACCGTTAAAACGCTCCAATTTAACAGTGTGAAGAGATTTCACACTGTGTTTCACATTGTGTTTCACACTGTGGGATAATGTGTTATTTCCAGCAGGGATAAAAGTCGGAGATTTAGCCAGGTGGAGAAGCAGCATGATTCTAGAATAAAGATGACATGAAAGGTAAACTTTGTCCTGGTTCTTGTACGGCAAGGGGATGGAAGAATATAGATGACTGAGTCTACAGAAGAAAAAGAATAACTATATATCTATTACAACCATAATTATAACCATTATCTATCAATGTTGCCAAAAGAAGCAAGTACGAACAAAGTGCGTGTCATTGATTAATCTGTGAATTTTCTTATTTGTGTGTATGGATGCATGGTTTTAAAACAAATGCCTTCACCTAAAGACATACAGATTTCCCATCTCATTAGCTAGGAATTTACCTGTCGCTGGTTATTGAACCACCGAAATCATTAAGCGCCATACATGGATAATGCATTGTGCATGAGACGCTTGCATGTTTGCGGCGCCATTATACCTCTTCTGTGCCGATAATAAATGGAAATGACATCCAAATGCCAAATACTATATTTCGTGTTATTGATTTCGTGAGAGGAGCTCGGTATGAGGCTTGCTATCGTTCTGGTTCCTCTTTGAATCAGTTTAACGGGTCAGCTAGAATGAATTGCTATTGAAATTTAGCCTTTTTGTCGCGCAATAATATATTGTGCGCTGTTATACTCAGATCGCACATTTTCCCAGAGAGATAATAATTGCACGGAGAAGAGAACATTATACCGGAGTGTTACCCCCGAGAGATATTGCATGAAGAAAAGAATATTACCGGAGCATGAATGTGCCACACAGGACTCTTTGATGCAGCAGTATACCTGGTTGTAGGAGAGACAGATTGAGATGATGAAAGAGCTATGCAGAAACGAAAAGAAAACTTAGTAGTTTCCATCATTCTTAAAATAGTGATCGTTCGAAAAGACTTCAAAGATCGGGCACAATGGAAAGGGGAAGCTATACAGGGGACAATAGGAACGGGGATAGGGGACAACAGGAACGAGGATAGGGGAAAGGAGGTGGGGGGGTTGGTTCAGAAAGAAAGAAAGGGAAAGACCCGCTTATTATTAATAAGTCACATCCACACCTGTGGGAAGTTTACTATTGACAAAACTTAGGTTATTGACTGTTGACAACGGCAGAAAAACACATTCACGTCTCATTGCAATAGAATAGACTATGGGTACAAAAGATCATTCATTGCAAGAACCAGGTACTTCTAGAATCTAATGTCTGACCCTGAATACTTGTTGGCGCCACATTGACATGCACTCTATCGACAGATTCATACACACACAAAGTGTCTAAAAGGAATATGGTGCAAAGTATTTCATAAAAACTTGTGTAGGAAATATGAAAATTTAAAAACAACTGCGGTTGTTGATATCTCTCTGCAACGTGTTATGCTATTAAAAAAAGCAAAAAAAAAAAAAAAAACTTCTTACTGGCTCAAACGATTCTTGTGAAAAAAAAAAGAGTCGACGGTGCATTACGAGCTGTAATAATAGGGCGGTGAGTTAGCTCAGTCGGTTATGTAGTTTTATCTGCCTTAAGATCCAAAGGACCCGGACTCGATTCCCGGGTCCCACTAAGCAATGCTGTGTGTAGTCATACCATCCCCTTTAATAAGAGGCAAAACACTCTGTCCCTCGAACAGGACATATTAAAGTGGAGGTCCCGTGTGTGAGAGAGTCACAAGAAGTCATGCACGTAAAAGTTCCCACTTCATTAATATTCATCGCAAAGAGCAGGGTGTTAACCCTGTGGGACCCCATGAAAGACCAGCTATTGCAGCTGCATATGGGCTATCCAGCCATCTTTTCAGATGAAAACGAAACGAAACGAAACGAAACAAATAAACAACAAGCAAATCTAACGTGTGTCTGAATACAAAATGTGTAAGTGTATAAGTATAGCTTTCACGAAGGTTAGCGCAAATTAATCCTTATGCAAAGCGATGGGAAGGTGGAGCGTTTGCCCCCTGCCCCCCTCCCCTCCTGATAAGAGGGAAGTTATGTCTCATTTGGGAAAATGCGAGGTTGAGGTAGTACGGTTTAGAAAGTGCAATGGTGTATTGCAGAGTATAGTCACCACCACCACCACCACCACCACACATCGATCTGTGTCTGAAAACAATTGGAAAAGGATGCTGCAAACCATGACAAGGAAGGTTAAGAAGCTGTATAAAAAGGACAATATAAAAAGGAAGAGGAGAATCTGAAAGGAGGTACAGAAGAAAGAGAAGACATGAACAGAAAAACAAATAGTACAATTAACAAAAGGAGAAGAATAAGAAAACAGGGAAGGACAACAATGAAGGGACGAATAAAGAAAGAAATGCAGACAGATAGTAGAGAAGGGCCAGGAAAGAAAACCAGCAAGTCACAGACTATAGCCAAATAATGATGTTTCGGCGCTATTGGCTCATGCTGTTATAACGGTTGTGCTGAAATCGTATATATGTTACCCATTCTGCCCGAAGTGTTGGCAGCACGCTCGGCACTGCGCGATCCAACAAAGCGGCGATCATCTGAGTTTTTTAGATTTCAGTAGGGAATAGGAAAGATCACATGAACAGGGCTGTAATGTAATCGCGAAGGCAAAGTTAGCAAAGGCATCACCAGCACAACCTTAATTATTTTGCAATGTGTGTTTATTTTATCCCCCATGGAACTGTCAACTCCCTGTGGACCAAGCCAAGCGGGTGAACTCGACATCACGAAGTTTGATAATACGAAAAATGACATTTTGCAAACGCTTCATCTCTATCTAGGTCACTCTTGTTTTCAGATTAAAACCAGCAGTACCGCCATCAAATATTTGACTCCAATAAATTGAAGAGAGAGAGAGAGAGAGAGAGAGAGAGAGAGAGATGGAGGAGAATTTTGCTGACAATTTGCCATTCTCCTGAGGTCAGCCTTTCTCCATAAAAAGAAGTCGTTTTTACCAGCAGCCTTTAGCAAAGACACCTCTAAATGTCTATATGTGTAACCCCAATTTATATGTCTTGTCTTTTAAAAAGACGATAGCTAATTCGGGTTTTGAAAATGAATCCTTTGTTCCTCATGTTAGCCTTTGAAAAAGATATTTCTCTTTTTTTCAAGATAAAGCTACAATATCAATTTAACTTCCGGTGTCAATTTGGATATGTTTGTTTAAAAAAAAAGTAAATCTACACTATGAACCTGATCAATATAGTCACAGAGACTTTGAAAGCAGAAGCGATATAATGAATCATGTTATAGGATACATGACCTTAAAAATTATGTGTGTTCAGGAACAAGCAACTAGTTTATGATGAATGGGTCGTCCTATGTTGAAATAGATGATTTAAAAAATGAAATAGACGCTGCTTTAATAATTCTCCTATTCCCCCGTCTGTGTTTGACAAGTGGTAAGAAAGATCAGGGCAACCGAAAGCTCGTCTGATTCTCTCTCCACATCCTTCCCCCTTTTTTAATTTTTGGCTGATGAAAATGATGAAATTTTCTTTAAGTGAATATGTTGGCCGGTTTTGTTTTACCAAATTTCGTAAGAACGATACATTCCATGCATGCAAGCCATATGATGAGCTCTTCCTGACTTGAAAAAAACAAAAAAACAAAAAACAAAAAGCACATGTCGCATTGAATTATTCCTGCAGTTTTCTTACTAACTGCTCACTTTAAAGTAAAAGGGGTATGTGCTTTGATTTGCCCTAAATTTTTCTTGCCCAGTAAGTAAAAAAAAAATAAATAAATAAAAAAATAATATATATATATATATATATATATATATATATATATATGTTTCCTACCTCAGAAATACTACTTGACATGTCTTCGTCTTCTTCCTTTTAAAAAAAAAAATAAACTTGACACGTTTTTTTAAACTTTTCACCTCAGAGTCACGAAAGTACGAAAAAAAGAAAGAAAGAGAAATACGTGTTTCCCGTGACTTCACAAAAGGTCACCAACATGTAAGGTATATAGCAGCAGCCTGAATATATCTATGATTGTGATATCACAATTCAGGTCGATTTTTGTACTTTTTTTTTTCTCCAGCATTAGCGTCACCTTTGTTATCAAAGAAAACAGCAGGTTGATTGTTCCCTCGTCGCTGAGTTTTGATAGCGATGACTTACTTGAAGGTCATTCAGAAATCAACGTACCGCAAAATAGAATGAAAAAAAGACATAAAAAAATCACTGTCGGCTTTCTGAAAAGAATGAGGGTCTTGAGTCATCTTACACGGCGAAAAGTGAGAGCATGGAGCTTCAATATAACATCATGATGAAGGAGGGACTACCTTTATTGTTCCCACAATGCAGATAGTAAGAGACAGTGCACACAAATAATGATCACGTCACTCGATGAAAATAATCAATCTGTCTGTAGATACCGCAATCATTCAGAGGAAGTAATAACATGAGACTCCATTCATGTTTAACCCTAAAATGGCCGGGCTTTTTTGGCTATGCTCAGACCGGGGGGGGGGGGGGGGGGGGGGGGAGTGGATTCCGTCCCCCCCCCCCCCCCCCCACTATCTCGGCCATCGGTGGTGCGATCGCGATGAAATTTTGCATGCGTGAGACCCACGTCATAATCTACAAAATTGCGTCATATAGGCCTAAGATTGTTTGACAAAAATCAATTTCTAATTCTAATTAATTAATTATGCAAATTACGCTCAAAATCATATTTTAACCTAATTAAAAACATTGAGAGTCTTATTTTTGATCTGTAAATCTGTTTTAGCATATTCAACAATTGTACATCACAAAAACATCCGAAACTCATTTCAATTATTATGTATTTTATTGTTTTAATAATTTCTTATGTATTCCCTTGTTTTTCAACTTTTGTTTTTCCTTTGTCTTTCATTAGAAATTGTCACTGACACCTTTTCTACCATGATTAGCACAAAATTAATCAATGAAAGTGAGTAATTGTAAAAATAATCAGGTTTTTATGACTTTCACGACAGAGCACTGTTTTCCATAGGAAATGTACACAAAATCACAAAATTGTGCCCGTTTTGGGGCGACATTCCGTTACAACAATGGGCGTGGCTTCGCAAAAGTATGCGCGGACGTTGCAAATTTGGTCTCAAAAGTTGCGCGAGACTTGAACAAACAAAGTCAAGAAGCCTCGCGACGAGGCCTTCTCGCGTTACAGAATTATAGCGCGAAACGTCGGAGGAGGGGGGGGGGGGGGGCGGCGTATTCCGCCCCCGCCCCCCGGCCCTTTTAGGGTTAAGCTGATTTCAACTATGTCTGCGTCATAAAAATACAAGCTTGTAGGCCTACAGAATTCCAAGGTACTGACTTGCACAACGGTGACATTACATTTGCTCCTGCGACAATTGCTTCGGTCTTATGTTTTCTCCAAAGACTACACCACAACCTCGTCCAAATTTGTATCACATTAGTCGGTACAGCGATGGAGAATATCCGGTGTTGTTGTATTTTTTTTAATGGAGCGTTGTCTGTTCCGTTGGTTTATAATTTGGCAGCATAATACTCACAGCCAATTTGCACACTGAGTATGGATTTACCCTTGAAGCCAAGTTATCCCTTTTTTGTGACGAGGAGCTGTTCTATAAAACTCACCCTGCAAATAGGTAACATATCCCCTTCATATCCGGTTGTTCATTGTACAGCGTGCATGTGCTATCATAAGGGGAAAGAAAGGGGCTAAAATATTTATTTTTCCCAATAAGGAGACAACTGGCAGGACTCAAACCAGGGATCATCTTTGAAAAAGTTTATAGAGCATAATCCACTCAGATGCTCTTGTGCAACTTTCTCAGTGAGATGGTCATAACTCCTCCAAACATTGCGCGCTTCGTCAGCCACAAGTATATCGAGACACAGAACGGGGATAGGTTATCCAACATAATGTGTAAGTGAAGTTTCATTCGCTTCTTGTGTTTTTGTTCTTGCACAATCTTTGTACTACCACGTGACATAATCTGGGTAGTCCAGATTTAAGTTCTGTGTGTACTAGTATATATACACAGAGTTCTTATATTTGTTTTTTCCGGTATTTTCTTTTGAAGATCCATCAATGATGGGGAGGGGGAGGGCTGTGCAGCATCCAGACTCAAGTGCCTCCTCTTCCCATCGGTTTCGCTGCACTTTTAGGTCAATTTAGTGCAGTGCTATATTCTGGCGAATTCTACATAAAGAAAAATGGAAAGAAAATGCAATCCTCAAAATATGTGACCTTGCGTTTGGTAACGCCAAAAGGTTCAGTTACCAAACATTGTGGTCTCGAACAAGGAAGTACGAGGGTATACTCAAAACGTTTGCGCCAGCCAAATATTGCACGAAAACATGTATGTTGGCATACTTGGAAAACTTTTTTTTTGTTGCTGTTGCTCGTGCTGAAAGAAACAGAAAGAAAAACAAAATAGTCCAGTCATTTATTCAATTAGGTTAGCTGAACCAACGGCGTAAATCCGTACTGAGGAGTGGGGGGGGGGGGGGGGGGCGGATAGTCACCATCACCACGCTTACAAGCCCATTATAACCGGACCGGCGCAGCCTTGGGGGGGGGGGGGGGGGAGAGAAGCTTGGTGCCCCCCCCCCCCCCACACACACACACACACGCACTCACACTTTGCAGGGATCGGATGTCCCACTCTTTTGCATAAAATATAAAGTGGGAGGAAAGTGGCAGCAAAAATATGAAGACTTTTTGTTCTTCTTGTTGCTTTTTTTTTCTTGTCAGATGACTTGCGGCGGAAAATCAGACCTTAAAAGTATGAAGACATTTTTTGTTTTTGAAATATCTGTGAGAGAGAGCGGAGCGACCGGGTTAACGGGAGGAGGGTGTGTATGGGGGGAGTGTGTCCCTCTCCCACACGAGGAAGATTTTGCATTTTCAGACCTGAAATTCAGCGATCTGGTGCACACTTTTGGTGAAATTTTTGTTTGTTTTTTCTTTAAAAAACCAATAGAAAATGAAATATTCACAATATATCATTGAATGACTAAATCGTGGTATTTCAGCTCTTGCTCCGCCTGTGCGACATCACTGCGAAGGCCTACTAAATAGTGGGGCCTATCACCGGCGTAGACAGGATTTGATCTTGGGGGAGTGGTTATGAGATCGTGAGGGAGCGAAGCAAGCGAGGGGGGGGGGGGGGGTATGGTAGGGGGGTTTCTCCCTCCCACGGTGAAATCTTTTTACATTGAAAATTTTGACATTTTACAGTCCAAAAACTGCCGTTTGTAGCTATATTCTTCGCTTTGAAAATTAAGGGGGGCACACCGTGCGCAACTGCTGTCAATCACTGGCAGCAACATCAGGAGAATGGCATAGCGATTAAATGCGAGCGAGCGGAGCGAGCGAGCTTGAAAATTTTGACATAATGCTTTTACATGCTAAAACTGCCGTTTGTAGCTATACTTCTTCGCTTTGGGAATCAAGGGGGGCAGCACCGGGCGCAACTGTTGTCAATCACTGGCAGCAACATCAGGAGAATGGTATAGCGATAAAATGCGAGCGAGCGAAGCGAGCGAGCTTGAAAATTTTGACATTTTACAGTCCAAAAACTGCCGTTTGTGGCTGTATTTTTTGCTTTGGAAATTAAGGGGGGGGGGGCGCACCAGGTGCAACTGCTGGCAATTACTGGCAGCAACATCAGGAGAATAGCATAACAATTAAATGCGAGCGAGTGAAGCGAGCGAGCTTGAAAATGTTGACATTTTACAGTCCCAAAACTGCCGCTTTTGGCTGTATTTTTTCGCTTTGGAAATTAAGGGGGGCGCACCGGGCGCAACTACTGGCAGTTAGCGACTGGCAGCAACATCAGGGGAATGGCATAACGATTGAATACGAGCGAGCGAAGCGAGTGAGCCTGAAAATTTTGACTTTTTACAGTCCCAAAACTGTCGTTTGTAGCTATATTTTTCCCTTTGGAAATTAAGGGGGGCGCACCGGGCACAACTGCTGGCAATTGCTGGCAGCATGCAACATCAGGAGAATGGCATAACGATTAATGAAAGCGAGCAAGTTTGAAAATTTTGACATTTTACAGTCCCCAAACTGTCGTTTGTGGCTGTATTTTTTCGCTTTGGAAATCAAGGGGGGGGGGGGGGGGGACACACCGGGCGCAACTGCCGGCAATTACTGGCAGTAACATCAGGAGAATGGCATAACGATTAAATGCGAGCGAGAGAGGCGAGTGAGCTTGAAAATTTTGATATTTTACAGTCCCCGAAACTGTCCTTTGTGGCTGTATTTTTTCGCTTTGGAAATTAAGAGGGGCGCACCGGGCGAAAATTGCTGGCAGTTACTGGCAGTAACATCAGGAGAATGGCATAATGATTAAATGCGAGCGAGCGAAGCGAGTGAGCTTCAAAATTTTGACATTTTACAGTCCCCCAAACTGTCGTTTGTGGCTGTATTTTTTCGCTTTGGAAATTAAGGAGGCGCACCGGGCGAAAACTATTGGCAATCACTAGCAGCAACATCAGGAGAATGGCATAATGATTAAATGCGAGCGAGCGAAGCGAGCGAGCTTCAAAATTTTGACATTTTACAGTCCCAAAACTGCCGTTTGTAGCTATATTTTTCGCTTTGGAAATTAAGGGAGGCGCATCGGGCGAAAACTGCTGGCAAATACTAGCTGCAACATCAGGAGAATGGCATAATGATTAAATGCGAGCGAGCGAAGCGAGCGAGCTTCAAAATTTTGACATTTTACAGTCCCAAAACTGCCGTTTGTAGCTATATTTTTCGCTTTGGAAATTAAGGGGCCGGGGCGCACCGGGCGCAACTGCTGCCATTCACTGGCAGCAGCATCAGGAGAATGGCATAGCGATTTTAAAAGCGAGCGAGCGGAGCGAGCGAGCTTTAAAATTTTGACATTTTACACTCCAAACACTGCCGTTTGTAGCTATATTTTTCGCTTTTGTTTGTCCCACTTTTTTGGGGAACCATCCCCCCCCCCCCCCCCCATCGACGCCTCTGCATATGAGGGTGCTTTTGTTAAGTGAAAGATCTGCTGCACACTCTTTGATAAATTAGGGAAATTAGGGAAATACGTCAATCTCAAAAGTGTACAAAGTCTATCGAAAGGGATCCTGTATAGCGGAGCTTTTGCATGTTTATGATTGCAATACAACGATCTGGTGCATATTTGGACAATTTTCCATTAAGAAAGTTCGAGGTCTGTCCTCATCTCGGGAATTGCTTGGGGGATAAATGATTTGTCTGCCTAAACACTTCCTTAGGGGCAGAGCAAATGCCCCTTTGCCCCCCCCCCCCCCCCCCCGAGATAGATTCAACGCCCCTGATCTTCCCTGGGTATGCTCATAGATGTATCCTGACCATGCTGACCGAGTCACCAGTCACTGTCGTTTCTCAGGAATGATTCAGGAAATGGAGGGGGTTCAATTATGGCGATATAGTTTTTGTTATTGTTTGTTTGTTTGTTTTTTTGTTTTCGTACATATCTTGCAGATGGTCCCCAGTTACTCGCGTCATAGCATGTTTACATATTATAGGCCTATACTATTTGACGTTGTCAACGTCTGAGCCATACCTTACAGTGTATGTCGATGTTACTTTCTTCGCGAGCGAGCGAAGCGAGCGAGCGTTTGAGAAAATTATGCATACATTTTCCTACAAGATAGAATACTGTTCAGCTCTGTTACCTGTCTGAAGGCCGGCGTACAATCGTCATGCAATATGCCAAAATTGATACAATCACATTTCTGCTTCCTCCATTTTTTTTTCAAAATTCAGGGGGGGGGGGGGATGATTGTACAGGCCATCCCCCCCTCCTCCATTTCAGGGGGGGGGGGATATATCCCCCCCACCCCCCCCCCCCCCCCCCCCGGGATTTACGCCCATGAGCTGAACTGTGTTTCAAAACAAGGGGCGAAAGAAGGAGAAGAAAAGAAAAAAAAAGGATAAGAAAGCTGAACTCGATGAGTCAGCTGACTGTCTTTAAGGCAGTGATTAGGTTTGAATTTATAGAATGAGGACACGAGTTCATACGTAACAGGTTAGAAGGTATACAAGCAGAAATCTATGAGATGAATGTTGTCAATATGATTGTTATAAATCAAAAGGTAGTTGGTAATGTCCCTGTCGGATTTCAGATTGTAGGCTTCTGCCGAAACTTGCCCATGTATTACACCTACGAGGATTCTGTCAAGTTTCATTCTCGTAAAATTGAACTCTGATAGCAAGCATTTTCATTTTTCAATGTTTTTATCAGTCGGCTTGTATGCATCATGCGATTTAGTGTCTTCATTTGGTTCCGAGTATAACTGTATATATGTATTACACGACTTCCTGTATCCATCCGTCATTCTGTTCATCATTCCCTTGAACCCCACTTCTATACATTCCCCATCATACTGAATCATTTTCAAAGACCTCAACCCTCAAGCAACCATAGTATTGATTGTAATCAACAGCCTATGTTTCCACTTGTGGAAAATGTAAGTATCCTATAAGTATGCCCAAGCAGTTCGTGTGATTGTATTCAGGATTGCAGCTACATCCTGACGAAAGTGAGTGTTACACATGTAATAATAAAAATGAAGATAATGATTATAATAAAAATGATAATAATAATAATAATAATTTCGATCATGGAGTTTTTACTGAACATTCTTGAACATCATTGACATGATTGATATCATTGTTGTTATATAAGTCATATTATCATTATCAAGAACTCCGTGATCGAAAAGGTTAGGAAAATTTGTAAGCTCTCGAGAGAACTTACATGAATCAGACACATTTGCCGAATTAGACTGATAATAAGCATTGTGTCACAGGAATTTTGCATTTTTTTTTTCTTGAGTCATTCTGCTTTGACTGAATGTGGCTTTCCAAATTGATGGAGGACTCCCGACTGGCAAACAACATCTTATACCCATTCAAGTTTTAAGAGTTTTCAAGTTTCGAAAGAACAAGAACCATTCTATATTCCTCTTTATATCTTGCACTGCGTGCTCCACTGATCAATCGTTAAAACAGCATTCACCGAATCGCATTATGGCTATATGGGAAATCCCCCTCTGACAATGTCGTACTTACTCCTTTGAATTGGTGGTTCGATTCATCCTATATTCACTCGTCTTTATTATTGCTGAAATTAATCAATCTGTCATGGAAGAATGCATTGGCGCAGCATTCTGACTCTTCTCAGAAATAATATCCACAAAGTTATTCTCATTCCTTGCACATGCGGTTCATTCTTGAATTTTCAATTTTCAATTTCAATTTTCAATTCATTTATTTTTCATTCTTCCTTTTTTTTTCTTTCAACAAAAACATGACATAAGATAAATCAGGTATTACATTAAAAAAAAAACCATTTGCTTTTGCAATAGATAAATGACATAGATAAACATAAGAGCGCATTCAGGCAAAAGAAAATTAATACAAAGTCATACTTCAGTTGAAAAAAAGGAAGAAAGAATAGAGAGGTCCACTAAAAAGCAAAGCTTGTAGATTGTGAACCACTCATAAAACTTATGAATTACTTATTTACAAACACTTGTGACAAATATGATATACGACAGGACGGGACAAAACAGAAGAATCACAACAACATGACACAACTTGCCAGAATAGATGAAAAGTATGGAAGGAAAGAAAGAAAAAGAGAGAATGAGAAAATGAGAAAATGAGAGAATGCCAACACGTTGAACAAGGGAAATTGAACAGGGGATGGTAGAAAATCTGCTTCAGATAGAGTTGGTGCTGCATGCAGCTGAGCAAAGATTGTCATCAAAATTCATGTCATCAAAAATAAGACCTGTTATTGTCAAGGAAGGGAATGGATGTTTTTTGTTTGTTCGTTGCTTTTAACATCTCACAATATACCCCTCACTGGACTATATTTCACCATTTCACATAATTATACTAATGACTGATTATACTTTGGCTTCTCTTTTTGCTTCATTAAGACTGTGCTGTGAGACTCATACTACTGTTGCTATTTTGTGGGTTTCCCCCGGCAATACTGTGATGACGAAAATTGTAAGAGTTGGCAGGAGGTAGATAAGCAAGACTAAGCGACGACGATGTTGTAACGGATAGATAGAACTGCTCATGCAAAACAGTACACTGTCCCCTCAATGGTATCAAAATTGAAAACGACAATTTTCCCACGATGAATTCCGGAAGTGTTTCTAACGGTGAATATTTTACAAGAAATTCTTCGCTGTATGAGGTAACTCGAATCATGACCAGCACGGGGTCTTGGGTATCTGGCAAGAACACGAGATTGTTTGCGAATGTATTACAATATAGGCCCTACCATATTTGGATCTTTTTCCCTGCGACAGCCTACAGTGACCAATATTCAGCATGTCATTGATCTCCTTCATTAACGCCACGATTTATCATTTGTTAGTGAAAAAAAAAACAACCAACAACCAGCTTTTTACTGCTTTAGATATAGTTCTAAAATGTGAGTTAGGGATAGAAGCAACCGACGTAAAAAGTTATTATTAATCAGTTAGCATCGATGTTAAGCATTGTTTAATATGCAAAGTGTGAATAAGAATTGTATTTCAATCGTTCATAGATTAACCTTCTGCAGTTATGGTTTATTGAGAAAATTAGGGATATTTGCCGCTTTAATGCCCAATGTTTGGATGGTGGGATTTTTTGTTATGCAACTGAATAACAAAATGAATCAAAAAGTGAGGAATTAACTTAAATCATTTCTCCCATATCAATGGTAAACAGTGGCTTTAAGTTTCATAGGCAGGATTAAATTTAGTTTTTCCTCCGCAGTCCAGACCTTCTGCAAACTATTTATGGTTGTTAAAGGCAACTTTTCTTTCCAAAGCATGCATACGATCTAAATACAAAAGAGATCAAGGCCCTGTTTTATGAAAAATTGAAATAGATTTTATGTTGATGTTTGACTGTAAGTTTGTGGCAGACTGTGTGGAAAGGAAATTTAAAATCGATTTAATATTTTGATAAAATGGGGCCCCGGTCTATTTGTACAACGTTGATGGATGCTGCGCGTTGAAGTAACTATAATTATTATCTGCTTATATGTGACATTTTATGATATAATTCAAACTAGTTTACGTAAGCTAAGAACGTTATGGATATTCATTATAAAAGTTTTATAATTATACATTTTACGTTATGAACATTTTATTATTCCGGGGCATGTGTCGACCTATGTGTGTATGGACAGATAGAAGGATAGATAGACTGATAGATATTGAGGGAATTATAGACAGGCAGACAGACAGCTGGGCGGACAGGTATACAGAAAAAAAAAGCGAGACAGGTAGATAGATAAATATAATAGATAAAGAGAGAGAGAGATAGAAAAGTACATTGCCCTCTCTACCGACGATGTGTGTGCTCACAATCACTGACAATAGCGAGCTCTTTTTGATAGACGTTGCGCAGTATATCTCATCTCACACGAACGAATGCACCGAGTTTCTGGAACACGTACACCCACTACCAACATCAATGACCCCAACCCCCCCCCCCCCCCCCCCCCCCGAAAAAAGAACGAACCTGAAGCAGAATACTAATCAGTATACTTAAGCAAAAGCAAGCAAATCTGAAAACCCCTTTTTATAATTTTTCTTATAAATTGAGCAAAATATATTCCAGATTTCGATATGGATATCATAAATTTCACATTCAAATTCTTCAATTTCAAATGAAATCATTTGAAATTGAAATATCACTGAATTGACATCGACATCAGTATAATTATGAGACCACGTCTTGAGGACGCCGACAACTGTCAACGGGTATGTTTGTTTCTGCCCCAATGGCCCGAATTCACGAAGGTGGTCTAAATTTAAACCATGGTTTATGTATATTTCTTTTGCGTATTTGTGATTCACAGATTGCGTACGCTAACAGGCATCCAGTAAAAAAACGTGCGTTGATGCGCGCATGTATTGGTACGCCTATTTAACGCTTATTTTAGACCATGGTCTAAATTTGTACCATGGTTTAAGGTTAAACCACCTTCGTGAATTCGGGCCAATGTGGCTCAGACATTAATACATTTCCCCCTAAAAAAAAAAAACAAAGCAAACCCCCCCCCCCACCCCCCCCCCCCAAAAAAAGAGACACATTCGATTAATAGATTGTTTGCTTCTTTTTGCTAATCAAGGGAGAATTTTGTCGGTATATATTTTAAAAAGCAAATGGTGGTCTTGTTATAGTGAGGAAATAATGCGTCATGTAGATTTCAAAAACAACCAATATTACTGATAAGTCTGAAGAAAAATCTAGATTTGGTTTCTGATATATATAATTATAGAAAATAGTTTTCTTTAAATCAATTTCTCTTGCAATAACCTGTCATACACTGTCATATAAAGCTTTAGGTTTTTTTTTTTTTTCAAACTTGTTTCAGCATAAATAATATGATCTTATTGTCAGTCCATTAACAAAATGCCGAAAGGGATTCGTTGCTTCATACTTGAATATAAGTGGAAATAAGACACAGTCATTTTTAAGACCGAAACAATATTGTAAAGCAATGTTGCACAAGCAAAGAATAATCTTTTAACAATATTCTGAAAGTATAGATATTGAAGGCCATCTTAAAATACAATATCCCCAATGTATGGGACTATATACACGAACATAACTTGCTTGTTGGCCAAGGAGTGAATATATAGGCGTGGTTGGCCAGGAACAACAACATCGCAGCAGGTGTATAGGCCTACGTTTATCCCCAAGCCGACGCTATTATACAATGTGGACTTTGGCCATATTTGTCAAGTGCTAACTCACTCTTCACAAGAGCTTTGAATCATGGTCCACCATTTTCGAAAGTCTGTTAGGTTTTATGTCATGCATGAAATACGCCCAAAAGAAATGTCCAGAAGCAGCAAATGAAAAGGCCGGTCTGCAGATGCCAGTGTTTACTTCCTTATTTTCGAGTAGGACTTTATTTCTGCGCTGTGTAAATACATATTGTTTTAAATACAATTGACAATCCTCAACATGAAGTTCACTGACTGAATGCACTAAAAAAAGAAGAAATACCCAGTAA
Source organism: Diadema antillarum (assembly GCF_040938485.1). Classification (NCBI taxonomy): domain Eukaryota; kingdom Metazoa; phylum Echinodermata; class Echinoidea; order Diadematoida; family Diadematidae; genus Diadema; species Diadema antillarum. The sequence goes on along the minus strand of NW_027271355.1, from coordinate 1,257,659 downwards.
CAGAAATTCAATTCAATTCAATTCATTTATTTCCATACTTCTCATTTATGGACATTATAACAGAAATCAAACCAGTTCTTTTACCTTGTAAACAATGAGCAGAACACAAACAATATATGGTGATAACACAGTAATTATGTAATGATAACTGGTCAAAATCGAAATCGAAATGAGGTTAATCAAAGAGAAGTATGACGGGACCTACATGAAAGCTAGCTCGTTTGGCTGTATAAGCCCCGAGTAATCAGCGTTTGTGAAAAAGAAACGGAGAACGGATAGAAGATAAGACCAGATCGTCTGTTGAGAATGAGAAGGGCTTTAGATTAAGTCTTCTCGAACACTATGGGTTTTGTGGTCACTTAACGCCCTTATCATTCTCAACCGACGAGATGATGTAATGGTGCCAGATGATACTATAACTCAAAATCAAAAATATCCGCATGACAAATCGACGTTAATCTTGTATCATAAAGAAACATAGATATTGACCAGACCAGCTGTACAGAAATCGCTGTTTGCCGCCTTGGTTGGCATAACGGGTTTATGAAAGTTTATGAAACATGTACATGTATGTATTAATTTGATTATATTCCCATCTGATTTTATGAAGAACTGAAAACATTTCCCTGACGTTTTTTTTCCAATCACATCAACCTTCTAGTTGAACGTCAATATGAAACTCGTAAATAATCTTAAAGGAGACCTCCGGATGATTTTCAGGTTTTTACATTTGAACAACTATAAATTAGTTATACTAAGGACAGAGTTTCAGAATTTATGATAATCCAGAAGAAAAAAAAAAGAATACTTTCAAAATTTAGAACAAATTGCAATGAGCAAGAATGATGACATCGCAGAGTCACCATAAGAATGCATGAGCTGGGGCTCAAGGAAGCAGAACAAAAGAAGAAGGCATGCATAGATTATACACAGGCGAACTCGCAAGCAAGCGGTATTGTAATGGGAATTACACTGCTACATTTCTGAAATATGTGAGCCTCCTATGTCATCAACCTTGTTCAGAGTAATTTGTTTAAGGTTTTTCAAAGTATTGTTTCTCTGCTCAAGAACCACAATAATTTCCACAATAAAATAATATATACATGGAGTTGTTGATTTATGCACTATATGCATGCTGTGAAATTATGAAAATCGTCTGGAATGTCCCTTTAATCATTTCTAGCGTGACGCGGGCTTATGTAGTGAAGTTTGCAAAATGCTTGTAATTCAGCGACGTACCCAGAGTAGTATTTAGACGAAACCTAGCTTGACCCTATCTTGTTCTGTAAGTGTAACCACGTTCTGTCATTAACATTCACTGAATATTAGCACTTTATACCTCCACATGAGGTAACGCCTACAGCATAGGTTAAGAGAAGTATGTTCATGATGATTGTGGTTTTTCCCTAACAATGGCATTGACATTTTTTTTTTTTCATGTCAGCAACTCTTTTACGATTAAAGTCATTCACTACTCAGTGTTTTGCGATTAACAGGCATCATTATCTGAGCACAAACTGATCTGCATGAAACTTTATTATGATGGGTTCAGCTTTATAAAATAAATAAAAAAAAACTTCTTGCAGATCAATAATGTGTTCTTATATTCTTTATTCTATATACTAGTATGGTTGTTTTAAGTATATTTTTATTTCAATATTACAATTTATTTATAATATATCATATTGTTTTAAATAATTTCTCTCATGATTTTGGTTGTTGCTGTAGTTTGGAAGCGAATTTAAAAGTTATCTTGCCACTGAGTAAGAATCTATCTCGTTAGATTCAACCCACTGCTCAAGAGGTCCCTCCAGAGCAGACAGTATTTTGAACGCCTCCATTAACGGAAACTAGTTTGAGGTCATTCTCTTGTATACGCCAAAAGTAAATAGACCATTAGCGGGATGTGTAAACCTGTCTCTCAAAGAATAACTTGGTTCTGTCACAAAGATCAAGCATGTTCCGCCCGTTGTCCAGTGATTTAGGGACATAAGCGAGCAAAACGCTGGTCAAACAGAGAACGAGGAACTTTCACACCACGGAGTGAAAAGTTCTTTCAAGAAAGTTTTCTCTTTAAATGCGGAACAATGTAAGGAATCAAGCTTGTCTTGCATGCGGTGATTAGATACACACCGCCGTGCAAGATGACGTTATATTTGCAAAGTTAACAAATCCGCCCCCATATACTGCCCATACCTCCTTAATGGTCTGATGTATACAGAAATGTGTGCAGATGGAGTTGTATACCAACATCAATGAGAGCTAGTTTGACCTCCTCTGCTTTCTTTTTTTTTTTCCGATTACTTTATTTTCATTCCGATACGTATACTGGAAAATAAAACCGCAAAACGAGCTTATGCATTTTCCAACATACCAAGTTAAGTCCATCATCAGGTAGTACAGAATTAAACACATGATAACTCACTTACTGCATAAAGAGGGATATCAAAGTTAGGAGTATATAGATATTCCACATCTTATTTTCCTTGTTTTTAAGCATGAAACTTTAAATTGACAGGAATGCAGTTGATTCTTTTGTGATCGAACTCCACAAAAAACTATACAGAAATATCCTATTTTGATGTTTTATTTTCATTTTTATTTCATTTCCCCAAAAGTATACATTAAAATATTACATTTGCATCTGATAGAGTATAATTCATCATATATATATATATATATATATATAATGCGATTTTTGTGTGTTCGAGTGAGATTACTGCAGAGGATTTTCATATAATCACTCATCAAATTTACACATTTTTATACAATTTTGGGTTTTTTTCGGACATTAATTTTGTTTTGTTTTTGCAAATTTCCTTAGATCACAGAGAAACTAAAGGTGATTTGTCCAACATTTTCAAGATACAGTGACGCTCCCTTTTCCTCTCTTCCATTCGTGACTATAGCCCAAACAAATTTCATACCATAATCCATTTTGTTGTAAAGGTCGTAAAAGAAAGTTTTTCGTCTTTGGGAAAAAGTGTGTGTGTGTGGGGGGGGGGGGGTGGTAGAGGTTCTCTATGCTTTCTAGCTCAAGACGGTTAAAGCATTGTATCGCTTGTTGCTGCTTCTATTCATGACGAACATATTTTTAATCGGCCTGTTACCATGACATACATGGTATTCATGTTTATGATTCTCTTCCATTATTCCATGATCTTTCTTTTTCACATTTAGAAACATGCTTCAGGATCACCTGCAGTCGTGCGTCGCTGACCAACGATGAACCCTTAACAGACTGGAGCTCGAGATGGTCCATTTCACTATGATCATCCTCAGATTTTTACTGTCGCTGAATACAATTTCATTGGTTATTGGAAATACGCCACAGAACAACCTTCAGGAGTGCGCCACCAGCGTTCCATCTCATGGACAGGCGGGACGCTCGCTGTACGCGGGCGAGAATTCCGGCGCGCGCGTAGCTGCTGATCATTGCTCCAGCCATGATGCAAAGGAAAAGTCCGGGAGCCCACCACCAAATAGACTGCACCCCACCAACGAAAGCCGCAGTAGCGGGCACGAGCTCAACTCCAGCGGGTCTGGACCGAGTCGTGTAGACACTGAGCCGCTACCAATGCAGCTGAACACAAGTCATCAGCACAACCCGAACTCCGTTTTGAAAACACCGGCACCATCGACAGCCGGTCAGCCAAGAGAGCACGCGGCTCCGTGTTCGATGTCGCCTGGACACCAATCTCAGCTGCACGAGTATCAAAATGAATTCTGCCAAGGTGCCACAAACAGCATTCATGCGGTTGACAACGATATATATTGGTCAACAATCGTCGAGGAAGCCATGCCAAAAGGTAAAAATCTATATATCTTTTTTATTGTTTCAGTTAATGCTATTACCATCTGTCCATGTCATGCAAGTTGGCTCTCATAGTGTACGTATAAGAGTCAATCAAAACAAACAGAAATTAAGAGTTTTCATCAGAAATGTACCCTTTAAGAATTACCAGTGTTAGTTCAATGCTAATGGAGACTGGTATCATATCATTTGAATTCTCCTGCAAATATAAGAGATTGTTTAATATTCGACGAATCCACAATGTTGACGTAACTTCCCTCAGGTACATAAGTTTTGACGAGGTGAATTTGAATTTACACCACTTCTTCTTCTTCTTCTTCTTCTTTTTCTTCTTTATTCTTCTTTCCATCGTAAAGGTCTTGATGACACGGAAGAACAAGCTTGGACGCAGCGCATGCGGAATCAAAAGATTGTAAAGGTGAATAGCGCCACCAGGGAGAAGTGCGGATCGAACATGAACAGGCACGTGGAATTCGAGAGCGGTGCAGCCGCGTGTGCCCGCTATCGCGGAGCTAATATCGTTTACATACTTGGTAAGCGTTACAGGAAGACCGTGGGAGTCGGGAATGGCAGCGCTATGCAAAGCCGTTATGGCCTATCGATTATATCCCCATTCCACACAGATTTTTCTCATCTTTCACATATCGGAAGTACATTTCGTTGCTTCCGGCTACCCACCGATGTGCATCGAATCGCATTCTGATCAATTCGCATGAATCCAATTTGGTTTGTAGACATATCAGTCAGTTTCAGACGTGTGGTTCGTGATCTTCATCCGACGATCTTGCCTCATCGGATCACTGTCGGACAAGTCCGACACTGACATCAATAAATAGTCGACCAACGGTTAACAAATCGGATTCATCAGACTGTGATCCGATACACTTCGGTGGATGCCGGGAAGCGACAAACTTTTGCTGAGTGACCGATGAGAGAAAATCTCTGTTGAATCGGGGTATCAAGAATCGCTTTCATGCGGAGAGTGTGTATAAAATCTGTCAGTGAGATTGTACGCAATGTTGTTGTTGTTTTTTTCGGGGAGGGGCGACTTTGCGAGCGAAGGATGCCAATCGTTTTTGTGTCAAGTTGTATAAACGTTCTTCTTCTGAATGAATGCTATTCACCAAATTTTAGATTTTGCTGTTGTTATGATTATTCCGTTAAAAAGAAAACAAAAATGAATGAAATAAAAACAGGCAACTGAAAAAGACATTAAAGTCGAAGCACAACATGACGCAAGCCGTATTAGCCGACTCGCTTTGGCATTGCCCACTCTGTCTGTATTCAAAAGTATGACACTACTGACGACTCCTAAAAGTTCTTGGAAGTATTTTCTATCGTTATATCGAAATTTCGTTGTACAGTATTTCGTTCAACAATAACTATACATTAAAACCAGTAGATGGTTATTTGGGGACCTGGATTCTTCGTTGTAACGAGAATTTCGTTATAACCGTGTTCGTTATTACGGAAGTTCACTGTCTTATGTAACTCTTTCCTTATTATCGGCGGCAGGTGAGGTGTTCTCGTACCACCTCGCTCGACTCCTGGGCCTACGCAATGTTCCTCCCGTTGTCTTGTCCCGCGTGTCCTTCAACAGTTCGTCGCAGTGGTCGACTGTCGTAGATGAGGTGCAAGAAGCAGGGTGGACCGACGATTCCTTAGCTAGCCTGAGTCTGTGGGTTGACGACCTGGGACCGTAAGTCAGCTACCCATAGCATGGCATTTATAAGTATGGCGTCGCACTGTCCTGGAGTTGACACGAGATAGTAATAAAAAAAATAACATGGATTTTTTGTTATTACTTCGAGCGAATTTAGCCCCAAACATGGCCAAAAGCCAATAATCAGCCGAAGGAAGTACCGAAAGCCTCATGACCTCACCAGCACAATTCATGAGGGCTACACGAAAAGAAGTTCACCCAAAGGATACACGAAGGAAACGCAATCCCTATATACACTGAGCTTGCCAAGCATAATTGCTCATAGAGTTGCCGCAGGACGCATGGTACCTAAGAATCCCCATCAACAGTCGTACGATGGCTCAAGATGCCCTCATGAAGTATGACCCGATAATTAAACAATTAGAGCAGAATTTGAATGCATCCTTACATCATGTGTCCATTTTGACTCAATTTTAGAACAGCGTGACGCCTGCTTTAGTGGTGTCCGATTATCCCTGTCTGACCAGGGAGGTGAGACTCACCTCCCTGTTCTGAGCGGCTTGTGCCGAAAGGGTGGGTTGGGTGGTGGCGCGTCGCGTTAATGGGAACACCACCCTTCGTCCAAAGCCCCTCCGGTTTTGACGAAAGGGTGCGTTGGGAGCGTTGGGTCGCGTCGCGTTGACTGGAACCTCACCCTTCGTCCAAAGCCCCCCCCCCCCCCCCCCCCCCCCGGTTTTGCCGAAAGGGTGTGTTGGTACTTTTTCTCATGTAATATTAAAGGACGAGTCTTGAATTCATATTTAACCTTCAAACAACCATTTCAAAGAGGCGATCATCCGGATCGGTTTACACTCTATTACCACTTGGTCTACAGCCAGTTGGTCTAATAGACTGTTTAATATCAGTTGGTCTAATAACCAGATGGTCTAGTCATCATTTCGTCCAACTACTGTTTGGTCTAATTGTTATTTGGTTTAATTACTATTTGGTCTACAGTCAATTCGTCTAATAATAGCCATTTGGTCTATTTTTGGTCTAACACCAATTTATATCATCAAATACCTATTTGGTCTATCATGAGTTGGTCTAATTCCATTTCGTCTAATCACCAAATGGTCTAAAATAAAACCAAATTTGTCCAATATAAATTTGGTGTACACATCATTAATTTTGGTCCATTGCCCAGTTGGTCTAGCCTCTGTCTATCATCATTTAGTCTACACCCATTTAGTCTAATAACCATTGATCTTATTGTCATTTGGTCTAATAGCCAGCCTCCTGGTCTAATCAGGTACCATTTGGTCCAATCATCGTTTCGTCTATATGACCAACTGGGCTATTTTTTATTTTTATTTATTTATTTATTTATCTATTTATTTATTTATTTTTAATTTTTTTATTTTTTTTATTATTAATTTTTTTTTTTTTTTTTTTTTGGGGGGGGGGGCTTTTTCTACGACTACGGACTACCCTCTGACACTGCATTGAGGGAGAAAACAGATGTTCATGCACATGAAATAAGATTAGGGTAAAGTTCAGGGTCCCTCGCCCCTCCCCCATGGTGCCAGGCCAGCACCCCCAGCAGCTGGACTATACAGTATGTCCCCAAAAAAAATTACAACGGGGCCCTCCGCAATGATATCTTTAAGAATAGTGAATCAATCTAAATACAAATTCAGGGTATGAAACTACAGTGCACTCCCGTTATAACGAACACGGTTATAACGAAATTCCGGTTATAACGAAGTAAAAATTTTGGCTGCAATGCCATCCACTCTATGTATTTCTATTGTTTATTTGTTCGGTTATAACGAAATTCCGATATAACGAAAGAAAACTGCTGGTCCCGAGGACTTCGTTATAACGGGAGTCCACTGTATAACTCATTGCCAACATCTTACAGAAAATCCCATTCGATTTGCTTCAGTGGTCAAAGAGTAATGAGGAATTTTGTAGAGGATGTCGGGAATCCCTTCTGTCCAAATTCTGTCTATTATTCACACACAAGAGCACTGAATTGCTAAAATTGGAAGAATCAGACTCATGACATGCTTTAGAACAATCCACATTTCTCTGTGACCGCTTAACCAAATTGATTGGGGTTTTCTGCAAAATAGAGCTAAGATGTTATATTTTAAGACCCTGAAGTAGCACTTAGACAGGTTGATCATATTGGGTGCTATCAATTTGAAAAGCTGATTGTAATTTTTGGGGCGACTTACTGCAGTATGTCCCCCAAAAAATTACAATAAGATTTTCGCATTGATAACGCCCAATATGATTAAATTTCTAAATGCTACTTCAGGGTCTTAAAATGTCACATTTTAGCTCTATTTTGCAGAAATCCCCATTCAATTTGACTAAGCGGTCACGGAGAAATGTGGATTGTTGTAAAGCATGTCATGAATCGGATTCTTCCGAGTTTAGCATTTTGATGATCTTGTGTGTTAATAGCAGACAGAACTTGGACAGAAGAGATTCCCGACATCCTCCACAAAATTCCGTATTTCTCTTTGGCCACTGAAGCAAATCGAGTGGGGTTTTCTGTAAGATGTGGGCAATGAGTTATAGTTTCATGCCCTGAATTTGTATTTAGATTGATTCACTATTTTTAAAGATATCATTGCGGAGGCCCCCGTTGTAATTATTTTTGGGACATACTGTATATAGATAAGCCACTAATTATCCACATGATCCATGCCCTGTAATGTAAAACAGAAATGGATATTAGACCAAATGGATATTGGACCAAATGAACATTGGACGAACTAAGTATTAGATCAGCACGATAGCCTCTTTGAAATGGTTGTTTGAAGGTTAAAATATAAATTCGAAACTCGTCTTTTAATAGTATATGAGAAAAAGTACCAACGCACCCTTTCGGCAAAACCGGGGGGGGGGGGGGGGGCTTTGGACGAAGGGTGGGGTTCCAGTCAACGCGACGCGACCCAACGCCCCCAACGCACCCTTTCGGCAAAACCGGGGGGGGGGGGGGGGGGGGGGCTTTGGACGAAGGGTGGTGTTCCCATTAACGCGACGCGCCACCACCCAACCCACCCTTTCGGCGCAAGCCGTTCTGAGCAAGGGAGTTTGGACAGTGGGGATAAGGCCTACAACGGTTTTCTGTACCAATCGACACTCAGAGCAAACAAACAGTTAATGTAATGTTTAAACGTCTTACTCTATCGTCAATGTGCCTGAAAAATATAAAAAGCGTTGTTTTCCATGCTATTAACGACTTAAAAATATCAAATCTAACATAGTTTCCTTATGAGGAAAAGTCTTCGTTTGCGAATAAAGTAGTATTTGATGATGATGATGATAATGATATTTCTAGTTGCCGTGTCAGACACAATGACTAGTTGGCCCATATTCAGAGATGCCGACGTGACATCATTGGCGTTCCATTGGGTTCGGAGCCTCAAGATGATCGATGATTGTCATCCAAAGCTGCCAAAGCCTTCACATTTCTCTCTCACTTGTCTTCATTTACAGCACCAAGATTCCCAAAATTCTCAGCGAGAACCAGAAATCTGCACTTACGCCCTCTACGCCTGGATTTTCACAACTCAACATCACCCAGCTGATGGAGTTGGCTCAGTATTCGGACCTCTTTGTCTTTGACTATCTAACAGCTCACATAGACCGGTGGGTTGAAGACTTTTCAGTTTTGCATTGATGTCATTGCACAACATCAGATAGGGAAATGCAAGATTTTATCCATAGCGAATGGAAAAACTTGCTGGCAAAAAAAAAAAAAAAAGAAAAAGAAAAAAAAATGAGCGAACTTTATTGCGTCAATTTAACTCTAATTCTGGTACTAACTTCTGCTTGAAATATACACGAATATATTTCCGCACCGTTACATTTCATGTCATTTCAGTTAATGATTTTCAATTTTATTTCTCTACTTTTCAATGAAAAATGCATTAAATATAACAAAATAAAACAATGCGTGTTATCCAGTTTGGATGCGCAATTGAATATTGGAAAACAATAGAACATAATATTTGGTTAGTCCAAGAACATTGAATCGAAGTTAAAATACCAGTGAAATAAGACGGGAACTATATACTAAGAAGCAAGCTTGTAACAAAGCTTGCTTAAAATACGTTATAACCAACATACAAACAAACCAAAGATACAAAGCTTTATCAATATACCTCGAAATACTATTGTTTTTTCTATCGTTTGACACGGGTTTTTTTTTTGATTTTGTTTGTTTTTTGTCTTTTTCAAGGAAGATTTTTGGCACATTGTTGAGAAGACAATTTGCAAAAATTTTGCTCTTTTTGTTCTGCTGTAGCCTTGTAGTTCACAGGGAAGGCGTTCACAGCAGCGGTGACGAGTCCATTTACGGCCAGAGTCCCATACACAACCTGCGCAGACATCAGAAAGAGGGCGGGCTCTGGGTCGTGGACAACGAGAGTGGACTGTTCGCCGGTTACTCTTTCGTCTACAGCGGCAAGCACAAGTGGCAAGGTATACGGCTACTTTTGAAGTATGCCTATAATCTACGATATAGTCAGGTGGCTTAGTGAATTGCCATTACACGGCGGATGAAAGCACCAATTTGTTGATTTGGAGAGATGATCCTCAGGATGCTCTGAGCATCAATAATGCTCCAGGAATATTTACATTGCTTATGCCATTAAGATGCATGACACTTGTACACTTGTACATTTTTCCGATATTAATTTTTTTAAAATGAAAATCAATACTTCTGTTACTTTAATCGTTAGTACTGAAGGACATTAACCACAATCGAACTGGCACCATGTTTTATATCATGGTTCAGAGTAGAATAATAACAAAATAATCGAGGAATCGTTACACTACAAAATTAAGCAACATATTATTCACCCACTATATTCTTTCCGTTGACACCATCTTAACACATTCCCGACATGTCCACATATCGCCGATTTCTTTCCCCCTTTCCTTGCTCTTGAAGGTTTCGTAGAAGAGATACTGCACTCCGTTTGCATCTTTCGCCGCTCCACGGTTGCCATGGTGAATTCTCTGGCTGCAATGGAGGACCCGGGGCAGTTCCTCCTGCAGACGGTGTACGACGCGGAGCCAGAGCTTGTGGAGAAGAGCGAACACGCCGCATGGCTGAATATGTTGAGTCGCTTGAAGGGACGTATTGAAGCTGTGGCTCGGTGGATCGCCGATTGCCAAACTCGCCTCTAAAGGGCTTTTTACACTTGTAAATTTTTGCTTAGCCCCGGACCAACGGTGGGGCTAAGGGGGGGGGGGGGGGGGCCTTAGCCCCACCGTTGGTACGGGACTATCCTTAGCCCACTTTCTGTTTACACTCGTTTTTGCCAAAGTGGGCTAGCCCCACCGATAGTACGGTACTATCTGGCCCTGCAAAATAGCAGGGGTTAGCACCACAATTGCGGTGCTAGCACCGCAATTGCGGTGCCAAGCAAGTGAGTGTAAACAGAACGAAAAAATAATCCTGGGCTAAGCGACGGAGACGAAGTCCGACCCTCACTGACCAATCAGAAACGAGGTAATCAAGTGCTGCCGGTGCGTGCGTGTACGTGTACAGTACACAGCGTAATTATGAAAATTCATGTGGTTTGGAAAGTCCGGGGCTAAGAAATACGAGTGTAAAAAGTCAGTTTTCTCCTTAGCCCCGGACAAGAGATAGTACGGGACTAATTGGCGAGTGTAAAAAGCTGAAAAAATTGGTACGGGACTAACGATAGTCCTGGGTCAGAGAAAGTCCGGGGTTAAGAAACACAAGTGTAAAAAGCCCTTAAGATGGCGTTGATATCAAAGGCAGAGAGAAGGGGAAAGGGAAGGTGGAATTTCAACGAACTCACGCAGAGTTTGAGTGTGCCTTTAACCCTGCGTTTGTAGGTTACAGCAGATGACCGAAGGACAAGTGACATACCACAAAACCAACTTAAACTAAACTACACCAGAAAAAAAAAAATAAACCAAAAACAAATGCAGGTGTCACTGAAAGATAATACCCAGTAGTTTTTATTGTACCCGATTATGTCTTCCATTTGAAGATAGACTGAACACGAGTGTTGATTCTACTCTCACTGGCATACTGCAATATACTAATGGGGTAAATAGCAGAATGTTGTAGAACAGGAAACAACTGTTTTTTTTTTTTTTTGGTCTGGTTTTTTTTGTGGGGGGGGGGGGTTCCGAATGAATCATAAAAATTACAAAATGCTGCTATGTCGCCTATTATGTTGTAATATACTAATACATAAATAATACGTTGTACTGGTATCCAGTGCAAATGCTAGCAGTTGTCCTCGCATGGAAGTCAGGTAAAAAGACGACTTAGTTGTTGTTGTTTTTATAAAACACTGTTTTATTACTGCTCATTTCGCTTAAAAGAACATAACGCAAAAGAGTTGTTCATATGAAATGTAGATTTTTGTTCTGTTTTTCTTGATAAGTGCCTAGAGGTCGATTTGGTTTTGCGATGTAAGTATAGAGGTGGCGACGGAGAAGCGTTGAATTTGGTTTCTATTTGTTTAGAAGTAAATTATATGCGTTTCTTGACTTAGTTTGTATGATTCTTCATAAACGAACGCAAAGCTGGCGAGAATACGAAAAGAAAGTCAGGTAATTAACAAAGAGGTGATTTACCTAGAACTCCATTGGTCATCCAGCCACAAGTAGGCCTACAATCCCACTGCGGTAAACATGCAACATAAAACTTGTCAGTCCCTTGAAAATAGGTACAAGGTATGGAGTTACATTGTACCTATCAAGTGACATTGTGTTTGTTGACTTTTGTGCAACATTGTATTTATCTGATTTCGCCCTGTGTGACAACTTGTACTGTGGTAGGGTCTATGTATAATTCAGATGTTAATACATGTACTAAATTTCAGCTTGTTCAGAGACACAGTTCACATTTAATCATGAAAATCGTGTCACAAGAAATGTCATTGATTTCAAGGCGTTTGCGTAATCTTACACAAGTTCAGCAATTTATCACTCCAGATCTTCATTGAATGGCGATAGTTGAAACTCAGATTATACAAATGCGTGTTCCAATTTTGGAGGTATAGGCCTATACCATTTGCTCTTTTTTTCTTTCCTTTTTTTTTTTTTGGTCTTGGAAGTAAGTATAGTGTACATACCCAAATGCTATCATCACATATCAAGTAGAGACGTATTGTTAGATATAAATACATTTCCGCAGTCAGCTGAATTTTCCGTTTGGAAATATTGTACTCAGATACCAAGTACTTTTTTGATTATTGAATTTGTAGATATTTACTGGTCTTCCACAGCTATGTTTACAATTTTTCACATCTGTGTATTCAGGAATGTATGAAATATTCCAGATAATTCTTTATCTTATCATTGTGAATTTTGGAATCTAAACGTCGTCTTATTTTGTGGTCGTTGGGTGCGTGCGCGCGCGTGTGTGCGGTGATGTTGATAAGCAAACCATGTACTGCTGGGCGTTATATTGACATGAAAGGTTTACAGGTATGGTGGTAATGGTTTAGAGAAGAATAAGGAAGCATTGACGTAAAGGCTGTACGAATAAATGATCTACACATAGACGATAACCATGTACAGTATATTCATGACATTCCACTCTTTCTCCAAAGCATATCAGACCTCGATATACATCAATGCACGTACATTGTAAGAATAATTAATCTGATACTTGTACCATCTTCCTGCAAAGATTCTTGTGACATCAAGGAAACAGGAGGAATGCCACTTCAGTGTATATCTACCACAAAATGTGTTGAGAAAAACCAGAAATTAACACAAAAACATATGCACAAACTCGAAAAAATACTCAGGAAAGTTCGGTGAAACCGGGCAATGGCCACTTTGGTCACCTGATTGACATCTTTTACGCAGATTTCCGCGAAAGATAAGTGTTTCAGTCCATTCCATGTGATTTACCTGAATCCCCTCCCTTCATTGATACGTACCAGTGCTAACCTTGATACATTCATGTTACAGAATAATGCACACATTTTCCTTTCATGGAACACGACAATAATGAAATGAAAGTAACTGGAAAGTAGTGCCTAAGGAGCCGTATGTTTGCAACATTATATTCACGAGACCAAGATGGGTCTACAGCATTCCAGATGGCTCTACACTGCAGTAACGAAGACACAACTGTCCCAACAACAATCTGATCATGCTCTAATATCAATCTGTTACTTCTTCGTAAAGCTCTTTATTCCCCTACCCAATCCACTTTCAGTGAAATCTCTCTAAATCTCACTAAATCTCTCTCCATACCTAAAAAAGTCCTACAATAATAGTGATCAAGTCATTACAAGTTTCAAATGACACCCAGCCACAACTAGTCAAAGCTTCGATGGAGTGCATTGCTCGGCTACCAGGGGTTCTGTCGCGATGATGTTTGTTTCTTGTGATACAACGCAATAACCTACCTAAATTGACCAGGAAGGGGGGTGGTTGTTGGGGTGTGGCTCTCCTTTTGAACCGGAAAGGTAGGGAGCCTACTTGACGCGACCAGTTTTGATGGGCAGCGAATTTGCACGAGAAAGAGGCTTGACGTGTATACTGATGCAAAGTGCTTGTACTCTCGTCGAGATTGGTTTCAGGGAGCAGAAGCTCTCCTATTATGGCAGTTTCCTGGCTTCCCCACTGACGCAGTCCCATATCAAGGGCGTGATATCAAGGTATACCGGCAAAGTGAACAAAGTGTGTTCACTTTGATGGCCCTCGAGGTGACTTTACACGTGCCGACAACTTAACGTCGCTCTGTTCCCTCCGTTTCACCTTGGTCCCGTCAATCTGGCCTGTGAAGTTCTTTTCTTTCATGGTTTTCTCCGAGGGCTCCCGTTTCTCGTGAGATTTGTAGAAGGGCATGGAGTGCATGGTGATGAAGCGCGGGTAGCTCGAGGAAAACACAAGGACCTTCTGTGTATTGGTCGCTCCAGAACCGGCGTGAGGGTCCTTGCCCGTCAGATTGGTAAGAGATTTGGATGTTTTTGCGCGACAGCTTATAGACAGGTCATGTGTGCTGAACAGGGTTACAGGAGGCAAGCTAGCTATGCACATTTGGACATTTCCGAGGTTTTCCGGATGTGCCTCCGGCGCCGTGGATGCACAGTTTGTGTGCTCCGTGTGCTGCGGGCGTTTCTTCTGCAGAAGCTTCAGCGACTCTACAATCTGATCAGTCCTCTTCTTCTGGGCGGCCAGCAATCTGTCAGCTCTCTTCTTCAAAGTCTTCGCCTCGTTTCTGCTCGACCCTTTCTTCGGCCCAAGATGCGGGGACACCTCCTGCCACGTCATGGACTTGATAGGTTGAGGCTTTATATTCGTCTTCCCTCTAGGATGCTTCACTGACCTTGAGGCTGAACTAGTCGTCCCTGCCTCCGAAGATCTCTTGTCTCCATGTTCGGAGTTGGCGGTGTCTTTTTCTATGACTTCAGAACCTACCGATTTGTCATCCACAGGGGTCTCGGTCTCCACAGCGGCCGGGCTCACGTGAGCGGTGACGTCACGTGTACTATGGAGCGCCTGGTTGCGCAGCAGTACTGCCCGCCTGAGAGCGCTGTCCTCCAGGAAGCCGTCCTGAGCCCATCCTTGCAGTTTACAGTCGTCAGACCTTGAGCTCAAGCGATCTGCCAGGGTGCTTCCCAGACTCGGTCTCGCTTCGGAATCATCTCTTGCTAGCGGCGGGAGTCTGTTCGGTGGGGGATGGAGGATCGAGGTCAGTCGATGGAAGTACAAAAGTTCATCGTCATCGTCATCGTCGGCGACGATGGTGCTCGAGGTGTCTGCAAAGACAACGTTCAGCTGGAGAGGCTTTGGTTGCCTGTAATGACACTCCAGCATTGACGGCGGAGGACTCCCGTCTTCCCTCTCATCACCCCTCGCGTCTGTGACGGGCGTTAAAACGTATGAAACACAAATTAATCAAAATGACAAACTCTGCTTGCTGCAAAGATCCGCAGCACTCTCTAAACAGATTTTTGTTATACTGATAGAGATCAGGTTTTTGACGATACAGGTGAAAAAGCCAAAAACAGAACAGAACTAAACTACATGTATGTTTCTCACAATCTGCTGCATGCCGGCGTAATCGAGATTTCGTATTTGCTTTTTATTTGCGTTAACCTTATCAGTCCTAATTTGAAAATCTATATCATATAACACTGAAGATGTCTATGGTAATGACTAATACACTCAGCAAAAAAAGTACAGGTATACACATTTTTGAGGTCATATTTTTCATAGAAGATTTCTATGAAAATCAATGTATTATAAACCATATTAAAAGTAATCAAATTGGCTATTAAGCTAATAGGGTAATTAAAAAGAAAACTTTACGCGTGAGTGAGCACATTCGTTTTTGTCCTCCAAGGCACAAAATCAAAAATTGCTAAAATTGACGTGTTCTCTTTCATTTGCAAATGCCCTTCACGATAACATTAATAAAAGACCAGTTTTAAGAAATGAGAGACATGAATGAAATAGGGGGAAAAAATACTCTTTAGCTCTTATAACCTCTAAGAAAAACAAAGTGGGAAACAAAAGGGGGAAAATGAGAATTTTCTGTCAAGTCAAACTTCAAATGACTTAGGGAATAATAAGCAAAAAGATGGTAAATGAACTGAATTTCTTTATTCATTTCTTTTTAATCTAGTGATTTAAGAATCCATGTAAAAATTTCAAGAAGCAAAAATTATTTACTAATTTTCTAATTTGAACAAAAAAACCCTCAAATTTCTACCATTTTTGTTAATAATTATTTCTCCTATTTCATTTGAATTTAGATTTGATGAAAGATACTTTATTTTCCTCCATTATTTTTAGCCTTCATTGATCTTTTGGGCTTTAAAGATACAATAGAGATCAAAGATTTATTTTTGCAACTTAATTCGTGTTTCTTTTTGTGTGAAATGTGTTGTTTGTTCTTAATGTTTTATGGAAGAGCACATACGCATGAATGGCAACTTGCTTAGTTTTGCAATTTTTACTTTTGTGCCCTGGAAGAGAAAAACAATGGTGTTTACCCACGCGTAAAGTTTCCCTTTTTGTTGACCTACCAGGTTGATAGCCAATTAAATTACCTTCAATATGGTACATAAAACATTAGCTTTCAGCCAAATATTCTTTCAGGAATCTAGATTTGAAAAAGCGTTTACTTTCTTTTTTTTTTTGCCGAGTGTATAATAATTTATAATGATAGAATACTACACAAAATTCACAAAAATCTTCGTAGAAACACAACAAAACATATTTTTTTCGCTTCATGTTGTTTGTGGTCAATGAACAGTACTGCTCAATGACTCTTACCATGGGATTTTTCCTCTACGGCTATTCTGTTGGAGGTGATTTGTGAGACGACTTTCGCTGGACGTGTGGTCTTTTTAGGTTTGGATGTGCATGGTTTACTCCGCTGAATGCTTCTGTTCGGTCCTTTGTCTAAATTAGCAAAAGAAAACAACCATACACAAACACAAATAATAAGAGAAAAGAATTATGACAGAAATTCCCGGGTAGTAAGAGGAAAGTAGAATTCCAATGACATATCACTCGACAAAGATTGATAAGACTTTATGTAGTCACTGCAGGTATGTCTCGACTGCGAATCGTTTTCCTTTTGATTATTATACAGTATTTTCTGTTATTACTGCTTGAACGGTGTTTCTAGCATCTGGAAACGAACAAAAGTCAAATGCTAGTTGAAAATATTTAACATCTGAGACGGGTATCAAATCTGAACAGGCGTCACACCGGATACTGTAGTTTCACCTTTCTTATTTTACTACATTAATCTCACTTAAATTACGGAGCACTCCCGTTACAACAAACACGATAATAACGCAACTCTCGTTACAACAAAATGAATATCCAGGTCCAAAGCGTCATCTTTTATAATTATGTAAACTTTACTGTTCGGCTGTAAGAAAATGTTTCGACATAAGGAAAGAAAACTGCCTGCCAAGAGGACATTGTTATAAAGGAAGTGCTCTGTAATTATTTTTGTCATACAAAATAATACAGTACCCGCCATAGAAGTTTTAGCCGTCGACATTGCAGAGATCCCAGGCAACTTTTTCGCAGTGGCGATTGAGCCGAGCACTGGCTTAGTCCTGCCCTGTTTCTCTGGACGGCAATTACACGTGTCCGAGTGGACTGTGCATTGCGTTCTGCTGATTGGAGGAACCCGTTTTGAGTTGGCGTGGAGGATGGGTTCGGACTGATGCCTATCGGACTTCGCTTCTTCTTTACGGTACGTCGAAGGAGTATCTTCGATTTCAGCAACTAACAAGCGAAAAAGAACAAATTACGGCAACATATTTATTGAATTGCAAAGATATTTCTTCTACCCATAACAATGTTAAAACAGATATAGACAGATCACTTACTCATTGACAATTAAAACGTGGCATGCAGTTTCCGCAAGGAAAGAGTTATCTAGCTCTTTCGAATCTATCTTTCTCCCTCTCTTTTCTCTCCCTTTAAATCATATTATCATTTCATGCATCGACTGAGAGACTTTAGTAGATCGTTGGGTAACGACTCTTGATATCCAGATCCCGGTTAAGTTGTTTGGCAGGAGCTCCTGATGAAAACCTTGGAAAATGCACTTTATCCTTGCTGCCTACAGCTTGGTGGGGGGGGGGGGGGGGGGGAGGCGTGACTTAAGTGTCGCATGACCTAAATGTTATGAAATGTTAACATTTCGTCAACGAAATTACTGATTTCGTCACGAAATAGGGCCATGCGACACTTGGCGCCCAATACAAAAACTACTGACATGTCCATGGTTTAAACCATGGACAAAGATTGTACCACCTCTTTAATTCGGGTCCATAATTCAAGATTTTACTTTCTTGTAAACATCGTATTGCTTCCTTAGGATCATCCAAGCGAATTCTAAACTCGACATCAAGCTTTGGTTATAGAGGAGTATGGCAAGTTAAGACTACTGTTGCGTGAGCACTTACAAACAGAAATCTTTTATCGACATGGCATCTAGTATTCGCGTTTTGCAAAAACTTTCTATTGAACAGGTGTCAGTTCGAATATTCCATCTGCAGCAACAAAATTCAAAGGAAATATTCACTTCAGTCACGCATCCAGTTGCTTATTACAAGCAAAAGGTACATAAAATTGGCGGGGATAAATTTTGGAATTTACCAGGGCCTGCAGTGAAGGACTGGCTGGGGCCATCCACGTTTGAGGGCGCCCTCTGGAGTGATGACTGGAGCAGATTGGATTTAGCTGACAAGTAACCCTAGAGCAAGGAGAACACAACAAACAAACAAACAAACATGTGTTAGGACGAAAAGACGGTATGCTATTATCACGTAAATATTTTTACACTAGAAAGCCGATTACGTTGGGCATGTATGCAAGTCTATCTACTGATATCAAATCAAATAAAGCTACACACGGTAGCATCAAGCGACTTAAATACCTACTGTACCATATATACTAGTATACATATATGTATGTATATATATATATATATATATATATATAACGTAATATAACATGATATAACGTATTCACACAAGAATAACTTCATGCTTTTGAAATGATTCTTACGTGATTGAAACCAAGGAGCCAAGTAGAACAGTAAATCAATACAAGTCCCTAAATCTGTTACAGAAACAAGTCCCTTATATTATAAACACTGTTGCTCACCAAGCAAACATTAACCTTTAATCCCCTCTTCATAAAGGAACCATGCAATGATCTCTCTTCATTAAATACACCAACTAACATTTTCACGGGATTTATTGCACAGGAATCAGCAATCAGAAAGAGATATTTGAGCAAAAATCTAATAACCATTAACCGTGACATGTAAACATGTAAACATTTATCTTTTCATTTCAGACAACAAATTAATAAATTATTCATTCATGATTATTTTCTTTCGCTATGTGGACATTAATTCTCTCTCTCTGGAGTCTGTTTTTTTTTTTTACGTTGAAACAGTTACTTGATATGGCTTTTTAAATTGAAGTTAGCTTTTCTTACTTCAAGGGAGTTTTAGTTAACTTTCTCTCTCTTTTTTTTTTTTCAAGGGAGTTGACTGTACTCTGCAGAGTACAAATGCACTATAAACTAGGCAATGCAGCTTTTTATTTTGCTTAATCAATTGACACTATGAAATAGAACAAAGATGATAAAAATGATAAGAATGTGAAAGCGTACAGGTTGAGATGAAAGATCTGTACCTTGAAAGAAACGAACTTAAAACCTGAGCAAGTACCTCTGGGACGATATTCCGCAAGAAAGGACTCAGGGATGCCTTGACCAGGGACTCGGCGGTGGCAGCATCTGTCCCGAATCCCGGCTGGGAAAGGGGCTCTAGAACAGGACGCCCCTTCAGTCGCTTCGCGCTGTAGTCCGGCAAGAACTGCGCCATCTGACTGAACGAGTGCAGACCGCCGTATGACGCCAGAGAAGGGGGAAGTCCCGGATTAGGGGACTCTGCACTGAGATGCTTACTGTTGGATGGAACACG
Organism: Diadema antillarum; assembly: GCF_040938485.1. NCBI lineage: Eukaryota > Metazoa > Echinodermata > Echinoidea > Diadematoida > Diadematidae > Diadema > Diadema antillarum. The sequence continues at coordinate 1,237,700 of NW_027271355.1, read as the reverse complement.
TATTCGTGCGTTTATTGGTGAGCGTGATGATACACTCATGTCAATGCAATATATTAACATACAGTAGTCGTCACCAAAGACAAGACAAAAAATAAACGTGACAGAAATCGCGATTGAATCGAGGCCTACTCGTAACTCAAAAAGTTGGTTTGCTTAACTAGTAATACCCTAAAATCTGATATGTTTGTCCATAAATAGCTCTGTTTTGTTACACTTTCTTTCTTTCTTTATGCATTTGTTTATCTATTTACAGTGTAGTTAGTTAGTTAGTTAGTTAACTACACGCAGCCGCTGTCGCGAAGCGTGCTCTGCACAGCGGTCTGGTCAGGCTATAAGTTAGTATGATTAGTTTAAGTGAGTCCATTTAAGGCGTACCTATATTGCATAATATGCTATAATTATACGAAATAATTGCATCAGAGATTGACCGGTATTTCAGAAAACATGATAACGTACGCAGGACTGTAAAATACTAACAGAGCAGAAATTATAAGTCAAATGTAATGTCTTATCCGTCTAGGGAATTTAAAATAAAAACAAATTGACCCTAAAAGGGTGTGACACAGTATAAAGCAGATATAAGTACAATCGCAAATAACAAATTAAGAAAGAATTCTTTTCAATGAATTTACTCAATAAAGACAATGCTCTAATAAGTGTCTAATTTGAAAATATTGTGCAGACTTTTTGAAGGGGGTTGTGAAATGCTTATCTTGGAAACACCATCGAAGTAAAATATGAAAAAAAAAAGATAAAAACAAATTCAAAAAATACAGTAAAAGCAAAATGATCACACGCTTATGATTTTCAATTTCAATGTCAAAATCTCAAACCAGATGCTATTCTATGTGGTGAGAAGGTTCATTTTCATAAGATTTTAAGCAAACATTACCTTATTACATCAACGGTGTGTCCGTTCTCTGCAACTTGCTGAGTACCGCTGTGGACGTCGGAGCGGACAACAGTGGACGGAGGTGTGGCATAGCGGTCGCGGAGCTGAATGGTTTTGTACTCAAGCAGCGAAGGGATACCCGTACCGTGTGGTCCGCTGCGTTGTCCCATCTGCCCGTCAATATTGCTACTGAATGGTTGCTTGATCCGGGTGATGTTCGTTGTTCTAAAGCTAAGGGTCCGTCAATCCGAAAATGCAATAAGGTTTGATGGTTCGTGAATCCGAAAATGCAATATTAGGTAGAGCCTACGTTTATTGAAATAAAAAAAAAAATACAGAAACAAAATGAGTGACCAATAAGTTTTAAGATTTAAAACCCTCTGTTAAGTCAAACTTAGAAGCTAAAATTTACTTAAAATTATGGTATACCGCTGGTTTCCATTTTCAGCTTTCTTCTGATGTCTTCAGCATCCATTTCAATTTACCAAAATTTTCAGAAAAAAAAAAATCTTTCTCCCTTACATTTTGTTGATTGATACCTGTATGAGAAGTCTTTATTTCTTATTTATACATGTAAGTTAGAATACAGGCAATAATTGAAGTCACACACAGCCTAGACCATACCATAATCGGAACTTAAATCCCCTGGTGCGCAGGGACCTGTCCCGCAGCCGCCTTAATATACGTTATAATTAATAGGTTTCGTTTAATGAGAGCCAGAACGCGGCAACTAGCCAACAATAATAACATAACATGTTCAATTATGTAAATCGAGTATAAGTGAGGGAATCGAAGTAAAAATACTTTCTGAAATAACATGAGAGAGAATCTACATTCACAATTTGGAAACTAGACCTAGAATATCTAGTTGAAATAGACTTTAACAGTTAGATAGTACTAGTATATAGGCTATAGGTCTAGTAGACATTACAATGTTAAAGTAGTTACTATTAATACTACTACTAGAGCTCTGTTAGTGTTAGTAGACTGCGATTTTCATTATAATGTTTAGAATAGATATGACACGGTTTTTACCAGACCAGTGCCCTGCTTTAAGAAAAGATATAATCGATTGTAAATTCCCTTACCTCTATAGGATATGGTAGAAATCAGTTGAATATATTTCATAATCAATTATAGCAGTGGCGTATCTAGGGGGGGGGGGGGGCAAGGGGGGCACGTGCCCCGGGCGCCACTCCTTGGGGGCGCAAAAAACGAAAAAAAAAAAAGCGAAGAAAAGAAGAAAAAAAAGAAAAAAAAACGAAGAAGAAGAAGAAGAAGAAGAAGAAAAAAACTCGCCCGGAAAGGGGGGGGGGGGGGAGGGAGAATGGTGGGGGAGGGGCAGAAAACCAAATCAAACAAGATAAAAACAAAACATGATGATGACGCGAACAAAATGACAATGTTTATTGTGTTCACACAAGAATTCCATGTTCCGTAAGCTGAAATACAAAAATTTTCGGCGCGCTCGCTGCGCTCGCTCGCCAAATATATATAGAAAAGAAGGTAAGAACAAAACTTGATGACGACGCGGACAAAATGTCAATGTCTATTGTGTTCACACATGTTATTTAATATTTAGCAGGCAAAATGTTTCACTGAGCAGCGGCTGCAATTTCTTTCGTTCTGAAGCGATCGCCAATTGGATCAAAAGGCGCCAACGGTTTCGAACATACGGGGGGGGGGGGCGCAAAAAAACCCCAAATCAAACAAGATAAGAACAAAACGCAATGATGACGCAGAAATATAAAAATTTCGGCTCACTCGCTCGTACTATTAGAGTGTTTTTTCAAGTCCTCAGTTTGGTGGTATAAATCGTTATCTATAAGGCCGTCACTATATCATATCTTGATTAGAATTGTAAGATTTAATGAGCAAAAAATGACAAGAGTTCCATGTTTAGTAAGCTGAAATATAAAAATTTTCGGCTCGCTCGCTGCGCTCACTCGCCAAAATTTATCAAAAAAAGGAAGAAAAAGATAAGAACAAAACGTGACGATGACGCGGACAAAATGACAATGTCTATTGTGCTCACACATGTCATTTAATATTTAGCAGGCAAAATGTTTCACTGAGCAGCGGCTGCAATTTCTTTCGTTCTGAAGGCGATCGCCGATTGGATCAAAAGAGGACGCCAACGGTTTCGAACATACGGGGGGGGGGGGGGCGCAAAAAAAAACAAGTCAAAAAAGATAAGAACAAAACGTAATGATGACGCGGAAATATACAAATTTCGGCTTCAGTTTGTTGGTATAAATCGTTATCTATAAGGTCGTCACTATCGATATCTTGATTAGAATTGATTAATAAGCAAAAAATGACAAGAATTCCATGTTTTGTAAGCTGAAATACAAAAATTTTCGGCTCGCTCGCTGCGCTCGCTCGCCAAAATTTATCAAAAGAGAGATAAGAACAAAACGTGATGATGACGCAGAAATATACAAATTTCGGCTCACTGGCGCGCACTAATTTAGAGTGTTTTTTTAAAGTCCTCAGTTTTTTTGGTATAAATCGTTATCTATAAGGCCGTCACTATATCTTCATTAGAATTGTAAGATTTGATAAGCAAAAAATGGCAAGAATTCCATGTTTTGTAAGCTGAAATACAAAAATTTTCGGCTCGCTCGCCAAAATTTATCAAAATTCGCTACATTTAAATCACCCTCAAAAGACCCCTTTTAAGTGCTTAAAAAAAAAGCATATCATGTAGACTTTGTTTAAAGTCCCTACCGGGATGGGGTTGGGGTTGAACACTTTTTCAGAAATTAGGGGCGCAATTTTCGCGCTTGCCCCGGGCGCCGTTTCCCCTAGATACGCCACTGAATTATAGCTCTTCATAAAACAGAGCCCAGGATTTACTAACCCTAGCTGTTCTATACTTCTAAATCACTCTGACCACCGAGTCTGACTTAATGCTTGTGATGAAAGTCTTCGATACCGTAGAACTAGAAATACTCCTTATTCTTAATCTTAATTCTTATCTTTATTCTTATTCAAACTCCCCACTTTGTTTTGAACACATACATATTTTCATATCTTAATTTCGCTGATGACAAACAAAAGTATGACCATGGTATGACCTAGTTTAGTAACCATAAGCATTTAGGAAACCTAAATAGGCCTAACGTACTTAGACTTAGACCTCTAGAGGTATTCTACACTGTATAACCTTTTCCCCGTAGCGTAGTAAAAACGTGATAGTAGGGGAGACCGGGTCTAGTTGTTACACGGGCAAGTTGTTACACTGTCATTTTCTCTATTATGATCAAAAGAGGGCGTTACAAGTAATATCAAATCAAAACGTTATAGCCAACGATCTCTGCATGCGAAATCTGGCGTTGCATGGACGTCACATGTAGACGGTAAGTCCAAAAAACACTTTTTTACCTCTCCGAGTAAAATTTTGAAAAATTCAATTTTACTTTATTACACCAAATTCATTCTTCTCCAGTAAGTGATGAGTATGTGGTTGAAAGAAGCGTGTTTTGGCTGTCTTTTGGTGAAAGTAGCAACACGTGATGTTTGATTGTTTATTGGCCACACGTGTGAAAAGTTTTTGAAAACGCACTGGGTCAAGTTGTTACAACAACTTGACCCGTCTGAAGAATCGAGTGGTGTAACAACTTACCCCAATGCACTTTCAATTGAATTTATGGTTATACACACACACACAAACACACACACACGCACAAACACACACACACACTCACACACACACACTCACACACCCAACGCACTCATACACCCCAGCATAGGCTAACATGCACACCCAGACAGGTTAATATTAAGAATTACCTAACACGTCAGATCTGCATTACCCGATTTGAGTTGACTTTCTACGGTGTAACAAAGTACCCCATGTGCTGTAACAACTTACCCCAACATCGGGGAAAGTTCTTACAAAATTTTGTGTTTATTGATTACGTAATATCTTGTTTATATTATCTGGAATTCCAAAGTTTGTACTGTTTTTAATTAAAGGAGGAAATAAGGTATCCTCAAAGCAAAAATGAAGCCGATTCCTCTATTCGTTTTTTGTACAGACCTAAAAATGTGAAAATTGTAACAACTAGACCCGGTCTCCCCTAATCTATTCGTATACAACACTCACAGGCCAGTATACTATAGACTACTGATAGGCCTAGGGCCTACTACAAATTAGGTAGGACTGGAATAGATCCAGTACAGGTTGCGGTGTAACGTTTTTATAGGCATAGGGTGGAAAGGCGGTAGACTCTGAATAGGCCTAACATGGAGTTTTTTAGCCCGACCAGACGCCATGCCCATACAGCGACTGGCTATGCCTCGCTGTAAAATTTGTTAGAATCGATTTAGTTTTACTTAAAACCTGATCTAGTAAAAAACACTAACGTTAGCACTAACTTGTTAGTAAAGATTCTAGAATTTTGTAGAACGTAACGGTGTGGTCTATGTCTATCACTAGTCTAACTACAACTGCTGTACTGTAGTAGGCTATAACCAAAGAGGTACATAGAACCTCTTTGGCTATGAACTAGAAAAGAGTTAGATCCTACTCCTAGATTTACATATTTCTACTAACACGTTAGAAGTAGAGTCTACGTAGAGACGTATAGACTATAGGATAGGTGTAGACTTCTACACAGTTAGGTTGTGGGAGCTGTTCGTGCTCGCAGTTACACGTTTCAATAGACGTTCTATCCGGCGTATTAAACTCAGCCGTTAGATCTTGTTAGATTTTCTACAGTAGGCCTAAACGTTAGAGATCTAACGTTACTCTTTTAGGCACACCTCAGGCATCAATATGTGTCCCAATTGTTCACCCTACTTCTAACGTTGGAATCTAACGTAGGCTCTATAGACGTTAACGCTAAAACTAACCGTTACCGTACGTTAAACACAGTTTCTTTCTTTAGTTTAACGTTACACCGGTCACTACAATAGAACTTTTAGAAGAAGGCGGTCTGTATGTGGTTGAAAAAAAAAAAATCTTTATCAGACCTAACGTTATACCTACTTAATCCTCATCATAACCAATTACACCTTCATGTCCACACAGTTTTTACTAACCTTTGCTTTGGAAAAAGGAAAAACTTATTTCGTGCGATGCGGCGGGTGCAGTCTTGCCGGTGCTGGGTGTTCCACCATGCCAAAACATTCAAGTCCTGTATACCAAACGGCGCTTTGCTATGATGCGCTAGGCTATTACGCGTACTCGTGCGACCGCATCGCGCAGCTAGCTCGATCGCATGTGGATGTGTGAAGGAGCGCGCCGGCGGACCCACGGGGTCACTGCGCAGCACCGGCAGCAGAAGCATCCACAGTCAGGGAACGGGGTTGGTCGTGTCAGGTGTCTGGAAGATGGCTGCCAGTTCTCATGCTTCACCAGGAAGGGCCTTCGTCATCATCTCTCCACCGTCCACAGCATCGACTTCAAGGAAGAGCATCTCACCTTCAACTCTCAGGATGGTTTGTTACACTTCTATTTCTTTACTCTCATTGTCATTGCACTTTTCTCTCATGTTTATAGCAATTCAGGTGAAATGTGGATGCATGATCAATGTAATGTGTACGTAATGCCTCTTTTCTTTGTGAATGAATCTGTTGCCATGGCAACAGCAGTTTCTTTTATAGGCCTACCAATCATACGAAAATATATGGATTGACCTTAACTTCCTGAGTTTCTGAGTATTTGACTTAAATTTTGTCACATGTGTCCACTACAAATACAAAAATATTGTAGATTCGGCTGAATTTTGGCACAAGAGACCACTTTGGTAATGTAGACCTTGTAATTTGGCACATTGTGACTGCTGTAGTACATATATGCAAACTTTCATCATCATTGCTGAAAAACGTTTTGCCATGACAACAGCATATGCAGAATGGGATTCACACAAAAATACTTTGGATTCAGATATCTCCCTCAGTCTTTGACCATTTGACTTGAAATTTGGTACATGTGACTGCTGTACAGTGTAGTTCGTACATGTATGTGCAAATTTATTCTTCCATCATTGTTGAACAATGTGTTGCCTTATAGTAACAGCATCTTTTCAATGAAAATCTTAGTAAAAATACTGTGCATTCAGAAAACTTCCTCAGTCTTTGAGCATTTGGCTTCATCTTTGTTGTTCATCATTGTTGAACATTGTGTTGCCATGGTAACAGCTCTAGTGTATTTCGAATGAAACTCATAAAAATTTGTAATTACCGGCAAGCTTACTGTAGCAAAAGACAATTATGCATGTACACCAATATCAAAGCCAATTAACTGTAATGACATTGCATGAAGTGTTCCAGTGTCCATATTGCCAACATTTCTTTCGTATACTTTCATTTCTACTTTGATAGGTGTGAATCATCTGTGTGTTGAGCCTCCACATCATACCAGAGCCCCAGAGCAAGAAAGAGCAGCGTCAAGGATGGTGGCTGGTTTCATTTTCTTGTGATTCATGGTTTGTTTAACAGTATGAAATGTTTTCTTAATTTAAAGAAAAAAAAAATCTTTTTGAAAGTACATGTATACTGAATGTTTTCATCTAATCTATCTGTTCAATCTCAGATGTGTTGCGCATCTTTTTCAATGTTTCCAAGAAAAAAATACTTAATAACCTAACCGTGACTTTCCCTTTCAGCATTTTTGCAGTGGAAGCAGCAGTACGAGAAGATTAACCAGTGCTCTTTCGTCATTGAGAGAGGTGCAACGACAAATAAGCGGGTGAGTATGCAGTCGTATTTCTGTAATCGCAGTGGTTTTTACTCTTCCAAAGGGACAGGAAAACGCGCACAGAAAGCTCAGGGATCCTGCAAAATTGATGGGCATTGCACTGCCCAGATCTGCGCAACAACTTACATTTCAACAGATAATGTGGAGGTAGTAGTCACAGACACACATTATGGCCACGAAAAGGACTTAGCACACCTAAAGCTGAGCAATGATGAACGTGTGGCCATTGCTCAGAAACTTGCTCAAGGTGTATGCATTGACAGGATCTTAGATGACATACGAAATTCCCTTTCTGATAGCCTAGAAAGGCATCACCTTGTGACTCGAAAGGATGTGAAAAATATTGAGCGCTCGCTGGGACTGCAGGGGATCAGTAGACATAGGAATGATGCCACTAGTGTTAGTATGTGGGTAGAGGATTGATACTTGTATTGATACTTGTGAACTGGCATGTAAGGAGTGTAGGGTGTGTGTGCATGAATTTTCGTGCACATGTGTAGATGGGGTTGTTAGGGGGACATTGTGTAAACATGTCCATCTTGTTGTCAGGGTTCAGGACAGGGTGCAATCTAGTATGGACGTAGGCACAAGTGACAATCTAGACTATGATGAAGTCGTCCAACCACCTACCCAGGTTGAGATCATAGAGGAGTTAACTTCAACCGCTCAGACTCGTGGACAGGATAAGATTACAAAAGAGAGGGTAGAATCAAAACTAAAGGAACTACATGAACAGTTGACGGATGTTGTAGCTGACACAGATCTAGGCGCTGTGTATAGACACCTAGATGCCGCAGTGCAATTGCTGAAGGTGCCGATTCCACCCATAGTTACTAGGCCATTTCAGGAAGTAGGGGATTGTAGGACACCACAGAGGGTGACACCACAACGGACATTTCGGTCGACAAAGAAGCCGAGAAAGAGCAGGCAGGTGCCGCTTGAAAAACCAAGTCGTGAAGAGAGGGACACTATCACATGTAGGCTAGGGGGAACAGAAGTTGTAATCAATCGGGGGAACGATCATAATTATACCAGTACTCCGAGGACCCCAGAAAGTAGCACTAGCGTTAGGCAACTACCAAAGAAGCATGTGAAACACTTACAGCTGTTTGTAAGTCATGAAGTAGTTGACAAGATCAAGGATGGGGAGAAAGCAAGGGAGTCAGAAATTGAAGTGATTCCAGAGAATGTTCCGGATACAGTAGTTGACATCAGTGAGAATGACTTGGGGAGATTACAGCAGTATGTTGATCAGGATGCTTGGCTACTTATTCTAGATGTAGTCGCTACCAAACGCAAAGAGTGGAAGTGTAATTTGTGCTCAACAGTTAAAACTTCACTTAACATGATAGAATGTGAGTCATGTCTGAAATGGTTCCATTGGAAATGCTGTGGTGTCAAAAGAAATCCTCACAATGGGTGGACATGTAATTTCTGTCTAGGCCATTAAATAGACTAGCCTTAACTTCAATTTGAAGGTACTTTTCCAATTTTTTTTGAGATGTCTAGCTTGATGTAGAATAGTTTGTAGAGTAGTTGTAGAGTAGAATAGAGTAGTTTAGCAGCTTGGTGGTAGGGTGGAAACTGTAAGCCTTCATCAGTCCTTAACCCTCCCATACTTCGAGGCCAGGTGATGCGATAGACAGCAGCCTCTTCCCCATTTTGACTTGATGGAGCAAGGAGTACCCCAGGACGACCCCACCTTATGCTGTAGCTAAGCCAATTTAGACAATGAATTGAAAAATGGCGTGCACATTGATGACTTTACATAATACATGTACCTCCGTTTATTTTATATTTGAGAGCGTCACGTTTCATCGGTTTATTTGAAAACATAATTTTGCTTTAAGATGTGTGGCTTTTTGCTATTCTTCGTTAATGGCTATGCTTGATAAGTAGCTTGTAGGCTTGTGGCTACATTCAGCTATATGAAAGCACTGATTTTCTTGATGTGCTTGCAGCCTGTTAAACAAATGTTATTCCAAGAATTTTTCTTAAATGCTATTTATTCCAAATGGATATGTTTATCTACACTTCATTAATGGCTATGTTTCATACTAAGAGCTTGTATGCTTGTGGCTACATTCAGCAATGTCAAATAACTCAGATTTGAATGATATGCTTGTGGCATGTGAAGCAGATATCTCCATGACATTCAAAAGATCTTTAACTTGTATGTTTCTTAATTATTAAAGTTAGTGGAAATGTTCTGTACAAATAGCTGGTGGCTACATCCAGCTATATGAAATCACTCTGATTTGCATAATGTGCTTGTGGCTTGTGAATCAAATCAAATCAAATCAAATTGAATGCAAGTGTCATATATTTTCCACTGTTCATTTGATAAGGGAAAGACTTTCGATCATATTTTCATTGTAACTTCAATATCCTGCGTGTGAACTTGAAACCATACAGCATTATATATTTGTCTCATGGCCAATGTTTATCTGAAATCAGTTTTGCTATGGTACTTAGTCTCAACAGTTGTTATTATGAATTTCACATGGTTGTAAAGTCTCAATGTTGCACTGCCTTAGACCGAATTTGACCTTTATTCACCGATGTTGACACTAGGTTGGTGCGGAACACCATAAGTCTTGAAAAGTCCTCCCTCCCATTTCTCAGAGGCAAGGAGTTGCGATTGCTGGTAGCCTCATCCCGATTTTGGGACTGATTAGAGCTGGTTGTTCCCCAACCGAGTAAGAGGCAGGTTTTTACCGCTCTTACTTTTATAGTTTCTTGATATTATTCTTTTGTCATTGCTAACTTTTGTTTGTTTTCTTACTTTCTTAATTATTCAGCCATTTCTGAGACCAGGTTGGTGGGGATACTGTAAGTCTCGACCAGTCCTCCCCTCCCCTTCAAGGCCAGGTGTGGTGACAACATTTGGCCTATTCCCCTTTGTGGGACTGGAAGAGCAAGTTAACCCCAACCTTTAGCTGTGTTATGCAGCTTTTTATTAATTCTTTTTTATCATTTATTGCTACATGCTGACTCGTTTCAGTATTGTCTCTCTTAGACCGAAGGCTCTCTTGCCCTGTCAGTTTCTAAATGAAACTGCGAATCCTGCTAAACTACAAATGGGTTGAATAATCTTGTATTTGAATGCATGGAAAATACATTGAATGCATTGGGATAGCACCATGACATAAAGATACTGGATGTGATAAATTTTGCATTTTGTTAGCTCTATTGACTAGATTGGGGAAAGTATTTTTTGACCAGCCTTTTCCTGGTTCAACATAGCTTACAGCCATTGAACAAGGAGATCGACCAAATCTGACCGTGTATTGTAAAACAAACAATAGTGGCACCTCTTGATTTGAGGACTCGAGTCTAATAAGTATTGAAAGGATGAGGCTACTGCTTTGAAAATTAGCATTAATCATGGGCACAATGTGTTACAAGAACATGCTTAATTGCACCTTAAATCTGATAATCCCTTTATTAAGTTGGTCTGGTGGTTTTACATCCTGTGTGTTGTCCCTTTCATGGCACAGCTAGCTCTACTTGGTAAAGATTAAGTTTGTTAATAGACCCTGTAACTTCAGAGCCTCTTTTCTCCTTTCACACTTTTCTAGTGTGTCCAAGTGCAACAGTTAGTCATTTTTAGGGGAACCCAGTTCAATCTGTTCACAGACTATTAGATTTGGTTCTATAAAGTATGAAGAGAGGCTTCGTGATAAGGATCCTATTCTTCTTACCACAGGTACTATATCTATTGTCCAAGTCATTAAAGGATCCCTCTTCTGCCTCATTGGGATTACGTCCTCTCACAAACTCAACAGAACAGGGGCATCCTTTGTTTCATGGCTATGCAGCTGTGTTGCCATCTCAATGACACATGTGCACTTTACTTCATAAGAGACAGATAGAAATTTACTTTTCTTCATAAGAAACAGCCATGTTGCCATCTAAATTACAGATAGAAATGCATTTTATTCAATAAGAGACAGCCGTGTTGCCATCTACAATGACACAAATAGAAATGCACTTTATTCCATAAGAGATAGCCGTGTTGCCATCTACAATAGAAATTTACTTTACTTCATAAGAGACAGCCGTGTTGCCATCTACAGTGACAGATAGAACTGCACTTCATTCCATAAGAGACAGCCGTGTTGCCGCCATCTGAATGACACATACTAGTATAGAAATGCACTTTACTTCATATAGAGACAGCCGTGTTGCCATCTACAATGACAGATAGAAATGCACTTTACTTTATAAGAGACAGCCGTGTTGCCATCTGAATGACAGATAGAAATACACTTTACTTCATAAGAGACAGCCGTGTTGCCATCTGAATGACAGAGTATAGAAATACACTTTACTTCATAAGAGACAGCCGTGTTGCCATCTGAATGACAGAGTATAGATATACACTTTACTTCATAAGAGACAGCCGTGTTGCCATCTACAATGACACAAATAGAAATGCTCTTCACTTTATAAGAGACAGCCGTGTTGCCATCTACAATGACAGATAGAAATTTACTTTACTTCATAAGAGACAGCCGTGTTGCCATCTATAATGACAGATAGAACTGCACTTTATTCCATAAGAGACAGCCGTGTTGCCGCCATCTGAATGACACATACTAGTATAGAAATGCACTTTACTTCGTAAGAGACAGCCGTGTTGCCATCTGAATGACAGAGTATAGAAATGCACTTCACTTTATAAGAGACAGCCGTGTTGCCATCTCAATGACAGATAGAAATACACTTTACTTCATAAGAGACAGCAGTGTTGCCATCTGAATGACACATACTAGTATAGAAAATACACTTTACTTCATAAGAGACAGCCGTGTTGCCATCTGAATGACACATACTAGTATAGAAAATACACTTTACTTCAGAAGAGACAGCCGTGTTGCCGTCTACAATGACAGATAGAAATGCACTTTACTTTATAAGAGACAGCCGTGTTGCCATCTGAATGACAGATAGAAATGCACTTTATTCCATAAGAGACAGCCGTGTTGCCATCTCAATGTCAGATAGAAATGCACTTTACTTTATAAGAGACAGCCGTGTTGCCATCTGAATGACACATACTAGTATAGAAAATACACTTTACTTCATAAGAGACAGCCGTGTTGCCATCTGAATGACACATACTAGTATAGAAAATACACTTTACTTCATAAGAGACAGCCGTGTTGCCATCTACAATGACAGATAGAAATGCACTTTATTCCATAAGAGACAGCCGTGTTGCCATCTACAATGTCAGATAGAAATGTTCTTAATAAGAGACAGCCGTGTTGCCATCTGAATGACACATACTAGTATAGAAATGCACTTTATTTCATAAGAGACAGATATCAGAAATGTACTTCATAAGAGACAGCCATGAAGATGTACTAAAATGACATATAAAAACGTACTACAGACAGAAATGCACTCTACTGATCGTAACATTAGACAGCCGAGTTGCCATCTCGTTGACAGATGGACATAACGAGACCGGCCGCCGCGTTGCCACCGGTACCCCGGCCGCGGCCCAGCATGCCTGACAGGAAAAGAGAAAAATGCACACGGGTGAGTATTTAAAGAAAACGACTGGTTCACAGATCTAAGCTTCGCGTGTGTAGTATACGTATTAGCGCTGGTGTGCGGTGTGTGTGTGTGTGTGTGTGTGGCGAAGTACGGAGACTGACTGATGGTTTCATGCTGAGAATTATCTTTTAACATTCTGTTAGCATGTGATTGCGACCGTGGTTGAAAGAAGTGATTGATGAAAATCGATTCCTTGGGAATGATACAGTGATATGTAGGATTTTATGATCGTTTTCATATCAAGTTGACCCCAATGACGTTGCGTTAGTTAGACGAAGTGATTGCTACAGCTCTACGCTGATGATCTCCGTTCAGTCTACCGCGCACACGTGCTGCGCACGTCCTTAACGGTCCAATGAACGGATGGCAACACGGCTGGCGCTAGCCGACAGTGAAGAATCACTCGCCACCCGTTTTGTACTGACAGTGTTTTGTCGCCGTCGCTCGACTCATTGTCACGTGACGTCCGCCATTTTGCTTAGCGGAACTTTTTTGCGTGCAAATCCCAGCAGACGCTATCCACATACAGTGACTGCATGTTGCACCGTGTTTTTCTGACCCTGAACGAGGCATTAAAATGCCGTATTGTGCGGCTGTAAACTGCACAAATCACTTGACAAAAGGATTTGGAAACAGGTAAGTTTGACACCAAGCCATGATGAGAATAACAAGTAATTAATTCACCAAGTAACGTTACAATTCCGCGGATCGGTCGTATGTTGGCTTTCTTGTGAGCGCAGTAGCAAAGGTAGTCCCAGACACTGGATATTGTGTTTGCCGTCGACATATGTGTTTACCACCAACTACCAAAATGATGCAAAATAAAAAAGATCAAGTAGGCCTAATTTAGGCCCTGGGGCTATACACTCTGTACTTTGTGTATTGGGGCAAGCAGCTTTGTACATGAAAAAAGTACTATCTATTTATGTAAATTTGAGCATAGGTGTAAACTTTACACGTAGATTTATTCTTGTCTAGCTAGAGTCACAGTACCAGTGGTGGGTCAGTGTCAGTGACAACACTACAGTCGTTTAGTAGATATTAGATTGTCTAGACTGACTGTGTACTCTGGTATTAAAGTAGAGTAATAGTAGTAGTAGTAGTAGTACGAACAGTTGTAGGGTAGACTGAAGTTCCAATGATATTGATAATACTGAATAAATTTAACTATTCTAGTATATTACTCAAACTGTACTTACTTTATACTAGGTAATGTCAGTGTCACGTCAGTACTGAGTCTGTAGATTCTAGTTTCTGCCCAATTTCTGGTAACCTTTATCTGTTTATTTTTACTTCTGTCTGAATTGGCTAGACCTGACTGATGCGTAACTCACTAACTGTTATTGCGCTGACATGTAAGTCTCTTCTTACAACAAAGTTAGGGGTGATATTGGATATAAACTGTCAGCTGCCAGTGCCTTGTTATTAATCTTATCAGGAGCTTTCCATGGACCATGTCCATGCATGCAATCATCATCACGCTTGCCATAGTTGTATTGTAGGTACACATGTTTTATGATTATGAATATGAGGTCTATACAAATCTGATATGGTAATAATTTTCACATGTATCATATGTTCTCTGTGTGTTAAAAATCCTAGATTTCCAAGAAGGGGTGTTGCTCTTTGCCAAAGATGGATTGTGAACATGAGAAGAGACCACTGGATTCCCAAACCATACTCTACCTTGTGTTCTGACCACTTTGAAGAGAAGTACTTCAATCGCACCAGCCAGATAACAAGGCTGCGGGCAGATGCTGTACCAACTTTATTCAACTTTCCACAACATCTCATGAGGGTACATGCAGAAGAACAAATTTTAATTTTGCATGTTAGGTGTTTGAAATTTGAGTTTTAGTTTTGAAATCCGTCCGACCTGGAGCAGACAATATACCCTTGTGTGTATGTCTGCTTCAGAAACGTCGGATTTTAATCTACCATGACATCGCATCCTGGTCGCTGATGAAGAATGCGATGACTAACCTGTTTGGTGTCTTGTTTCTAAATAATGCGCTTTCCTCGCCAGGATAAAGCGTTCTGAGGTCTATTGCTATTTTAGGTTTTTATCACATTCACATCTGTTCTTTCAAACTATATTGCAGGATTTTATTTT
Organism: Diadema antillarum; assembly: GCF_040938485.1. Taxonomy (NCBI): domain Eukaryota; kingdom Metazoa; phylum Echinodermata; class Echinoidea; order Diadematoida; family Diadematidae; genus Diadema; species Diadema antillarum. The sequence continues at coordinate 1,222,418 of NW_027271355.1, read as the reverse complement.
AAATGGTGCTTAACCTAACAAGAGCAAGTGCAATTGGAGGAAAAAATGGCCGCCCTTCGCATGTGGACGTGAGTACTTCACGGTGAGAGCAGAATTCTTTTATCGGTGACGAATATGACCAAGAGTGACTTTTAAGTGGTAAATTTTCTTCCTCTTACTTTTCTGTAACTTTTGTGAAACTCAGTGTGGATTTCGTATGCAACTGTGGTCACAATCATGGAGAAAAATTCACCGTACGCAAAGAAACCAAAGTTGATCAATGATCATGCGGACACTGCGGTTCCTCCTCGTGAGTCTCCCGGAGCCGCCGGGGACGTTCTAGCGCGTGACCCCTCTGCTAGACGAGAGCTTCTATCTGCTACGGACAAGCCGTGCTACGCTGCTGTAACAGCCGCCGGCCTATCGAGCTCACAACCTCCACAATGGTTTGTACAGTTTTTCACTGAATTTGAGAATAGACTGGATGTTCGCATTGAGTCACTGCTTGACAAAAAATTTGGCGACCTCACATCTATAGTCACAGAGCACGATGAGAAGATCAAGAGCCTCTCTTTTGATATCGCTAACCTGAGAGATACTGTACAGGCGCTTCAGACTGACAATGGAAAGCTGGAGAGGAAACTGGACGATCTTGAAAATCGTTCACGACGTAATAATCTTGTTGTCTTTGGGATTCAGGAGTCCAACAACAAGGAGGACTGCAAGAAACTCATTCAAGATTTCCTGCGCTTCGCAGATGTCCCCGAAGAAGACATCAATGATATCCAGCGATGTCATCGAACACCGTCATTTCGACCTCAGGGACAGGAGAATGCTCCACATCATCCAAGAAGGATCCACATAGGTTTTGGTTCCTTTACTGCAAAGGAGAGGGCACGCAAGGCTTGTATCAACAAGCTGAAGGCTACAAGATCGCTGTACCTGGATCACAAAGCATTCGTTGCAGAGGATCTCTCACAACATGTTCTTCAACTTCGAAAATCCAAGGCTGGTGCATTCAAGCGGCTCAAGGAGGAGGGCAAGCGCCCCTTTTTTATTTTTCCTGACAAGCTGTGCTTTAGAAATCCAGACGGAAAGATCACCACAGCATAATCTTTAACACTATGGTATATTTTCTGGAAAGTCGGTTATCACATCGCCACCCATGTTGATTGTTTTTTTTTTATTGGTTCATATACATGTACCTTGCTATGTTATCATTAAGATAGTCGTGACCAGGAAAGATATGTGCTTTCATCATTTTAGAAAATGATCATTACCGGAACCATATTTGTATTAAAAAATAGTAGCATTTACACTAGTTTGACCAGTGAGCACCGAGTACTGTTATTTCTTTTTTTTTTTGATAAACACAAAAGGTATTTATCACACGTCATATTTGGACACAATTCAAATATTATGATTAAAATATCACGATTTGTTTCCATTGTACAAAGGTAACTATCACTATTTTTTCCGGAATTATTTGACTTGTTTAAGATGACAAACATGGTTGACCTTTTGAGGAATTCTGTGTGTTTATTAAATGATGAGATACAGTTGTATACAGTCACCCCTAGAGTGTCAGGATAAGGTGAGTAGTGATATCTTATGATTTAAGATATAATCTGGGGCTGAAAATACTTTTGTATTTTTTTAGTGTGTATAAATTTTATATGGTGGAGACAGGGGTCATAAGACCATTAAATTGTTTTTGTTTGTTCTTTTAGAGTTTAAATTTCAAAACTTATGCATGTACTGTATTTTGCATCTTCTGTTTGAAGGCACTCTAGTCATCTTTCAGTTACAGTTCTGCTCGAATCGCCACATGCCTTGCACTATTGGTTTGGGCTGTTTTTTTGATTTGAGGCCCTTTACCTTGTAACCTAGTGCAACTCTTTTTTCTTCATTAGTTGTCCTAAATCTGTTTTCGTTTGATGATGTTGGTGTCAATCACTTTGAATAAGTTTTTTGTTTATGCAGCTTTTTTTTTCTTGTGGAATGCTTTCAGTGCTAAAATTCATAATACCCAATCTGATTTTATGGATTACATATTTTTGTTATCTCTATTTATACAGATGTGTACTAATTCATTGTGTGTTAAATATTTACATTATGGATGTTAGATTATCAACTTTCAATTGCCGGGGTATACAAGATCATATAAAAAGGCGAAAAGTGTTCCATTACTTACGGTCAATTGACAGTGATATAATTTTTTTACAGGAAACCCACTCTTCTCCTTGTGATGAATCTTATTGGAAACAGCAATGGGGTGAAAGGGCCTTTTTTTCAAGCTATACATCTAATAGTAGGGGTGTCGCTATTTTAATTCGTAATCATATTTCATTTACTCTTAATTCTTTATTTGCTGATCCTAATGGAAGATATTTGATTTTATCAGTGGTAATTAATAATGTACCTTTAACTTTAGTGAATGTTTATGGTCCCAATAATGATGACCCTGATTTTTTTCTCCAAATATTTGCTAAGATTGAACAATTCACTTATACCCCCCTGATATGTGCTGGAGATTTTAATGCTGTTTTGACACCCTTGGACTATAAAGGTGGTAAGCAAACTCATGCAAATGTTAAATCTAGGGATATGATTTCAGTTTTAATGGAAGAATTCAATTTACATGATATTTGGCGAGACTTTCACCCGAACCTAAAACAGTATACAAGACACCAAAAGAATCCTATAGCTCTTTCTAGATTAGATTTTATATTAGTCTCAGAAAATTTTGTTAATAATTGTGTTAGTTCAAAGATTCTTCCTGGGATTCAGTCTGATCACTCAATAGTTGTTTTAAATTTTAAGGACTCGCAAGTAAAAAGGGGGCCAGGGTTTTGGAAACTTAATTGTAATTATTTACATAATGATTCAGATTTCATTAACACCGTAAAAGCGAAAATTGAAGAATTTAAAATTGTACATCGTTATTCTGAATGCAATCCTAATATTATATGGGATTCTTTGAAGTGCTCAATTACAGCGACCTGTATAGAGTATAGTTCTCGGAAAAAGAAGGAAAGAAATTCCAAAAAAGAAAAATTGTTTAAGAATATTGAGGAAGTTCAGATGAAATTAAGCAGAGATACAAGTAATAAACACTACATTGAAGAACTGGAAAATTTGAATTCTCAATTAAATAAAATTTTTGATTATGAAACCCAAGGCTTAATCATTCGTTCGAAAGTTCGTTGGATAGAAGAAGGAGAAAAGAGTTCGAAATATTTTTGTAATCTTGAAAAAAGGATGGGTGAAAAGAAAAGTATATATAGAATTAAAAACGAAATTGGTGCTGTTATCTCAGATCAAACTAAAGTAGAGAATGAAATTTATACTTTTTTTCAGACTTTATATAAAAATCATATTGAGGATAATGAAGAAGTTGTGGATGATTTTTTGGAATCCATTGATATTCCTACTTTAAACGAGAATGATAAATATTTTTTGGAAAAACCACTTTCTAAAAAAGAATTATATGATACGCTTTTATCAATGAAACACAATAAATCTCCGGGATTTGATGGGCTCCCCGCAGAATTTTATGTAGTTTTTTGGCAAGATATCTCTGATTTACTTTTAAATTCCCTAAATTTTTCCATGGAAAATGGCTTTATGTCTTTTTCCCAGCGGAATGGTATAATCACTCTGATTCCAAAAAAAGATAAGGACCCTTTGTTTTTAAAGAATTTTAGACCGATATCTTTATTAACCGTTGATTACAAAATTCTTGCCAAAACATTGGCAAACCGTCTTAAGAAAATACTAGATCAATTAATTCATACTGATCAGTCTGGGTTTATGAAAGGAAGACATATTGGGAATAATATTCGATTATTAATTGATACAATTCAGTATACTGATTTTCATGAAATACCTGGAGCAATTCTTCTGTTAGATATTCAAAAAGCTTTTGATAGTGTAAACCATAATTATTTATTGAAAGTTTTAAAAAAATTTGATTTTGGAGATAAATTTATTGGTTGGATTAGGTCAATTTATTTTGGAAGAAAGAGCTATGTCTTAAATAACGGTTTTTTAACAAAACCCATCGACATGGAAAGGGGAATCTTTCAGGGTTGCCCTATCTCCCCATATTTGTTTTTGTTAGTTATTGAAACTATGGCTCAAGCTGTAAGACAAAATGATAATATTAAAGGTATCCCTGTGGAGGGAAAGGAGTTAAAGATATCCTTATTAGCCGATGATTCCACATGCTTTGTAGATGGATCTATAAATTCTTTCAATACTTTGTTTAATTTGTTGGACACTTTTGCTGTTTGTTCTGGTTGTAAACTAAATATTTCAAAATCTGAGGCTGTATGGATTGGTTCTAGAAAAGGCTCCCTTGACTTTCCTTTCTCTGAAAAAGGTCTTAAATGGACGCAAAATCAATTTAAAACCCTTGGTATAACATTTTCTTTGAATGTAAATCAGTTATTTAATTTGAATTTTTTGCCCAAATTAGAATCAATTAAAAGTGTACTTAATTGTTGGCGAGCTAGGAATCTCTCTTTGATTGGGAAGATTTGTGTTGTAAAAACCCTATTATTGCCCCAACTCCTCTATCAATTTTCAGTCTTGTGTATAAAGATTCCTAGTAAGTTTTTCAAATCTTTGAATACTATATTGTATAAGTTCATTTGGAATGGGGGCAATGATAGGATTAAAAGGCAGTATTTATGTAATGATTACTCCCAGGGTGGTTTACGAATGATCGACCCCTCGATTTTTGCTCTTTCTCAGAAATTGAATTGGGTTAAAATGTTACATGATGAAAGTTTTGACAGTTTCTGGAAACGTATGGAGCTTTCAGTTCTAGACAATTTCTCTCCGGTAACGGATATTTTGTGGAAAACTAATGCTCCAGAATCTATTTTAAAGAAATTGCCATCTGTTCAGTTAGCCGATTCTTTAAGGTCCTGGTATTCATTCAGAGAAAAATTGGTTAAAATTGAATTTGGATCAGCTTATTCTGAAATAGGTGCATGCCAGTCTTTATGGTTTAATAAGAATATTCGATCCAGATCAAAACAATACTTTGTATATGATAATTGGTTACAGAAGGGTTTGATTTATATTAATGAGTTATTGGATCCTGTTCACCCTGGGAGTAAATTATTTGAAGAGCTGGTGCTTGATTATGATATAGATAAATCTGATAGGAGGAAGTATAATTTTTTAATGAAGAATATTCCACAAGAATGGCTCACACATTCAGAAATAAATCAAGATTTTATTTTTGAAACGACTGTAGGTAAACTTATGCAAACTCGTAAGGTTTCCAAGTATGTATATGATGTAATGTTGGAAAAGGTCATCCCAGTTAATCATTTTTCTTTTTGGAATGACTCATTTAACCTAAATTCTCCCATATGGGAAAAAATCCTTATGAGAAATTTGACAAGCACCATTGATACTCGATTACGATCCTTTTTTGTAAAACTGTTTTATAGGGCAATAGCATTAAATGAATTTCTATTTAAAATCAAGAGAAAAGATTCATCATTATGTTTCTTTTGTAATAAATCGCCTGAAACTTTTTTACATTTGTTTATTTTATGTCCCCATATACTACCTTTATGGCAAAAGATAATAGATATTATAAATCACAAGGAAAAGAAAAATTATATATTTTCTAATTTTGAGAAAATGTTCGGTCTCTATGGAGACTCTTATATATCATATATTTTTTTATCTGTAAAGTATTTCATATATGTCTGTAAATTCCAGAATAAAACCCCTACTTTTGAATCTTTCCAGGCTTACTTAAATAATAATAAAGAAATAGAATATAGAATTTCTAAAAAGAAAGGCAAACTTGGTATTCATTTTCAAAAATGGAGGTTTGACATTTAATTTGCACTGTATATTTTTTCTACACGGTATTTTTGTCATATTTGTTATGTGATATTTTAAGTATCCACTTTGTTTTGCTGCACTTTTTATTATGTGATTCTGTAATTCGATTGATTTTTTTTTTATTCTTTGCTGTAAATGACATTTGCTTTTTACCAATAAATACTGAATGAAAAAAAAAAAAAAAAAAAGAGCAAGTGCAATTTTGCACTACATGCATATGAATGTATTGCCTTTGTTATCATTGCCAGGAATGCCTTTCATATTCTTGCCAGACATTGTCCATTATTCATGGATTTATTTTTATGTTGTTGCCACATTGCCAATTTAATGCATGTTCATGAAACATTGCTTTCGCAATATGCAATACTCTTAGTATTTGTCATACATGTATTTGCGAGACTTGTCTTGCCTACATATTGTTGCCACATTAAAATTTCGTACTATACCATAGTATGTTTTCACACTCATAAGGATTTCATTTTGAATTGCGTTTGAAGCGAACAAGTGCAAGTGAAATCATGGATTATACAGTATTGCCTTTGATGTTTTTTTTATCATTCTTGCCTGTGTCCATTATTCATGGTTTTATTTTGCTGCCATATGCTAAGTGATTGTACATGTATTTGCTTTCATGATATACAAGGCATGTAGTTGTCATATTTGTGACACTTGTTTTGCCTACAATATGTACATACTTTGAGATACAGTGTAGTATGTTTTCACACTCTTTAGATTTCACTTTGAATTTCGTTTGAAGCAAACGGGTGCGTGTGAAATCTTGCATTATACAGATGTTCATGTATTGCCTTTAGTTGATATTGTTATGCCAAGATTGCATTTGATATTCTTGCCCGACAGTGTTCATTATTTATGGATTTTATGTTGTTGCTATATTGCATGATAGTTGATTATACAGGCATTTGCTTTCGTGATATACAACATTTGTTGTATATATCTGTGATACTTGTTTTGCTTACATGTTGTTACCAAATTATGTTTTCATACTACACAGTGTATGGGATAGTTTTTGTTAAACTCATTACTAAGGATTTGATTTTGAATCATGCTGAGCTAACAAGTACAAGTGAAATCTTACATTTACAAATGTATTGCCTTTAATACTGTTGCCAGGAATGCCTTTGGTGTTCTTTTCAGTGTCCATAATTCGTAGATTTATATTGCCATAGTGCATGCGGATCAACACAATATGTTTTCATACTATACCATAGTGCGTTTTTACACTCATTAGGATTTTCTTTTTGAATCACGCTTGAAGCTATCAAGGGCAAGTAAAATTGTGCACTATAGCATGCCTTAGATAATCTTGCCAGACAGTGTTCATTATTCATGAATTTTATGTTGTTGCCCTATTGCATGTCCATTATAGATGTATACATTTGTATATGCATTTGCTTTTGTGATTACAATAGTTGTCACAAATTTGCGACACTGGTGGTCTTGCCTATCATTAATTTGCATAATATGTTCCTGACGCATGTACTGCCTGTGATTATAGCCGCCGTATTAGGTATGATAATGGTACATGTACTTCAAGCAAATGGTATATCACTGTACTGTGGTTGATTCTCAGCAATCAACTTTGACCTTGATAAATGTCAAATAAATTGTAAAAAAATCAGGAAAATTAACTCTGTCCAACTTAACTTCCTGTTTTTTTTGTGGGAAGACAATCTTGAAAGGAGTTCATGCTTGTAATGTGTGTGTGTGTGAGTGTGTGAATACATATATATACATATATATACATATAATATATATATATATATATATATATATATATATATATATATATTGTAGTTGTTCCGCGTATTGGCAGTACTAGAAATAGCAATAATAAAGTCACAACAGAGGAATGCAGGGAATGCATTGATAGCCAATCTTGATTTAATGAATAATCCGAATTTTCGAGGAACCTTCCTCTTCTTCAGGGATGACAGTTATATATATATATATATATATATACATACATAGATAATTATATATATATATATATATATATATACATATATATATATATATATATATATATATATATTGATTGAGTACCGGGTAGTCTACTTGTTGGTGCAGCAATATCATGATATCGAAAGTAAAACAGGAACCAAGTTCATGTTGATCACCAACAATTTATTTACAGCACACAAATATTTGAGCGATTCGCTCTTTCTCAAGTGTTGTTGCAAATCGCTCAAAAATGGGTGTGGTGAAATAAATTGTCGGTGATTAGCATGAACTCGATTTCTGTTTTATTTCATGTATACAGATATACAGTGTATATATGCCTATAGGCCTATTGCTTCCTATACCAATATGTGCAATAGTGATAACTACATTGTACTACACACTATACTAATGATAATGATAACAGCAGGAATATAGATAATTAAGGTGATGTTGTCTTCCAAATTTCTAATATGTTGAACGAGTATATGTCAGACGGGGAAGATGTATTACATGATCATATCCACAAATCATTGATTTTTACAACTGGACTGACTGGAAATTTAATTTGACCTGTTTAATGGGAGAAAAATCAAAAGCACGAACACATCTTCTTACAATATCATTGGAGGGGAAAAAATGCAAGACATAGGGTTGAGAGGGGTATCAGAAAAATGGCAGGACACAGACAAGGACAGGCGCGCGTCTTAGATTATTTTATACCAAAGCAGATCACGTCTCCGAAGTCAAATAGATCTATCCGAAAGGGGAAAAAACACCTGTTTCAATACAGACAACTTTCAGGGAAGAGTGTGAAATAAATATGAGTACATGAATCTGTGGTCAACGCTGGATTGAGAAGTACCAGTTTGACAGTTTACAAGTTCAAGTAAATATCAGGGGCTATGAGCGGCTGTCATACTGTCCGATCAGTGAGTTGACCGTATCGTACTCGCGAGGAGCTGCTGAGGTTCCGCTATTAAGCAACATGGCGGCGTGTGCACTGAGGCGTCACATCCGGGGCGCGCGGTGGCGACACCGAGCTCAGCGGGTTGTGAATGGGTGTGATTCTTCTATGTGTAAGAGTTCTGTGGTTTCGCCTCGCGATCGCGGCGATGTATCTTGGGCTTGCTTTTCGCCGAGGAGAAGGCAATAAATCAACGCTGTGCCAAAATCGGACAAACGAGGGAGGCAAAAACAACACTTGAACGGAGAGCCTCTAAGCCGACCCCCTGTGATTTTGACAAGCGTTACATGTAACGCTCTTCACAAAATCATAGATATCTTCATAATGCCGTATTTTTCATCGATTCTTTTTCATTGCTTAGTCCTTTCATAGGCATTGGCCCTTGTTTTTGCCTGTTTCACTTCATGAAATAGTACTTTTGCATTTTGGGTTCCAACACTCCTCCCCAGTCCCTTTAAGCCTCGTTTATATCAGGATAAGACACTTCTATGTAGCCTGTTCCCCCTTCTATTATGTCATATCAAAATTAAAATTCAAACGTATCATTGACTACCAAAATTGGAAAACGCCCTTTCTGGGATAATTAAGAAATCCCGAGTGTCAATTTTCACTGGCACCTTCAGAAATCTTGCCTACACTACTATCATATATCCTAGGCAACGTGTAAATTCACGTCTGCAATGAATATTATGGCAATTAACTGCAATGCTCGAAACAAATTGTTGTTTCATTTTAAACTGTAAGTAACAGAGAAAGAATGAGATAGGGCGTTAAAGAATGAAAGAGGTTTCAAAAAACTGACATTGGAAACATCATATGCCTAACCAGCAAGAGTTTTATTGGCGATTTTATATAAAATTTATATACATGCTGTCATTGACAGTGAAGCCGATCAGGACGAAGTATTCTACCACGATCCTATTTAAAGTTTAACAAAGAACAAAAAAATGATACATCCTATCATTTACAGTTCATGTCAACAATGGTCAAGGGGAAGTGTTGTATCGTGATTCTACGAAAGTGTGAATTAAACTGTATAAGCTGTCTGTCTTCTGGTAATCTTTGCTAAGGTTTGTACGTACTGACATTGGCCATATCCGTGTGTGAGGAGACGCACCTTTACGGCTTCTGGCCTTTCAACTTGTCACCGGAAGGGGCGCCTGTCAGATACCACTACTACGACAGAAGACGTTCGGGTTCTTCCCACAACTTCACGGCTGAGTTCGCTATCCTCTCCGAGCTGCATGCACGAGGGATTATCAAACTACACACTGAACGCTGTGCGTGAAAGAAGAGCTGACGTTTGACTATAATCTATTATGGAGTATACTATTGACACAAACCAGGCGTATGTAATTTCTAGACAGTCGATACTATAGAAGCCAATAAACTAATGATATAATCCCATTAGTAACTGAAGCGCCCGAAACCGCCCGTCAGATTACTCCCTAAAACACCCGAAACCGCCCGTCTGCTTTTTGTTAATAGTTTTATACTTAACTATTTGTATTGCTTTCATTAAAGAATATATAATTACGTAATTTGAAAGAGGTCAAAAGTGAACAAAAGTATGCCAAAATTATTTATTTGACACACAATTACTCGACTAAGTATTAATAGGCTTTCAAATAAACATAATTTATAATAGACAAAAGTAAACGTTCAGTTATTTTTTCAGTGGTTATCTTAAAAGTTCTGAAATGAGAGTAATATTGCTGTAACTTCCGAGGTACAATAGGCAAATATGTACAGAATCTTTAGCTGCTAAAGGGTTATTATGAGAACATCTGGGCCAGAAATTAAAAGTTTGTGTGCACTGTTTTAAATAATCTCCACATATGGCGTGTAATTGGGATGACGAAACCTCCCATAATAACATCAACTGATAAAGAATGCAACTGCGTAACAAAAGTTAGGTTCAGACGGTGCTCGAGGATAACTATCTCCGAGAATCTGGCCTCCTCACCACGATATGCATTCACACGACGAAGCTTGTCCTTGCAGGTAGCTATCCTCGAGGATAAGACTCACTGCACCCAAAACTACGCGTTATCTCCAAGTTAGTATTCGGTTCTGTCCACACGATGCTTGACTACATGTGGGGACCCCCGCGGCTTCTCTATCGCTAACCTTGAGATGTCTCGTGAATAGCTATTTTCGAGTTAACTTCAAGTGAGCTATCTTCGATTGTTCGAGTAAACTTCAAGTAAGCCATCTTCGAGTCAACTTCAAGTTAGCTATCTGAGAGTTAACTTCAAGTTGGCTATCTTCGAGTTAAATTGAAGTTAGCCATCTTCGAATTAACTTCAAGTTAGCTATAAAATCTTCGAGTTAACTTCAAGTCAGCTATCTTGGAATTAACACAAATCAAATTTAGAATCACTTGAAGTGAGTTAGTCAACATCCACCCATCTAATTCACATACTAAAACATGCAATGATACACAAAAGAGATATTTTTCATGTACCTCAATTTATTAATTTTGTTTAATTTTGGGCTATTGCAATAACGATCGTAATTTTCCCGACATACCTTTAAGATAATAACAGAGAAAGCATAGCATGCACTTAACGCCAAATCGTATGGGAATTATGAAACCAACAAAACTTAGTCACGTGACTAAAGAAGCTCTACCCTAGGCTTCAAGACACCTTTGTCACCCAATGAATGTCGTAATAAATACCTCAGTAATATTTGTTTACCGATGTAAAACAAAATTACTATGGTAAATTTATCATTTGTGACCCTGCACCTCAAAACAAACAAAAAGTCGCCAGACATGAATTTTTAGTTAAGACAATAATCTGAAAGAGCAGACTTTAAGCTTTAAAATGATGTATAACTCAAATCAAATGGACTCTCCTAACCTATCTAAATATTGGAAAGAAAGCACAAACTCAGGAAAAGTGTGAACTGAGAAAAGAGGCTCTGAAGTACAGTGTCTATTCAAGCGCTTAATCTTTACCAAACCGTGCTGGCTGTGCGATGAATGAGACAAAAAGCAGGAAGAAAACCACCAGAGTAACAGCAATGAAGGGATTATTAGATTAAATTGAAATTAAGCATGCTTCATTAACACATTCTGTCCATAATTAATGCCAACTTTCAAATCAGTAGCCCTATCTTTCCAAAAGTTGTTAGAGTTGAAAGTGAAGGATGTGGACAAGGTTTTTCAGAAATGAAAAAGGGATTCTAAAGACACACCTAATCACACTATTCTACCAAAAATGTTGGAGATAAACTGCTAAAAAAACACATTTTCCTGCCCGTTTTATGATACCAAATTTTAGCAAAATGTAAAAGAAGACCCGCTCTTTCAGAAAATATGAAAAAGTCAAGCTCGACTAGGTTGACCCATTTCACTTATTTTCAGTCCTCACGCAAAATCAGTGTGTGCGACTTTATGTTCGTTTTGAGGTGCACGGTCACATATGTTATCATTTATTTTTAAGTAACCGCATAAAGTAGGCCATTCGATTTTAGACTGGCGAAAGCCTCGGCAATATTAATCGTATAGGGCGATGTTAATATAATTTTACAATTCCGTAATTCTATATATCTTTTTTAATTTTAAATGGCATTGTTGGCATAGTTGTATAGATTTTTCGCTATTTGATGAAAATGAAAATGAAGTTGAACTCAAACTTAAACTTGATCTTAAACTAATCATCCCTGACGAAGGGGGAGGCCCCCGAAAATTCGAATTTTGAATTAAAATCAAGGCAATTGGCATTTAATACATTCATCTATTGTGACATTATTATTTCTAGTACTGCCAACACGCGGAGCAACTCCAGTTTGAATATTACAATAATTATATACATAATGTATATATATGTATATATAAATAATAATAATCATTATTATTATATATATGGAGAGTTTTAGTGCAAATTGACCAAAGCGCCACTTTTAAACGTTTCAAAGTAAGTTCATCATCAGATAGAGCAAAATTAAACCTTTCCCAGTAATACCTCACTTGTGACATGAGTATGAATATCCGAGAAGATATGATTAAAAATATCATATAGTTTCTTAATATTAGTTTCTCTGTTTTGGGTTTTTTTTTTGCAGCTTTAATCACAAATATCCCAACTTGACAAGAATTGATTTAGCTGGTTTTGCAATAGAACTCTTCATATATATACATGTATATATATATATATATATATATATATATATATATATACAGTGCGTATAAAAAAAAACCGCAACAAGATTTAATTTCGAATTTGTGAAGATTGTGTTAAGGTCTTAAAGCTACATATCTCCTCTTTCCAATGATATCTTGTTTATTATTACACGGTCATGGATGACTGAGTTATCATTCTTTTTAGACACTCATGGATCAAATTGTATACTTGGGACCAAGTTTCAGTGACTGCATTTAACCATGACGTCGATTTTCGTAGAGAAAAGCTGAATAATAAATCTTGGCCGGACTTTGTGGAAACGGTTTGCTTCTCGGGCCCTTCGTCTTTGAAAACAACATGAATGGAAATGGATACTGGCCACCACGATCTCCGGATCTGACTTGTTGTGCCTTTTTGTTTGTTTGTTTGTTTGTTTGTTTGTTTTTGTTTTTGTTTTTGTTTTGTTTTTGTTTTGTTTTGTTTTGTTTTGTTTTTTTTTTTGGGGGGGGTTATCTCAAAAGCAAAGTGTTCTTATCCATCTACCTGACATTGCAACTCTGAGACATAGAATCACTAAATGAGTTTCAAGCTCTACGCCACCAAGCCCCAGTGATTCGCAGGGCTGTGCGTGAGATGGAGAAAAGAGCTAATCTCTGTGTGGAAAGGAATGGTGACCATGTTGAGGGGCATGGGATGTAATGTTAAAAAGACATATCCGAAAGAAGGCAATGGTAAGTTGCGATTATTAATTTCATTATTCCATTTGTTAAGTTAATTTCTAATAAGGTGCATTGATTCTTGCAGTGTTTCTTGTACATTCTGTTGAAAAAAGAAAGTGAAAATAAAGTTTGAATTTGACTTTGAATTTGAATTTGAATTTGAATTTCTAAACTTGGACCCAAGTCAAATTTGACCCATTGTCCAAAAAGAATGATTACTCAGCCATCCATGACCGTGCATGCATAAATAAGATATCATTGGAAAGAGGAGATATGTGGTTTAAAGATGTTGCTACTCACTTTGGTGTAAGGTAAAGACAATCTTAACAAAATTGCAATCAAATCTTGTTGCGTTTTTTATATACGCACTGTATATATATTATATGTATGTTTGTGTGTGTGTGTGTGTGTGTGTGTGTGTGTGTGTGTGTGTGTTACCAGTACACATTTTTATGCAAAATTTGTTTGATTTCATGTTTCACCTTTTGGGTGTGTTCCATTGCCAGCCCATTAAGAATGCAATGGAACCACTTTTGTCTGATTAAAATTTTCGAATAATATCCATCTCAGCAATGCGTCCTTGCTACGACAGAGAGTGTAAAAAAGTAATAACAGTGTCGCGATTTTTTTTTTTTTTTTTTTTTTGTTAAGGGCCATTACGTGCCGTCGAGTTTCTTTACGTTCACCCTGTTTTACCACGGCACACAAGAATCCTCATTAGCACCGGGACTGCCTTGACATTCTTTTTTTTTTTTTTGACATGTTAAAAATCTAACACGGCATCCACAGTCTGTCATGTTTGCCTATCCCGTCTCACCCCATTGTCTCACATCCATTCTGTTTTGTCCATGGTGGCCTGAAACGTGGCTGCCATGCTGCCGGGAACATGGTGTAAACGTAGCATTACGAGAGTTTATTTGTTTCATTCTTGACCATCATTCCATAGACTCTACTTCTGAAGCTATGCCTATGGAGACGGCCCGCTGCTTTCCACTTATTTTCTCTTTGCTCCACTAACAGTATGTGTTCTGTCTTTTAATGTGGATTCAACATGACATTGCTTTCTATGTTTTCTCATGTAGGCCTGAGTATGGACTGCGCATAATGCACGATGATTATGAACACATATTATACCGCCAGTTGCAAGCCCTTGTAGCACTGTATACTGACAAAATAAAATGATATAAAACGAAATGAAATATCGTGAAATGAAATAATACCTATAAAAAGAAATGAAACAAAATACCGACTTCGGGAAACGATTCTGACCAAATCCTTCTATTTTTATTGTTGTTGTCAATGTTTGACAAAGTAAATCAAATATTGTTTTTATACACTTTGTATGAAACGTTATGAAACTTTAAAAAGCAGTTAATGTTATCAATGAATATGTAGGCCCTACATAATCATAATGCTCTAGTGTGTATATGCATGTATAATATGCATGTTTTAACATGTGTGTCTATCAAGCATAAACAGCAGTGCATCATTAATTCTAGTAAATTGTTACTATATCTGAAAAACGATATCCCCTAAAATTGACCCATATCTTGCATTTGGTTTGTCCTAGTTCACTGTATATAATTGTTGTTCAGCAGATGGCACTGTACTAATTCTCAGTTTGGATGCCATTAATATGGTTCATTGTTCATCGTTCGTTCATCGTGTTTACAACCACTGATGCCACCCCAGATCCCGATGTGTTTGAAGGCTGGTTATCCTATACCCAATATGTCTATAGATATGCATGCACACACCTATACGCACAAACCCTCACACCCTCACACACACACACACACACACACACACACACACACACACTCGCACACGTGAGTCGGCATACCCAATATACACTCATAATGTACAAATATAATCATAAATTTAATAATGCATATTTTGGAAAGAATATACTATAAAGATGTATTCGTACATGTATAATAGTCATATAATGTGACCGTCCATCACAAAACCACCAAAAGTCGCACCACCTGATCTTATGTAAGGACTAAAAAAATGGTGACAATAGTCAAACAAACCAATTTTGAGCATCTATATTTTCCAGAAGGATAATTCTTCTTTCTATAGTATCATCATCATTATATCAATGAGTAAATGTACAATAGTATATAGACGAATCTAAAATGAATATGTTTTATTGGTATAACAAATTGGTGATGTTGTTGTTTTGTTCCAGTGTTCCACGTATTACAAGCTTGGCCTTTTTAGTGGAACACTGCTTTCCATCATTGTGATTATTTACTATTTTTGTTGTCATGGCAAAGTGCATTGTACCTTTTTTATGACATCATTCGTGCATAATCGTATTTGAAAAGAAATCCTTTATCAGACGAGGGTAAGAAAAATGAAAAAGAATTGTAATATATCACTTTGGATTATGTAAACTTTTTATTTTCTTTTTGATGATGGAAATAAATAAACTATTGAATTGAATTGAAAAAAAAAATTATACACTATTCTTAAGTTTGCGATGATAAAATGATGGGAAACTGGGTTTTCAGCAGATTTTCTACAGCCAGTTTTTTTAACATAGTGTGAGTGTGATCAGGAGTCTCAGATGCCCTTTGCATTTCGTGAAAATCTTTTGCACACCCTACAACTCCAACTGTAATAACTTCTAAAAGGATACTGTTACTGCTTTGAAAGTACGCATTTATTATGGAAAGAATTTTGATAGAGCCTGCTCAATTTCAGTTTTGAACCTAATAATTATTTTATTGTTGTTGTTTGGCAAAGTATGATTATCATGAAGCGGAAGTTTGATAAAGGAATTGAATGTTTGTTTTCATTTTTTATCCATGATGTTTCTGTTGATGAGATAATTTTAGATTGTGTTTTTGAGTTTAAGTAAATGAATGTGATACTTCAGGAGATTATCATACAGTGGTGTCATAGTATTGTATAGTATTGCGCTGTATATCATCGCACATTAGGACACTTGGACAAACATTGTAATGAGTGATCTGTTGGTAGACCGTGATGGAGGCCTGATGACAGGCTGAAGGCTCGATTGATAAAAAAGGTGAAGAAGATCAAGAGCGTTTCTTTCACTATGATATATGTATATGTATATTTATATACATATATGTATGTATATATATATATTTTAGATATAAATATATATACAGATATATCTACAAAATATACAAATATATGTATATTCATAATGTATTCATATCTCCACTGTAAATACAAAAATCATCAAGAAATCAAGTCAATAACATGCGCATGTACAGTAAGCCTAATTTACTTTATTCAAGCTGCCACAAATCTCACTATAACACTGTAAAGTTTGACAAAGTGTTGGAAGGAGCAAGTTGTACTAGACATTCACCACAAGAAATCATTTCTTTTATTACTAACACTTTTCTGACACAAATTGTTTTGCAGTTTAAGTACGCCTCTAGTATATATCGTCGGCTGAGAGCCAGAACGGCTTTATCACAATTATTCATGGTATTAAGTTATTGATACGACGTATCACTTTATGGTGTCACTATTGAAAATCTCATTTTTAGTAAAATGTTAAAAATCAAAACCGCAAGGTGCCATTTTACTCGATATTCGGAACAATGCTGATAAATTTACCCACTTTTTATTAGATAAAGTTACTATTTCATGAAAATGGATCGTTTCCTTGTGTATTTATACTTAAAGATATTGTATAGTTTTGTTTGAGACCTAATTTCTCTTTTCTAACTTTTTTATTTTTTTGTGTGAAATAATGACAATAATTCATGAAAGAGGATACTGTAATTCTAAGAGGAATAATGGAATTATAACGAATGATAAGGAATGATAACGTTTGTTATCTTTGAAATAGCTGAGATATTTAAGATACATCGATATCCTCTGCTTTACTTTTTTTTGAAGTCTCAGCCATTTCAAAACCGATTTTCGTCCAATAAACTTTGAATTTCTCTTAGAATGTTACCCACACTATGCTCTGTACTATATCATGAGTGGTATCTTGGTATCTCGCAGGAAGTTAAAAGCCCAAATCCTCATATCAACCAATACAAGATCATCCCTTTTAAATCTTAGAACCCGATAATGCCCTTCTGCTTTTCAGCTGACGATATTTGTAACTTTTTACTCACAACCGACATATTTCTAAACGCATGCAAAAATTACACACTATATACTTTTTTTTTTTTAAATGATGAACTGAATCACGATCAAATTCTAGTCTATAAAAAACAGTAAGTCATGTGCAGGTACATTCGGGGAGATCCAGGAGAGTTGAGCCACCCCCTCAAACTTGGTTAGATTTCACAGATGCAGCGCTTGTGCCCTCTGTTGGCAGTGCTTAACATTACTGTCATTTTAGCACAAGCAAGTAGAGGTGGACACAGCGCTACAAAGACACAGGTCACGAAAAAAAAAATTCAAAAGACAGCAGAACACGATATGACGAGTTTCAGGTATTGAATTTTCTGTTACTCACAGAACAGTAATTGGTTCGTCAGTCAATATGTGATTATGTGTAATCTAGTTCCCATTGTAATCTTTAATGAATTTGATGGATTTTTGATTTGCTCATTTCGATACGCGTCAGAAAAGTAAAAAACTGTCACATTGAGGAGAGTTGAGCAATGCATTCTGGGGGAGTTGTGCCACAATTTTCATTCACAAACACACGATTGTTTGAGTTTCGTGCTTTTAACATTCTGCAATTACTATATCTTCTACTTCAATTTGGTAACAAACACTTGTTAGAATATTTCCAAAAATACCAAAAGTGGCACGTCTCCTGAATCTCCCCTACATGACTTTATTCAAGCTGTCACAAATCACACTGGTACACTGCAAAGTGTTAGAAAGTGTTGCAAGAAGCAGGATGTACTTGACATTCACTACGAGAGTGCATTATACTCTTATTAATAAAACTGTTTTAAACCACTTGCTGGCAATATAACGACACTTCTCGTAATAAACAACCTTTCACTTACAACCAGCATATTAGCATACGCATGCAAAATTGCTTAAGTTGCTCCAATTTTCACACACACACACAAAGATGACTCCTATGTATGCTGTCACAAATCACAAATTTAACTGGTACACTTCAAAAATTGAGAAAGTGTTGCAAGGAGCAAGGTGTACTAGACATTCACCACCAGAGAGCATTTTACTCCTATTACTAAAATTCTTGAAAAAAAAATGGCAGTATACCGACACCTCTAGTACTTATCGTAGGCTGAGAACCAGAAGGGCGTTATCACAATTATTCGGGATATTGATTTATTGATATCACGATATAGAAATAATCTCCTTTACATCTTGGTGTTAATTTTAGATCATTTTCATTCATAGAAAAAGATTAAAGATCAAAACGATAAGGATGCTACTTTACCCGATATCGGAAACAATGCTTGTAAATCTACCAACTTTTGATTTAAAGAAGACATTATTTCATGAAAATTGATTGTTTCGTTATTTATGCTTTAAAGAGATTGGATAGTTTTGGTCGCGACCTATACTCTCTTTGTTAACATTTTTTTTTTTTTTTTTTTTTTTGGGGGGGGGGGTGAGATTATGAGCATAACTTATGAAAGAAAGTGCAATTCCGAGAGGAATTCAACGTTTATTTGATGAAAGCTGGTTTTGAAAGAGATATCCAAAATAGATCCATTGTGAAAAAGGGTGGGACACACTTCTTATTACGATTCCTTTGTATTACTTTTTTTTCGGATATGTCAGCCATTCCAAAATTAATTGGGTATCTGAATATTAGAACGACCGAAGTCCATGGAAGGCCATTTCGAGTAAACTTAAAAAGATGTCATATCTTTTCTATTTGTCCAATCGTATTCTATTTAACTGTGACGGGAAGGCAACATTGCACATACATATTAAAACATATATTATTATGACAATTAACATTTACATTAATTGTGGAGAGGCCATTTTGTGTGATGGACTTGGGTCGTTCTTTGAATCATATGGACTTGAGATGAGAGAAGCGATAAGAGAGGGCGCTATGATATGAATGTAAAAGTGACCTGGACTTGGGTCCTTCTTACATTCATATAAGATTTCACTCATTCATTTCAGGCACTTCCGGGGGTAATCAGGATTTATCATTTATACACAAGATGAGTCCATACATAAAGCTACAATTTCCCGTGTCAAACTGAATTTGGCCAAAAATTGGACTTGGGTCGTTTTTATATTCAGGTCTTCAATTTCCATCAAATGAACTTTGAATTCTTCTAAGAATGGTACCCATTATAGGCATAATATGCCCTGTATATGAGTATATCATGAGTGGTATTTCAGTATCTGGCAGAGAGTTAAAAGCCAAATCCTCATAGGGACTATCCACCAATACTGTATCATCCGTTTCAATCTTAGAACGCGATAATGCCCTTCTGCTTCTCAGCTGACGATATTTGTAACTACTTTATGCTCACAATCGGCGTATTTCAAAACACATGCAAAATTACACACTGTATTATTATTCTTTTTTTGCGCTAAATTATGCACTGAATCACGAACAAATTATGGTCTATATAAAACAGTCAGTCATGAGCATGAACATTCGGGGAGATGCAGGAGAGTTGAGCCACCCCCTCAAACTTGGGTAGAGTTCACAGATGCAGCACTTGTGCCTTCTGTTGGTAGTGCTTAACATCACTGCCACTTAAATGTAGGCCTTGTGTTTACCCTCGGGAGTAGTGATTTAAAAAATGTTCAAGTTATCACATGTGGTGCATATGTATATAGGTCAGTTGTGTCGTATCACAAAACATTCTACCCAATAAAGCATTTTGCAATAAAGCCTAAAAGATGAAGAAATATCATTACTTTTCTTTTTAAACCATAACTGTAGACTCTTTAGTCTAGAGACAACTTTATCTTAACTATTGTTCACATTTTGTTTATTTCACAATGCTTAACATTGATTATACTGATTTTTTTTTTTTTTTTGCGCTGATTTTTGTATCCCTAACTCACATTTCAGAAATATTTTGAAGCACTACAGCTCGACTTTTGTTTCATCTGCAAATGGTGAATAATGCCTTTAAGCACATGCAAGTATAGAGGGGGGTTTAGTACAACAAAGACACAGGTCACCCCCCCCCCCCCCAAAAAAAAAAAAAGCAGTTTATCTCAAACAAAAACAAAAACAAACAAAAACAAAAACAAAAACAAAAACAAAAAAACAACAAAAAAAAACAACAAACAAACAAACCAAACCAAACAAACACAAACAAACAAACAAAAAACCCAAAGAGCAGAAAATGATTTGACGAGTTTCAGGTATCAAATTTTCTGTTACTGACATAACAGCAATTGGTTAGTCACTGAGTTATGTGTAATCTAGTTCCCATTGTTACATCTTTGATAAATTTGATGGATTTTCGATTGACTGATTTTGATACGCGTAAGGAAAGTTAAAAATGGGCACGTTGAGGAGAGTTTAGCAATGCAGTCTGGGGAGAGTTGTGCCACAATTTTCATCCACAAACACATGACGGTTTTAGTTGCATGATTTTAACATTCTTCAATTACTATATCTTCTACTTTAATTTGGTTCTTCTTCTCCTCTCGTGTCGCTACACTTTTCCCAGCCACTGCAGAACACAGGCTCTGGCACAATTTGGTAACAAACAGTTGTTATAAACAAGGATTGATATGGAAATATTTCCAAAAACAGCAAAAGTGTCTCGTCTCCTGCATCTCCCCTACATGACTTTATTCAAGCTGTCACAAATCACACTGATACACTGCAAAGTGTCAGAAAGTGTCGCAAGAAGCAGGATGTACTTGACATTCACTACGAGAGTGCATTTTACTCTTATTAATAAAACTATTTCAAACCAATTGCTGGCAAAATAACGACACTTCTACAACATAATACATTGATAACCTTTCACTTACAAAAACCATATTACCAAACGCATGCAAAATTGCTTAAGTTGCTTAAATTTCACACACACAAGAGATGACTCCTATCTAATCATCCGTAATTTCCAACAACCGTTCTAATTCATAATCTTACTGGTCTTTTGAGGGCAATAGAACGACTTGTTTATTATTAACACACTGCATTTTTATGCTAAATGATGTACTGAACTACGATGAAATCCTGGTGCATAACGAGTCCTGTGCATGTACAGTACATGACTTTATTTATGATGTCACAAATCAGTAATCTAACTGTTACACTGCAAAATTTGAGAAATTGTTGCAAGGAGGAAGATGTATGAGACATTCACCACAAGAGAGCACTTTAATTCCATCACTTAAACTTTTTTTCAAACAAATTCTTTCGGTATAACGACACCTCCTCTAGTACTTATCGTCGGCTGAGAACCAGAAGGGCGTTATCAAAATCATTCGGCGTATTAAATTATTGATATTACGATGTGGAAATTGATCTCCTCTTCATTGTGGTGTCAAAATATTTCATTTTCATTTTTTTAAGGAAAACGATAAGCGTGCTATATAATCCGATTTTCGGAACAATTCTAGTAAATCTACCACTTTCGATTAATTTAGCTTTTCTTATTTCATGACAATTACTTGTGTCGTTTTATTTATGCTTTTAAGAGATTGTATAGTTTTGGTTGAGACCTAACTTCTCTTTCCTAACACTTCCGTTTTTAATATGCGAGATTATGAAAAGAAATGTAATTTCAAGAGGAATTTAACGTTTGTTTGTTGAAAATATGTTTTGAAATAGCAAAAATAGATCGATCGTAACAAAGAGTGGGACCGTCTTTTTATTACGATTCCTTTGTACTACTTTTTCATTATTTCAGCCATTCCAAAACCGATTTCCATCAAATAAACTTTGAATTCTTCTAGGAATGGTACCCATTATAAGCATAACATACTCTGTATACGGGTATATCATGAGTGGTATCTTAGTATCTCGCAGAAAGTTAAAAGCCCAATCGTCATATCCAACAATACCATACATATCTTTCAAACTTAGAATGCGACAATGCCCTTCTGCTTTTCAGCTGACGATATTTGTAACTTTCTACTCACAACCGGTATATTTCAAAACTACAAAATGCAAAATTACACACTGAATACATATATATATATTTTACGCTAAATGTTGCACTGGATCACGATCAAATTCTAGTCTATATAAAACAGTATGTCATATGCATGTACGTTCGGGGAGATGCAGGAAAGTTGAGCCACCCCCTCGAACTTGGTTAGAGTTCACAGATGCAGCACTTGTGCCCTCTGTTGGTAGTGTTTAACATCACTGGCACTCTTAAGCAAGGAGAGGAGGTACAGCACAACAAAGACACAGGTCAAAAAAAAAATCAGAAGACAGCACAAAAAAAAAATGAATTGATGAGTTTCAGGTATTACCTTTTCCATTACTCACATGACAGCAATTGGTTCGTCAGTGATTATGTGTAATCTAGTTCCCATTGTTACATCTTTAATACATTTAATGGGTTTTTGATTTTGCTAATTTTGATACGCGAAAGTAAAGTAAAATGGCCCCGTTGAGGAGAGTTTAGCAATGCAGTCTTGGGAGAGTTGTGCCACCATTTTGATTCACAAGCACATCAGGGTTTGAGTTGCATGATTTTAACCTTCGTTTTGACTCTAGGTTAAATGGTCATTCAGAGGTTGTATTAGATTACAAGGTCTCCAAAGGAAATATCAGCAAATCCTGATGGCATGAATCATTGTGTATTTACCTTTATAAATGATCTTTGCCTTTCTCATACAGATGTCAACAGTATACACACATTCTTGGAAATAAATGACTACTTTTCTGGTGCAACAGCGCCAGAAACGAGTAGATTTTATTCTCTCAAAGTTCATATTTTTGGTTAATCATCTATGAATACATTACTTGCCTGTAGTTTTTATTCATGTGCCATGGCTATTAATTACTCAGAGGGTGATAGATACTCAAGCACTCTGAAAAGGAACATATATGTTTGTTATATTACCAAAATATGACTTACCTTAACATTTCTTTTGTATGTGTCTAAAATAATGGTCCTTTTTAACTTCGTAAGTGTTTTTGCTTGGCTTCATTATGCAAGGATTATCCTATCTAAAACATGGAAAGGTAATGCGTTAATATAATGAAGTCCCATTGCGAAATATTATAAAGCAAAACTTCACTGTATTAAAATACGAGTGATTCTTATGAGTGTTGATAAAGTGCATAAACAGAGTGTTTGAACCTCTTTCCAGATATTCCTATAATTCGATGTAATATGAAACCATTTTAAGCTAATATCCATTTTTTGCTTCTTGTAAGCATATTTCTTTTTTATTTCATATTTTTATGTTTTATTTCATATCTGTTGACATCAGGGCTGAACTCTTCAAAAAAAGTGGCACATGCCTTCCAAGCTGGCTCAGCTCTCCTGAAGACATCGTAACTCTCCTCACACTGTGGGAGGGCTGAGAAACTTGACCTTTCTTTTTTCTAGGAAAAGATTTTAAAAGTAGGCAATCATTTACAATAAAATTTCATAGGTACAAAACATCTTTATAGTTGTAGTCTAATTAGGAAACAAACACTTGTTAAAATATTTCAAGAAGTGTCTCGTCTCATGCATCTCCCCTACATGACTTTATTCAAGCTCTCACAAATCGCACTGGTGCACTGCAAAGTGTTAGAAAGTGTGGTAAGGAGCAAAATGTACTTGACATTCACTACGAGAGTGCATTTCACTCCTATTACTAAAACTCTTTTAAAACAAATTGCTGACATTATATAACAACACCTCTAGTACAAATTTGTTACCTTTCACTCACAACCGGCATATTTCAAAACGCATGCAAAATTGAAAAGTTGCACGGACACAAAAAATGACTCCTCCCTAAATTCCTCTTAATTTCCAATAATAGTTCTATATCTATACTTCCTGGTCTTTTGTGTGCAATAGAACGACCTAATGTCCTGTCTATAACACACTGCGTGATTTTTTTTTTTTTTAACGCTAAATATAATGTACTGAACCACGATCATTTCCGGGTGCATAACAAGTCATGTGCATTACAGTATATACATGGCTCTATTCAAGCTGTCACAAATATCTTTTTTACATTGCAAAGAAAGTGTTGAAACAACAGAAACAGAAAAAAAGAAAGAGGCACGCAATGTGTGCTATATACGAAAAGCCTCATTTACCGAGAAAGTTGATCGCTTCCATTCTCCTCCCATGGCATGTTGTTGTCAATGGAAGCTAAAGAGAATGCTTTAGCAAGTATACCAGTACCTAAAGAGGACCTGAGGAACCCGTTGTTTTGAATGCTGTGCTCGGTACGAGTTCAAAACGCAGTCGAAGTTATCAGAATGCCATTATAATAGAACTGATAGCTCTATAGAAAACTTGTTTAGGTCAGTAAAGGTTGCTGTAATGCAATCTTTGTGGAATTGACTCATTACATCTGAGCATTTTGAAAAACGTGTAGAGTACTTTCGTTTTGCATATAAATGTTAAGAAATAGTTTGAACTATGAAAATACAAAAGTATGGTTACTTCAACGATGTTGAATAGTTCGATTAGCCGTGATGCATAAGTGAATTCATGAATTCATCTGACTAATCCTTACCGATTGATGATCACTTCTATAAGCCAACAGTTAAGCTGAACTGCTTTGGAGTGACAAGACAGGTAAACGATGAAAACTTGGTACATGTTGTATGCTATTATAATTATTATAAAATCCTGTAGCCAGAACTGATTTTACGATCATCTTTAACCTTTCAGAAAGTTCCAGTTTCAACTTAAATAGTAGCGATAGCTTGTAAGAGTAAATTAGCATCCCTCTGACTATTTTTTGGTCAATATGCATACTCTTAACCCTATTCTAACTGGGTGGGGGGGTCAAATGGGTCAAATTGCCCCCCCCCCCACGTTTCGCGTCACGATTCTGCAACGCGCAAAGATTTTGCCGCGTCGTTTCACAACTTTTTCATTGAAGTCTTCCGCATATTTTGAGACCAAATTTGCGACGTCTGAGTACACCGTTCTGAAGTTACGTAATGTTATGCAAATGCATGTCAACCGGAAAACAGCTCAAATTCATGATATCGTGTGCAAATTGAATGTAAATTGTGTTTTTTGGGGTTAAATTGATATAAATTATAGTATTTCATCTTTGAACCATTGAAATCAGTCAATTCTATATAGTGTAGATAAGCCTGAAAAAGTGCCTGCAACAAATTTGAAAAACAACAGAAAACACAAGGTCGAACAATCAATAAAATACATAAGAAATTAACAAAACAATAAAAAACAAAAGAAATTGGTTTTGACTGTGCTTTATTTTTAAATGAAAATTGGTTTATATGTCTTGAGGAATTTTGACACAAAAATTTAGCAATACTTCAGTCTTTTTTATGGAGTTATAGGTGAAAATATGATTTCATGCACAACTTTGCATAATCAATTTATTAAAAATAGAAAGGCAATATTTTTCTATTGTATGACCATGTAATCTTGTAGTTGACATCCAGCTCTATCTTCAGGAAAAATTTCGCAGCGATCGCGCGATCGGTGGCCGAGATCTGAAGGGGGGGGGGGGGGGTCACCCCCAGTAAAAACTCCTCCCAGTTAGAATAGGGTTAAGCCAGCTGGACAGAGCGATCAATGGGCGCGATTATCACCACGCGTGGTTAACCTAAACAATGCTCGGCCGGCTTGTTCGGTTTCAGTGTTGTTTATTTCCCCCTTTTAAAAACGAAGGTTCCTTAGTCCAGCCATTGTTTTCGCTTCCTGCTCAAGACATTGAACAGTTCAGCAAAGCTGAAGTTTAGCTCACTAAACGGCGACATGAACTCATGATGATAATAGGACTTAGATCACAGCCGAAAGTGCGCTCCTTCATTACTCTAGAATGAGAAAGAATACCCTGTCTGTGTTCAAAGTTGGGTTACGGACGATTAAAAAAAAAAGGTTTGAATCATGAATTGTCGGATGACGTCGGCAGATTGATGATATAAATATTAGCGTATCATGGGAAAGATTAAGTAATGATGAGCCCAATGATATCGCAGGGCTCCAAACTAATTTTTATTTTGACCACCAAAATCATTGATTTCTATTTTTTTTTTGGTGGCCAAAAAAATCAAGAAAAACATAGGAAAAACTAAATCGGTCCTACTAAAAACAATTATTAAGCATTACTGACGTGACAGGTACCCATGTCTAAAATAAATGAATACAAAAGTAGATCATCTCAATCACCATTATTCTGAATTCTAAGATTTAGCAAATAGGCTTATAGATAATTATAAAAGTTGATGCCTATGCTATTAGGTGGTCATAGCTTACTTTTGGGATGAGAAAGTGGGAGCATTTCCAGATTGTTTGTTTTAGCATTGTAAAGAGCCGAAAGTTACCGCTATTCATTTCTGATTGTAAAAGCAATCATCCAACATTTACTATAGTATGTTAGAACCTTACGGAGCCGAATATTACCGTTAATCATTTTCAAATACACTGTATAAAAGCAAACAACCGACATTCATTTTAGCATCTTATGGAGCTGAATGTTACCCTTATTGATTTCCGAATGTGAAGCAAACATCCTCTATTTATTTAAGCATCATACTGAGCCTATGTATACCATTAATCATTTTCAAATGTGAAAGCAATAATCTGTTATTTATGTTAGCATTGTACCAGAGCTGCCAACCGTTCCGAAAAATTCGTATACGAAAAATCGAAGGGAATACGACAATATGAAAACGTCCTTAGAAAGTACGAATTCACAGTGGGGCAAAATAATGGGTAAAAATATAGCAAACGCACGTCGCATGTGCCATGTTATCTGTATTCAGCTGGGATATCGATGCAACGCGTACGCACCGTATGTGGAAAGCGCTGAATAGAAAAATGTGCGCACACGCATATCGCTGCTTGCGTACTGTGTACACCGAACAGAACTTCGCGCGCGTGAATCCCTGTCGCCTACGGACCCTGGATGTTTACATGGATCGCCGTGGTATCCCAATTAGCCAGCTGCCACTACAGTACCGTATGAGGCGGGGTGAAAGCGTCCCGTTGTGCAATGTCTGCTTCTTTTTCTCTTCTTTTCATCCTCTTGTCCCTTGCCTCCCAAGTACGAAATGATTTTTAGAGTGTTGTCTGTTTTTTTTTATAACGCTATTGCATCATTTTCTGCGAGGAAGTTGTAGAGGTGAGTTTCTGTTCGTGTATTGATGACTGATGTGCACTGCCCTCTGCAGTATATGTGCAGGTGAAAAGCGTTCGAACTTTCTTTCCAGAGTATCGTGGAAACTCGATTATTTCTAGGCCTATTAAAGGAGATCTCATATAACAGAATACTTATAACAAACTATTTTCCCGTCAAAATGAATCAATTTCCTTTGTTTTGTATCGTTTATTGACTTGATCCCATAGGATCTCGTCGCAATACCGAGTTTTATATGTGTGTTTATTTTCGCGTAGCTTTCGGTGCTGCAAAACTTTTGCTAGGGCCTAAGCTTACTACTAAACTTCGTTTTATTTCCGTCGTTTCTCACACCTCGTTTAGTACGATTTCTTACATTTTATATCACTTTATCTGTTCCCTTTATACTTTGAAGTATTTAAACGTAATTCTCTTAGTGTCTCGCACTGTTATTTTCGTAACGGCGATTTCTCCGCTTCGCTGCAATCGAAGCGACGGAGTTTGATCCCAGTCGCTTCGATGTGCTATTTGCTGTCTTTTCTAAATGTTTGTGTTGTTGGGAGGTGTTGATACTTTGTATTTATTATTGAGTTTCCTAGGTATTTATCTCGAGGGATTATGCGTGTTTCAATGTTGATCATAGGAAAAGGCTAAAATGATCTTGAGTGATGTCTGATAGTGATGATAACTATGCTGGTGACTGGTGTAAAAAGACGGCTTCCTGTGAATGCTCAGCGTACGTGACGTTTGTTTTATTTCCCTTTCCCTCTAGTCTTCTTTCCCCCTTACTCTTCTTTCCCCTCTCAAGAATGATTAAAAAAAAGAAATTACGTACACCTCACAACAAAACGAACCATGTGCTATAGCAACTTTCGTAAAGTTAAATCTAAATGTTCAATATCAGCAAAGAATAAGGCGAAAACACGAATGACAATAAATAAAAGCGAAGAGATTGTGTATGCAGTCTCTTCGGCTCGAAGAAACTTGACACCCCACCCCTCTCCCTTGTGGAAATTTCCACAAAAGCAGGTGCCACACCCAGGTGCGTGCCAGACGAAAGAATGCGCGCATTGGAATAAACAGCGTGTAAGTATCCTGGAAATATCGAAGAACCAGCTCATTAGTTGAATTAAAGGAAAAATTCCAAAGATGATATGGTTCTATGTCTATAGCCTTTCTTTTGGCGCATAGTAGGGAACATCGAAGAGTCGATTATAGTGTACTTGATCGAATATCTAATGTTCCCTGAACAATAACAAAAGGATTGATTATTTAGTCAATTAAAAATGCAATCACAGAAATACATGAAAGGTCTCGTATGCCCAGACAAATTCACTACGAGAAGGTCCAATGAGATGCAGTCATCACCTGGTTAGACAGCAAAATACAACGTGTAATGACAATTAATTTCAGTTCACGCGCATCAAAACTGCTTATTACTTTTCAAAGTTTTGGCTATCAACATTCGTTCGTGGGTGTATTTTGTTTGTTTGTTTGTTTGTTTGTTTGTTTTGTGTGTTTTTCCCTCGTGAAAGACGTAATGATTTCTTCATATCGAACGTAAATTGCATGTTTACCGTAAACAAGCCATTCAGCTCAGCTCAGCTATGGCGCATTCGATCCATCGAACTTGCAGTAACCTCTTATAGGCAGGAGCACATGGCGCATTCATTTAAACTTGAAAATGAAGCCACGTGTTTGCACCACATCGGCGCTTCCACACACAGCGCGGCATTTTGCGATCATCGTTATAGCAGACTTTCCGATTCCAGTCAGGGGAAAAGGAATTGGAATACTTCGAAAAATACTGATGTTTAAAATCCAATAAAATGAAAAAAGCCTGAAAACAACGCATGATTATGTTTTGATAGTACATAATTGGAAACACAGAACAGAGTTTTGCATCCGCTCACACAGAAGCTCTCTTGAGAAGATCAAGCATTCCCCGTCCCCTGCTAGAAAATGGAAGCTTCCATAATCAGCCCAGAAAGATTTTGGAGGTACAAACTTGCACTTGTACACATTGCGAGAAAGCAATCAATCAACGCTGAACATTGCGTAGTTTAGAATCTTTATCGTGCTGGTGACCAGCTGGATGCTTCGGCATGTGTCATAACGTTATGTTTAGAGCCTGTAGGCCTCATAGCAAAAAGAGGGAGATTGAAAAAAATACGAATTCTGGTGGAAAATACGAATTTTGGAGCTGCTGAGTACTAATTTGTGCTTCGAAAGGTTGGCAGCTCTGTCGTATACGGAGCAGAATTTAACAGTTAGTCATTTCCAAATATAAAAGCAAACATCCGACATCTATTTTATCATCGTACGGAGCCGAATGTCACTGTTGTCCACTTGCGAAAGTGAAATGAGTCATCTGACAATTATTTCATCATATCGTACGGGGCCGAATTTTGAACGTCAAGGCAGACATCAGACAGTTTTGTGTGTGTGTGTGTGTGTTTTGTTTTGTTTTTGTTTTGTTTTTTACCATCAAACGCAGCCAAATGTTACTATTCATTTCGAAATGTAATACACATGTAGCAAATATCCGACATTTATTTTAGCATAGTACGGAACAGAATGTAACTGCTATTCACTTCCAAACGTAAAAGCAATCATGTGACATTAATCATTTTGGCATCTTCCGGAGCCGAATGTTATTGCTATTTATTTGCGAAAGTACATAGCAATATAAATTATAAGCAAGCATCCGACATTTATTTAAACATCGTACGGAGTTGAATATTATTATCATTCATTTCCGAAAGTCGAAGGGAGCTGATTGTTATTGTTATATTTCGAACGTAAAACCGAATATCAGACATTTATTTTATCAACGTATATACGGAGTTATTTTGGTTATTCATTTCCGAACGTCACAACAAACATGCGTTATTTATTTTAGCATCTTCCGGAGCTGAATGTTATTGCTATTTACTCTTGAACATAAAAGCAAACATCAGACATTTATGTTATCATATACACGGAGTTGAATATCATTGTGTTCATTTCCGAACCATCGAACGCAGCTGAATGTATACTGTTATTCATTTCGAAATTTAAAAGCGAACATCCGACAGTTATTTTAGCATCGTATGGAGCAGAACATTACTGCTATTCACTTCCGAACGCAAAATCGTATATACGGAGTTGAATATTTTTGTTATTAATTTCCGAACGTCACAGCAAACATTCGACATTTATTTTAGCATCTTCCGGAGCTGAATGTTATTGCCATTTACTCTTGAACATAAAGGCAAACATCAGACATTTATGTTATCATCGTATACACGGAGTTGAATATTATTGTGTTCATTTCCGAACCATCGAACGCAGGTGAATGTTACTGTTATTCATTTCGAAATTTAAAAGCGAACATCCGACAGTTATTTTAGCATCGTATGGAGCAGAACATTACTGCTATTCACTTCAGAACGTAAAAGCAATCATCTGACATCTATTTTGTCATCTTCCGGAGCCGAATGCTATTGCTATTTACTTTCGAAAGTACAGGCAATCATCCGTCATTCATTTTATTATCGTAAGAAGTTGAATATTTCTGTTATTTATTTCCGAACGTCAAAGGGATCATTCAACATTTACTTTAGCATTTTCGGGAGCTGAATGTTATTGCTATTTACTTCCGAACGTAAAAGCAAACATCAGATATACATTGTATATTTTATAAACGTATATACGGAGTTGAATGTCATTGTTATTCATTTCCGAACATCAAAGCAATCATTGAACATTAATTTTACCACCGAACGCACCTGAATGTTACTGTTATTCATTTCGAAATCTAAAAGCAAACATCCAACAGTTATTTTAGCATCGTATGGAGCAGAATATTACTGCTATATTCACTTCCGAACGTAAAAGCAATCATCTGACATTTATGTTAGCATTTTCCGAAGCCGAATGTTATTGCTATTTATTTTCGAAAGTAAAAGCAAATATCCGTCTTTTATTTTATCATCGTACGGAGTTGAATATTTTTGTTATTCATTTCCGAACGTCAAAGGGATCATTCGACATATAGCCTACTCAAGCATCTTCCGGAGCTGAATGTTATTGCTATTTACTTTCGAACGTAAGAGCAAACATCCGGCATTTATCTTATCGTCTTACGGAGTTGAATATTATAATTCACTTCCGAACGCCAAAGCAAACATTCGGTATTTATTCCAGTATCATACGGAGTCAAATGTCACCGTGATTCATTTCTAAAATCAAAAGTAAACATGCGACATTCATTTTTGCGTCTTACGGAGCCGACTGTTACCGCTGTTCATTTTCAAAAGTAAAGGCAAACATCCGACTTTTTTTGTAGCCCGATTGGGCCACCGAATTTTCAGCAATGAAATTTTGGTGGCGCAGGTCGTTAAAAGTCGTGAATAGCGAGATGATCGTAACCGATGTCGATATGTTCTAATAATTATTGATACTTGAGTGATGAACGCATGTGCACAACTTCCGCAGGTGTACTTCTTTAGAAAGTAGCGAACAATCAAGGCAGTGGACATCAGAGTGTGATTAAATCGAAAAGAAGCCCCTGAAATCGGAATTTGATGAAAATGGGCAAAGTCGGAACTCCATGAAATGTATTTTGATTGAGCGGTCAAAATAAAGCTTAACGGGAATGTGCCCCTGAATACCCTCGTCCACCCTCGTCCACCCTCGTCCAACCCGCGTCAATCGAGACGCAAATTCCCGAGGATGGATTATCCGTGCGGGCGGATGGACTCGTCCACTGAACGCGTATACCCGCGGGTACCCGCGGGGATACGCGTCAGTGGCCTCGTCCAGATCTCGGAAAAGCGTGACGTTTCCCGCGGTCGGCACTGTAGCTTGTTAAGACATTGGTATCACAATATTTGCAACTTTAATCAGGCTGTTTGTTATTTCTTTTGCTATATTTAAAGAGAGTTTCAGATTATTGTCCTAATCTTCATACCCAATTCTGCAAGTATTCATTCACTGGAACATCTGCATCTTCAACACTTATGATACATATAGCTATTAATAAGGCTATTTCTAATCCTAAAGTCAAAGTTGTCTATTAGATAGAGAAATTGAAATGTAGTATAATTCTGCCTTTTTGACTCTAGCTATGAATGATAGGAAGTGCAGTGACTTGAACAAATTCAGGGTTTAAGTGTTCTATGCAAATTTAAAGCAATGCACACCTTTGACACTTAAACCTATATAGGCTGAGAACATTGATGTTCTATTTATTGGTTTTTCAGTTATGACTCATAATACACTACATCTCACTGATAATCCATCCCCTGTTCCAGTTCATTTGGTTTCGCCAAATAGTACTAGGTACTCTACAAGCTATAGCATGTATAGGAAATGTAGGTCTAACGTTAGATATCTAGCCATATCATAGCATATTTGAGACTTAGATCTAGTCCAAGATCTAGACTCTTGACCTTTCTTTGTTTGCTCTGTTACTGACACCAATTGTCATCCAGTGATGAAATACATGTACTACTGTCATAGGGGCCTACCAGTATAGTACCATGGAGCTACAAAATTGTTTGTAGCTCCATGATAGTACCTACAATAGGAAAGCCCAGTTCACTTACCAAGGTCAGGAAAACACCGCCTTTTTATTGTTTGCAAACTGATGATACACGTGTTGCCGATCTTCGAAATGTATAATTGCATGCAACAAGTAAAATGTATACAACATACAAATATATGCATGCAATTAACCACACTATGGCCTATGCACCCACTGCATGTACAATTTTGTATCACAGGTATACAGTTCTTTTACTGTTGTACATGAGCTTGCTCCACATGCATGGTAACACAGTTGAACTGTAGGATGTTGGATACAGTTGTAATTATTTCTGCCACTTGAGGTTTTATGTTACTTATATATAGTATTGTCTGCATTATTGTTTGTATGCAAAACAACTTGAAAGGTTGAGAACACATTTGGATGAAACTTGTATGAAAAGATGATAATAACACAATTACATTTTAAAAACAGATGATAAATATAAATTTTGGTAGTGATCCGGGAATCTTTATGAAATTTTGATGATTTTTATCTTATGGCAGATGAGATCAATGGAATTGGGAGTTCAAGCTGCATGAATTTGAGGTTTGCATACATGCGCACTAAAGGTAAAGGCATGTGCTCAAGGTATAATGCACTACCACACAGCTGGAAGTTGATGGCATTTAAAAGCAAAAGGCTTTTATATGGGAAATTTGGCAGTTTTTAGCATGTGTGGATGGGTGGAAATGAGCTGCTTGGCAAAGGTCTGCACTGTCTGAGTATGTTTCTAGTGTAGATATTGATAACTCCATTATTCTTTTGGGGGAGGGAGTGGGATGGGGCATGTGGATATATGTACACACACAATGCTTCTGTTGTCATAACTTCATCTTAATTCAAGAAGTTCCATTTATTACTTTTTATGACACGCTCATTCATACCTCTCCAAACCGTATAGGCCCTTCACACTAAAAAATGGGGGGGGGGGTAGCAAAGGTAGGGAATATGTTTGATTACTCTTTGTAAGTGAGATATTTTGTCAGCTTTTATCTTTATTTTGTGCACACCCATAGTGGGGCCTACTTTCCCCCAGCCAAATTTGATCCATGGGTGCTGTTGGCTAAATTAAACCCACGAAGGGGCGTAATGGCCGGTGGGGGGGGGGGGGGGGGGGGGGGGGGGGGTGAGGGGATCTGGCAACCCCTTTCCCAACCAGATATCGTGTCAGTTTTTATATTTTCATTATGTACACCCATAGTACTTTCATTAGACCAAGTTTGGTGCATGGGCTGTGTGGGGTAAATTACACCCGCCAGGGGGGGCCCAGGGGGGGACGGTCTGGCAACCCCTTTCCCGACCAGATATTTTGTCAGTTTTTATATTTTTATTATGTACACCCCTAGGCCATTCTTTTAGACCAGGTTTGGTCCATGGGCTCCATGGGGTAAATTACACCCGCCGGGGGCCATTTTGGGGGGGTCCCTGGGGGACGACCCCGCCCTCAGGTATCAGGCTGACGCCCAGTTTTGTAATGAGGGGGGTGGCCCCAGTAACTTTGAGGGGTCAAACCTTTTGGGCTTGATGGGGTAAATTGACCAGCAGCCAGCTCCTGGTCTATCACCATAGGGAGAAAAACATACCATATTTACTTGTGGATTATTTAACTCCACTTTTTTTTTTCAACAAGAAGCGGTTAGCCCCTTGCAAAATAGTAAAAGGGAAGGGGGTAGGTGCCATTAATCATACCTCTATGGTAAGAGTAACAATTGTGCCCTTAAAGGGATCGTACAGATTTGGTTGAGACCTAATTTCAGGCTTCTAATATTTTTTTGGTGAGATAGCGAGAAACCTCTTATGAAATATGAAAGAGTACGTAATTCTATGAGGAATTCAACGTTTATTTGACGAAAATTGGTTTTGAAATGGCTGGGATATCAAAAAAAGAGCGATTCTAATAAAGTGAGGGACCCACACTTTATTACGATCGCTCTGTTTTACTTTGTTTTTGGATATTTCAGTCATTCAAAACCCGATTTTCATCAAATAAACTTTGAATTCCTCTTAAAATGGTATGCTCTGTACTAAGTGTTTTCTTGGTATCTTGCAAAAAGTTTAAAGCCCAATTCTCATCTACACCAATACTGTACCATCCCTTTAAAAGCAATAGGGTCTATACTATGTCTGCCTTGTGAGCAGAAATATGAAAAGGTATTTTTTTCCAAAGCATTCATGGGCAGTGAAATTAAAGGCAATTTCCAAACTTTGGAGGTTTGGATTTAATAGCAAATTTTACTTTCCACTTTCCAGTGAGTGATATATGACACAAAACACTCACAAAAGTCTGGAATACACAAGTACTTTATCAGGAATAATGATATGTCAGTGTGCATTTCAATCTAAAATTTCCCTGAGGCAGGATCATGATCTTGAACATGTTTGAGGCATTTTCGGGCAATAGATAAATTCTACAACTGTGTTCCCAAATGCATCAAATGCCGACTTAGAACCATATAAAGGAAAATATAAAGGGAATTTCCCAAATCATACTTTTTGAAAAAAGTGTACAATTCCTCGACTTGTCTCTGATGTATGTTGAGAGTAATATTATTCCCCCTGCCTTCTAACAGAGGCAAGTCAAGTGTTCTTTTATTATGTGAGAAAAGTGAAAATATATTGAATTTTCTTCGTATTTTCTTTATATCATCATACACATGTGACATCACAAGCTGTAGTCTTCTCATCAAGCAGTGAGTGCGCAGAAACTTCAAAAATTCATAACTTTGGAACGGATTGTCCGATTTTCCCCAAAACTTTCACTTATGTTCTACTAGTATTGCTGCATTCACTCAATCCCCCTGTCTAGGAAGGAGGACTTGTCCTTTAATAACTGCAGCAAGTTTTGTGTGACATATTACTGAGTGCTAATAAAAAGCTTGCCAAGTTATAATCTAAGTGCAAAGTCAAACAAAGGGTTAAAAATAATTCTCTACTGTGAATTTCTCTGTCTGGTTTCTTGTATTTAACCAGCACTTTACCAATATATGAACATTTTATGCCTGCCTTTCTGAAAATAGTTCTTCTTGACAACCTGCTGAAAGGTTGCATGATATTTGCTCAACATAGCAATAACTCATTCAAATTAATGAAAAGTGTTTTCGAGGTTGATAGTATAGCTTGTTGAGGTTGATAGAACAGCTTGTTACTACTCTCTAAAAAATAGGAGTGATGAAAATGATAAAAAATTTGAGTGACCTCAGGGATCACTCGAAGATTTTGGAGTGATCCTTGAGGTCACATTTTCATTTCATTTTGATTTGCGCATTATGAGAATGGAAATACATAGGCCTAATGATGACTTTAAATTCTTTCCTAAACTTTTCTGAATAAATTCTAGCATTTCATTCAAAATTTGCATTGAAATACTGCTTGTAATTCAATGAAATGTTAAACTTTCTCTTCATTTAAAAGTGAAGAGGAACGTTAGATATTCCATTGCAATGCTTTTGAACCCCATCATGAGTTTGCAGGGATTGCAAAGAGTTGCCTCTCCATCTTTTCCACCTCTCTGGTCCTCCCTATCAGGCCCTTGGTAGGAGAAAGGCCAGGATGGATGACACCATACCCTCTTCCATGTCATCCCCACCAGTCCCCAATAAATGCCAAGCAAAATGTTGCACCCTCATTAGCAGGGAAAACATATGGCAGTGCCCTTCAATTCAGGGTCAGCTAAACTTTTGTCCTGCCATCTCTCCACTCCCCTCCTCCTTAAAAGTTTAAAGTCACATTCACTTGTTGGCCTCACTTATTAGACTGTCCCTCAATATATCTTCATTTTAAAGATGTAAAAAAAAAACATATTTTTTAAAATGCTACGCATATTGCCACTAAGCTTGCCTAAAGTCGAAATTTAGGCCTACGTCTTGTATTTTTTTCACCACACTTGCCTTCTACTCTCTTAAGCAAATTGATGAGGAGAAATGCTTTCAAAAATGTTCTCTTTAGAATTGATCTGATAAGGTGTAGAGTAACGCTCCCCTCCAAATCTTGCCCCCCCCCCCCCCCCCCCACTTCAGCTTTTTTTTTAAATATACACTTTTGACAATCAAACACAAGACATCTGGCCATCACACGCTGCACCTTTAAGACATGCATGATCTGGCCTTCACACTATGGTGCATTTCTGCCGCCCTGGACCAGTCCATTCCAGGGTCATAACCCCTACCTCCTGCTACCCCTAGCAACAGGAGGACAATTTCCTTCCTGGCGGGGGAGGGAGGCGATGGGCAAGGGCTCCCGTCAGATGATACCAAATACATGATAATCCTCAGTCATGCTCTTGCATGATATATCATTATTCCATCACAGAACTTGAAGATGACAGCTCTTTGCTTACCAGTTTAAAATCCTCTCTTTTCACTGAATACTAAATTTCTTACTTAAAGGACAAGTCCACCTTCATATACACAAGGATTTAGAGAGTGCAGCAATATTAGTAGAACACATTATACCAGTGAAAGTTTGAGGAAAATCGGACAATCTATTCAAAAGTTATGAATCTTTTAAGTATCTGCCCAATCACTGCTGGATGAGAAGACTACTACAGTGTATGATGTCACATGCGTACAACGATATAAGGAAAATAAAAAGAGAATTTCACAAAACTTTACTTTTTGAATAAAGTGCACATTCCTTCGACTTCTTAACGACGTGTGTTAAAGGGAACACAAACCCAAAGAGCAATGTGGATTGAGTAAAAGCAGTAACATTAGTAGAACACATCAGTGAAAGTTTGAGGAAAATCGGACAATCGATGCAAAAGTTATGAATTTTTAAAGTTTTGGTGTTGGAACCGCTGGATGAGGAGACTACTAGAGGTTATGACGTATGAGAGGACCACAATATAAAGAAAATATAAAAGGAATTCCACAAAAATTCACTTTTCTAGCAAAATGAAAGAGTTCTTGACTAACCGCTTTCAGAAAGCAGGGGGAATAAGTGCTACCCCTAACATATGTCAGTATGAAGTTGATGGAATGTGTAATTCTCATGAAAAATGAATTTTCATGGAATTCCCTTTTTATTTTCTTTATATTGTAGTCCACTCATACGTCATAACCTCTAGTAGTCTCCTTACCCAGCAGTTGCAACACCAAAACTTTAAAAATTCATAACTTTTGCATCGATTGCCCGATTTTCCTCAAATTTTTACTGATGTGTTCTACTAATATTACTGCTTTCACTCAATCCACATTGCTCTTTGGGTTTACTTTCCCTTTAAGGGTAATATTATTCCCCCTGCCTTCTGAAAGAGAGAAGTCGAGTGTTCTTTTGTTATGCAAGAAAAATGGAAATATGTTGAATTTCCTTTATTCTTTCTTTATATCGTTGTACACACTTGACATCACAAGCTATAGTAGTCTTTTCATCCAGCCATGACTGAGCAGAAACTTCAAAAATTCATAACTTTTGAACGGATTGTCTGATTTTCCTCAAACTCTCACTGATGTGTTCTACTAATATTGCTGCATTCACTCAACCCACATGTCTATGAAGGTGAACTTGTCCTCTAACATTCAGGTGCTGTAATTCTTTTCTATACATTATCAAAGCACTGTCAGCTACACTGAAGTATGTTACTCACTTATTAGTGTACATGACAAGTTTTAACGAGCATCACGATAAAAACTTCAAGGAAGATTTCAAAGCTACATATTCACTAGTAACTAAAACTGGCTTCTCTAACTAACAAAATACTAATAAGGACCTACATCACACCAAACATATGGTGCATAGTCACTTTGTATAAGTGTAGAACCCACAGGAAAATATGCCCCCCCCCATTTTTTTGTTATATAAGCTATGTCCTATGTGAAACAATAACCCCTCTGTGAGAGATCTTCTCTCACCCCTACACAAGAGTGGAAGAGTCGAGAACAAAGGAGAGGGTAGCATGTGGCCAAAGCAGCATCAGCTAGCCCATCACTTTTTGATTGCTGCTTGTGCCCATACAACCCACTAAGACGTGTCTCCTCCCTTCTTCTTTTGTCAAGGTAAGAAACTTCTTGATACACTATATTCAATTATATTTCTACTTGTATGTATGATATATATATAGTCAATGGTGAAAGATGTGAGTTATAAGTGTGATTAATTGTGTCAATTTGTAATAATAAATTACAGCTTGAATGACGGGCGATATAAACAAGTTAGAGAACTTATGTTGGAGAGATTTTGGGTGTGTTAATACATGGTAACTTGTTCCGAGTATGTCTCTACTCATTTCATCCATCCTTATTATAAATGATTCCTAGAGTGTTAAATGAGGGAAAGATATCAAACAAGGTATAACAAAAAAGGAAGACTTGTTGGTATCAAGATTTGCAGAAGAATACACATGACTATAATATGTGCATTCTAGTGATATGTTTCATATCGGATTCACCTATATATTTATATATTCTGTACATAACCATGTATATAAATATTCATCCATGTTCCTGTTAGTTTGGAGACCAATATATGTAGTTGCTGGAGTTAGTACAGCAATAGAGTTAACATAGGCTGGGAATAACTATGAGACAAAGATGTGAACGTGTTTGGTGTATACTGTGGGAACAGGCCAGGGGAGTTATATAGCAAAGGAAGTGGAAACAAAGCCTGATGCAGATTAATCTGTTTGCCTGCTCCCCCTGCACCACCTTCCATTCAATATCCAGTAGATGAGAACAAAGCCAGCAAAGTGTGTGTGTGCAACAGGGTAGAGTGAGGGCAGAAATTAGTACCTTAATACCCCTACCCCTTGCATTCAGTATCTTTGGTCTGTGTAAACACATTTGTTAAGACAAAACAAAGGTAGCAGCATGCTCCTTACAGGGGAGGCGCACTTAATGTAAGGTGTGAATTAGATGTTCTCTATAGTGATGCTGTCCAGATAGAATAAAGGGATAAGCTGGGGTTGATAGAAACTCTGGCAGAGCTTGTCTCCAGCCACACGCTAGTCTCACAAACTGGACCCATTAAGATTGGTTAGTAGTATGATATATAATTTGGATGTTGCAGTTGTCTCAAACATAATTATTTGAATGCATGATTTAAAGGAAGGAACATTCCTCATTTAGTTTAGTAGAATGAATGTATGTCTGTATATATAGTGTATTGAAGGTTTTATAAATGAGAGTAGACAAGTTTATGGACACAGGGTCTGAAAACATACACTATTCAGTACTGTACCAAGGAATGAGGTAAACTTGCTGGCACAGAGTTTGCAAACGAACGCTTTGTCTTTGAACTTGCCAAAGACGAGTAGAGTTTTCCTTGCTTTTTCCACTTGTTCCTAACTTTTAAAGAAATTGCACTTCACTTGGAAAATGGTTATTGAAATTAGACTGAGTGCAGCTATTTTGATATTTTGTGTTCAATACTATACATAAACATGATGAAAGGGATGGAATAATAGCGAGGTTGAATATGTTAAATAGTACACAGGTACTAGATTCTTTCCATATACAATTTATATCATTCTACTCACAGAGCTGAGTATTAGATGTATTGGGTGAAGTTATTATTGGTATAGTTGTTTAGTAGCATTGCATATTATTGACTAGATTAGTAGATTTATTAACAGAATATGATTACCTTATAAGAGAAGTTGTTTGATAAATCATGGTGAACATTCTGTTGGTTCAAAGTGGCAGTGTTGATTAACTCTTGGTTGTTTATTAGTGATGATAAGTTGAATTAATACTAAAGCCACATTATGCATTATTTGCACCATTATAATTAAGTTTGTATATAAAATAATATATAGTTTGTTAGATTATTATTGGGAATGACAGGTTAAAAGATTATTGCATTGATATGTTTTACATTTATTTGGATTAGAATAGATCAAAGTGTTGTTGCAAAAGGACAGTAATGTTAATTTATTTTTATTAATTAGTTAGTTCTCAGTAAATGTTATGTGTGTTAGTTTTATAGATTAGTTTTATTATAGAAGATCACACATACACAGGGTGGTATATCAAATATCGGATACGGAGAATTATTGTTTTAGTATACATTATATATTCACTGTGAGCTGATGCTCCATATGATAACTATGAGAATGTGTAAGAAAGAGTTATCGAACGGATAACAGTGAATGATAATGAATAAACGATCACTTTTTGATTGCTGCTTGTGCCCATACAACCCACTAAGACGTGTCTCCTCCCTTCTTCTTTTGTCAAGTTGATTGAGTATCACAGCCCACCCGGCCGCCCCTCGGCGCGGGTGCTACATTTGGCGACCCTGCCAGGACGTCGCCTGCCACAGAGCCAGAAGGGCAGATGTGACGTCCAAGGACTGACTGAACCTGTAGACCGTCCCTGACCAGGTACCTGTTTGAGACACCAGCACTCACCATGAGCCTAGAAAGCATCAGCCAGACAGTACAGGAAGGCCTCCATGGACTGAACGTGGACCAGCTCCTTCTACTGGGCGAGAAGATGCAGATCCCCACGACAGATATGGAAAAGGTAAGGGGGAAAGGTAAGATGGGGTGTGTTAGGTTTTTTGTTAGGTACTTGGCCAGGGAGGAGGTAGAGGAGATGGAGGACAGTGGACTTGAGTATCTGCGCCAGGTCGGAGCCTACATTAAGGAGATTGCAGGAGATGATACTAAGGAGGAGCCTGCGGAACCGACTGGGAATAAAGCACCGCTGATCGAGAGTCCTACTGTTCCTCACCCAGTCCCACAGACAACAGAAAGTATTAGCCTCTCCAATCTCCAGGGGCTGATAAAGAGAGAGTTCCGCGTGATAGGTCAGATAGGTGAGCCTGCTCAGAGAGATAAGATAACTTTTGCGAACCTAAACAGGCAGCTTGAGATGGCGCAGACGAAGGGATACCCAGAGGCTGAGATCGTCGAGGGCGTCCTTCGTGCCATCAGCCCTGGGATGAGGCTCCGGAGTTATCTAGAGAGCAAAGCCGATCTCACACTATCTACACTGCGGGACATTTTAAAGGCCCACTTCAGGGAAGGAGATGCTACCACTTGGTACAAAGAACTGTCTGCGGCAGCCCAGGGAGGGAACGAAACAGCCCACGACTTCCTCCTTCGGATGCTGGACTTGCGACAAAAGGTTTTGCAGGCCTCGGAGAAAGCAGGAACAAATCTGCGGTATGACCCAGCTCTTGTACAGCAAATGTTCTTGCATTCTTTGACGACAGGATTCCAGAACGATAATATCAGGATGGACATGCGACCACTCCTAAGTGATCCTGGAGTGTCGGATGAGGCTTTGTTTCGACATCTTCAAGCCTCAGAAACGAATGAGACTGAAAGAAAAGGTAAACAGAAAACGACGAAGGCAAAAATAAACCAGGTAGAGCCAGAGGTGAGCAGTCTTCAAAAACAGCTGCAGGACATTCGAGCTGAGTTAGCAAGCCTGAAGGCTGGCAGCCAAAACCGCCAGACAGCGCAGCAGAATAGACCACCAACCCGAGGAAGAAGGCCTGACTGGGGATGCCATGCGTGTCGACAGCAGGGCAAGGGCGCAGAGTGTGCCCATTGTTTCCACTGTGGCAGTGGAGACCATTTTCTTCGCGGCTGCAGAGCTCGTTATCAGGCGGGAAACGTGACGGGGTTGCCAAGGAGGGACGACCGGCAACCTTTGGCAAACCAAAGTCCCAACCACCACGCACAGTAGGGAGAAAGAAAACACAAACATCCCAGTCAATCCACAACCAGAATAAACCCCACATTCCCAAGCCGTCACTAATACAGAGGAATTCATCTAATTCCAAGTATCCCCATGTAGGAGTCAGTCTGATTGGAAGACAACATAGGAGATTAGTAAACCTCATCGGAGAAAAGTGCATGGTGAGATGTCGAGTCAATGGTGTGTCGACCAGTGCTCTTTGGGACACCGGAGCCCAGGTGTCCATTGTCTCCCGTGCATGGAAGGACAGGAATCTGCCAGACGAGGTCATCCAACCCATTGCTGAATTGATGGAAGGGCAGAATTTGCAGCTCAAGGCAGCAAATGGCCAAGAAATACCCTTCCTGGGATGGATGAAAGTTAGCTTCTCACTGGAGAACAGAGAAGAGGCTCCTGTCATCGATATCCCGATATTGGTTACGCAAGACCCTCTCAGTGAGCCAATTATTGGGTTTAATGTAATCAGCGAGATCGTACGACAACCACCCTACATTGAGACCAAGCAGGGAACCGACACTTTTCATGATGCTTTCGACTCCAGCCCAGCCATCGTCGACTCAGTTATAGGTCTACTACAAAGCGTAGAAGAAGACGATGAACTGGGTGTGGTGAAACATCCTAAGGGTTTCACGACAATCCCTAAGCAAGCTTCAATGTTAATGACCTGCAGAGTGAGAGCTGCGGTACCCATCCAATCCCCAACTGAGGTGCATTTTCAGCCCGACTACTGTGAATTCCCCGATGGACTGTGTCTCGGTGAAGGACTGGTCTGCCTCAAACCCGGATCAAGCTGCAAGGTGGAAATTTTGGTGACAAATACGACAAAGCATGACATCACAGTCCATGGCCCAACAATTGTGGGACGGGTGCAAAGAGCGGCTGCCATCATCCCAGGTCATGTCATGACTCCCCATGAGTTGCCAGAGGTGAAGGTTGCCATGGTTACACCAGATACCCCTGCTGATAATTTCATCCCTGATGTGGACCTATCTAATCTTACCCCTGAGCAACAAGAAAAGGTGAAAAGGGTTTTAAGACAAGAAAGGGACGCATTTGCAAGGAATGACGATGACATTGGACGCATTGAAGACCTGCAAATGCACATCAATCTGACTGATCATTCTCCAGTTCAACGTACCTACATGTCTATCCCCCGACCACTTTATCAAGAGGTTCGAAACTACATTGAAGATTTAATTAGCCGTGGGTTCGTTGAAAAGTCTTCATCTCCTTATTCATCTCCAGTAGTCTGTGTTAGGAAAAAGGACGGCGGCCTACGTCTGTGCATCGACTACCGGGAGTT
The DNA here is from genome assembly GCF_040938485.1 of Diadema antillarum. Classification (NCBI taxonomy): domain Eukaryota; kingdom Metazoa; phylum Echinodermata; class Echinoidea; order Diadematoida; family Diadematidae; genus Diadema; species Diadema antillarum. Next base: position 1,178,105 of record NW_027271355.1, on the reverse strand, counting down.
GAACAAGAAGACCATCTGCGACCGCCAGCCAATACCCCGCATCCAAGATGTCCTCGATGGGCTTGGAGGGAGCAAATGGTTTACTACACTCGACCAAGGCAAGGCCTATCACCAGGGGTATATGGACAAGGACAGCCAACCGATGACCGCGTTCGTTACTCCCTGGGGCCTATACCAATGGGTACGTATTCCGTTTGGTTTGAAGAATGCCCCGGCGGTATATCAACGCCACATGGAACGGACCTTGGATGGCCTGACTCATAAGTTCTGTGTTGTGTACTTGGACGACATTCTGGTATACAGCAAAAACTTTGACGAACATCTCCACCACATTCAACAGGTCTTGCAGAGGATGAAGCAACAAGGGATTAAGTTGAAACCAGCAAAATGTATGCTGTTTCAAAAGGAGGTAAAGTACCTGGGCCGGATCGTCTCCAACAAGGGACATCGACCAGATCCAAAGGATACAGCAGCACTACAGTCCTTGAGAAATAAGCGCCCAAAGAACGTAGGTGGTGTAAGACAAGTGCTTGGCCTTGTTGGATATTACCGCAGGTACATCGTTGACTTCTCCCGGAAAGCTAAGCCTCTCTATGACCTATTGAAGGGACCATCACACCAAGACCCAAAAGTAGACAAAAAGACAAGCAACGCAAGGAACAGGAAAACTAAAGTAAAGAAACATCTTGTCCCATCCAGTCAACCAATCACATGGACAAATGACCATCAAATGATACTGGAAAATCTCATTGACCAGCTAACATCACCTCCCATCATGGCATATCCGGATTTTGACAGACCATTTGCACTTTTCACAGACGCGTCACAGGAAGGACTAGGTGCCGTTCTGACTCAAGAACAAGACGGAAAGATTTGTGTGATTGGTTATGGTTCCCGGACACTGACCCCTGCTGAAAAGAACTATCACCTGCATTCAGGCAAGTTAGAATTTCTAGCTCTGAAATGGGCAGTGACAGAACATTTCCGGGATTATTTGTTTTATGCCCCTAGCTTTACCATCTTCACAGACAACAATCCCCTGACTTACATCATGACCACAGCAAGGCTAAACGCAACTGGACAGAGGTGGGTCTCAGAGCTGGCCGATTTCAACTTTTCAGTGAAATATCTCCCTGGAAAGAAGAACCAAGTGGCAGATACGCTTTCTAGGTTGCCAGTGGACTTGGCAGAATACCAGCAGATGTGCACGAAGGAGGTCTCCCCAGACACAGTTACAGCCATGTACGCTGCAGTGCAACAACAAGGGACTGAGGCAGTTTTCGTTCACGCCCTGTCCACTGACATTGCAAAAGAGAGCGAAGTAGGAAGCCCCGAGACACCACCAATCTTGACCGGCGAAACAATTCGGACCGCACAAGAACAAGACCCAGCGATCAGACCAGTCCTACAAGCCAAACTTCAAGACAAGTTCCCAAGCCGAGAAGCCCAGAAAGACATGCATCCCTGCTCTCGACGTCTGTTGCATGAATGGAAACAGTTGCATGTTGGCGAAGATGGCATCCTAGTTCGAAAAACTGCCAACCGCTGTCAAATGCTACTACCCAAATGTTACCACCAACTAGTTCTGCAACAACTACATGACAACATGGGGCACCAAGGCTCAGACCGTGTACTCTCTCTCCTCAGGGATCGGTTTTACTGGCCTCATATGCAACGAGACGTTGAGCAGTACATAGGACGCACATGTTCATGCATCAAAGACAAGAAACCAGTAAGGAGAACGAAAGCACCGCTCAATCCGATCATTGCATCTCAGCCTTTTGAACTCGTGTCTTTAGATTTCCTCCACCTAGAGAAGAGTGTCGGTGGGCAGGAGTACATACTGGTAATTGTAGATCACTACACCAGATTTGCACAGGCTTACGCAACCTCAAACAAGAGCGCGAAGACGGCAGCTGACAAGTTTTTCAATGACTTTGTACTACGGTTTGGCCTCCCCAAGCGAATACACCACGACCAAGGGAGGGAGTTTGAGAATAAGTTTTTCTCACAGCTTTGTCGTCTTACTGGAATTTCAAGATCCCACACAACGCCGTACCATCCCGAGGGAAATGGGAAGGTAGAGAGGATGAACAGGACACTACTTGGAATGCTCCGCACCCTACCAACCACAGAGAAGGCCAGGTGGAAAGAGCATCTCAACAAAGTGGTCCACGCGTACAACTGTACCCGGCACTCCTCCACAGGGTATTCCCCATTTTTCCTCCTGTATGGCAGAACGCCCCGTCTCCCAGTCGATTTGGCATTTGGTCTGAAAACTGCAGAGGACTCAGGCACCCCAAAGGACTATGACGGCTATGTAGAGAAGTGGAAAGATCAAATGGAGGAGGCATACAAGATGGCTTCCCAACGAATGACAACATCAGCTAGACACAATAAACAACTCTATGACAAGAACATCTACAGTCCAATCCTCTCTCCAGGTGACAGAGTATTGGTCAAGAATTTGGCTCCTACAAGTGGTCCTGGAAAGCTCCGCGGATACTGGGAGGACACGGTGTACAGGGTTGTCGCTCAGAAGGAGGAAATGCCAGTATACGAGATTGCGCCAGAGAGTGGTAAAGGGCGAACTCGAGTCCTACACAGGAATCACCTTCTTCCCTGTGACTACCTTGAAAAAGAGTCCCCAGTCATGCCGAAACACATACCCCAAAGACCTGAAACTCGTCCCTCAGCAAGCCGGCCTCCGAAGAGAAGACCGCCACCAGAGTCACCGCCTCCCGATGAGATCTCAGACTCAGACGACTCAGAATCAGGTTACTACTTGGCGTACAGGCGGAGAGTTCAGGAACGCGACTCAGATGTAAACCAGGAGAAATCCTACCAATCACAGGAAGTGACTGAGAGAAATCAGATGGATGGTGACCAAATTGTTGAAAATGTCCTAGAACAAAGAGCTAATGAAGCCCCAGTTGAGAGACCTCAGGATATTGAAGAGACCCACCAACCACCTGAAAGAGAAGAAACAAATGAAAATCCAGCACCACCACAAACCCCACCACAGACCCAAGAGAGAAGGACGTCTAGCCGCACCAGGAGACCCCCAACTACTTTCACATATGAACAACTGGGACAGCCTTCGACTATTGGTCATATGAACACTATGTCTGGCCACAGACAAGATAATCTAGTCTATGGACCCCAGCCTACAACATACAACCACCAACCTTTTCCCAACTTCTACACTGATGTGAACGCCAGCCAGCCTTTCATCCAACCCTCCATTCCTCCTCAATACCTCTTTCGTAACCAGTACTCTAACTTTAACCAACAACCTTTCCCCCTCTTTCATGCACCTGCCCAATTACATCCTCAAATGGGGATGAGTTCCAGTGGGCCGAACAGTTCGTATCACCATCACCATTACCCTCCAGGCCAGATCCCGACATGATGTCCCCCTGATGTCTGCTGCACACCCAAGATGTCTGCGAGTCTGCACATCATCTGTTCATCGCACCATGGCATTTCCAGAAATCTACTGTCAACCTAGGCTGGGTGCAGCGAGCTACATTGAGATGGCAAACAAGACCCCGCAACAAGTGAAAGGACAGTTTCAACGAGGATGAGTGAAACCGTAATTTTATTAACTCAGACTGATACTTACAATTCGTCTTAGACTTATACTCAGTGTTGAAGATGAAAGAAATAACAAATAGGGATAGATGTATAGAGAGATAAAGTAGAAGCAAACCTGTGCGCAGGGTTTGAAGAGAGATAATGATTCAGGAAGGTGAAGCCCATCTCTAGATGAGATAAGCGGTCTAAGATGACATACTGGAAATTACATTCCATTGTTAATTCCTGAATCCCTATTTGTTGAGAGTGTTTTTGTTGAGAGAATGCCACCGATGGCATATTATGTATCATTTGTAATCGATCAATCTAAGATAGATTGGAAGACCTATATAGTAAAACAGGATATGTGCACACCCTGTTAAGGTTGTAACAGTCCCAGGAATGGGATTATGCAGAAAGCGTGGAGGACGGATCCTCAACATTTATGATTATGAAAATGATATATTTCTATAGAAACACTCGGAAAAGGGTATGTTCCCTTAAAAGTGACTGATGTTATTGTCTGTAAAAGGGAGTGGAAGTGTTCAAAATTCACAAAGTTTAATAGAAGGGATATATCTATGCCACATTTGTTTTAATGTCGTGGAAGACATTATTTTTAGGAGGGGAGAGATGTAGAACCCACAGGAAAATATGCCCCCCCCCATTTTTTTGTTATATAAGCTATGTCCTATGTGAAACAATAACCCCTCTGTGAGAGATCTTCTCTCACCCCTACACAAGAGTGGAAGAGTCGAGAACAAAGGAGAGGGTAGCATGTGGCCAAAGCAGCATCAGCTAGCCCATCACTTTTTGATTGCTGCTTGTGCCCATACAACCCACTAAGACGTGTCTCCTCCCTTCTTCTTTTGTCAAGGTAAGAAACTTCTTGATACACTATATTCAATTATATTTCTACTTGTATGTATGATATATATATAGTCAATGGTGAAAGATGTGAGTTATAAGTGTGATTAATTGTGTCAATTTGTAATAATAAATTACAGCTTGAATGACGGGCGATATAAACAAGTTAGAGAACTTATGTTGGAGAGATTTTGGGTGTGTTAATACATGGTAACTTGTTCCGAGTATGTCTCTACTCATTTCATCCATCCTTATTATAAATGATTCCTAGAGTGTTAAATGAGGGAAAGATATCAAACAAGGTATAACAAAAAAGGAAGACTTGTTGGTATCAAGATTTGCAGAAGAATACACATGACTATAATATGTGCATTCTAGTGATATGTTTCATATCGGATTCACCTATATATTTATATATTCTGTACATAACCATGTATATAAATATTCATCCATGTTCCTGTTAGTTTGGAGACCAATATATGTAGTTGCTGGAGTTAGTACAGCAATAGAGTTAACATAGGCTGGGAATAACTATGAGACAAAGATGTGAACGTGTTTGGTGTATACTGTGGGAACAGGCCAGGGGAGTTATATAGCAAAGGAAGTGGAAACAAAGCCTGATGCAGATTAATCTGTTTGCCTGCTCCCCCTGCACCACCTTCCATTCAATATCCAGTAGATGAGAACAAAGCCAGCAAAGTGTGTGTGTGCAACAGGGTAGAGTGAGGGCAGAAATTAGTACCTTAATACCCCTACCCCTTGCATTCAGTATCTTTGGTCTGTGTAAACACATTTGTTAAGACAAAACAAAGGTAGCAGCATGCTCCTTACAGGGGAGGCGCACTTAATGTAAGGTGTGAATTAGATGTTCTCTATAGTGATGCTGTCCAGATAGAATAAAGGGATAAGCTGGGGTTGATAGAAACTCTGGCAGAGCTTGTCTCCAGCCACACGCTAGTCTCACAAACTGGACCCATTAAGATTGGTTAGTAGTATGATATATAATTTGGATGTTGCAGTTGTCTCAAACATAATTATTTGAATGCATGATTTAAAGGAAGGAACATTCCTCATTTAGTTTAGTAGAATGAATGTATGTCTGTATATATAGTGTATTGAAGGTTTTATAAATGAGAGTAGACAAGTTTATGGACACAGGGTCTGAAAACATACACTATTCAGTACTGTACCAAGGAATGAGGTAAACTTGCTGGCACAGAGTTTGCAAACGAACGCTTTGTCTTTGAACTTGCCAAAGACGAGTAGAGTTTTCCTTGCTTTTTCCACTTGTTCCTAACTTTTAAAGAAATTGCACTTCACTTGGAAAATGGTTATTGAAATTAGACTGAGTGCAGCTATTTTGATATTTTGTGTTCAATACTATACATAAACATGATGAAAGGGATGGAATAATAGCGAGGTTGAATATGTTAAATAGTACACAGGTACTAGATTCTTTCCATATACAATTTATATCATTCTACTCACAGAGCTGAGTATTAGATGTATTGGGTGAAGTTATTATTGGTATAGTTGTTTAGTAGCATTGCATATTATTGACTAGATTAGTAGATTTATTAACAGAATATGATTACCTTATAAGAGAAGTTGTTTGATAAATCATGGTGAACATTCTGTTGGTTCAAAGTGGCAGTGTTGATTAACTCTTTTGGTTGTTTATTAGTGATGATAAGTTGAATTAATACTAAAGCCACATTATGCATTATTTGCACCATTATAATTAAGTTTGTATATAAAATAATATATAGTTTGTTAGATTATTATTGGGAATGACAGGTTAAAAGATTATTGCATTGATATGTTTTACATTTATTTGGATTAGAATAGATCAAAGTGTTGTTGCAAAAGGACAGTAATGTTAATTTATTTTTATTAATTAGTTAGTTCTCAGTAAATGTTATGTGTGTTAGTTTTATAGATTAGTTTTATTATAGAAGATCACACATACACAGGGTGGTATATCAAATATCGGATACGGAGAATTATTGTTTTAGTATACATTATATATTCACTGTGAGCTGATGCTCCATATGATAACTATGAGAATGTGTAAGAAAGAGTTATCGAACGGATAACAGTGAATGATAATGAATAAACGATCACTTTTTGATTGCTGCTTGTGCCCATACAACCCACTAAGACGTGTCTCCTCCCTTCTTCTTTTGTCAAGTTGATTGAGTATCACAGCCCACCCGGCCGCCCCTCGGCGCGGGTGCTACATAAGTATTCCAAGAAAACTTCCATATTCTGTTGTGAACTTCACAGATTTCAAAACAGAACTATGAGTAGGGACTCAATGTGTACAGCAGGCCATATAAATGTATTAAATGATGGAAACTGTTAATGACCAATAGGCATCATCATTCCTTATAGGCCCTACATGATACTCATACTGTGAAAGGGAGTATTAAATACCCTTGGTAGTATTTTTGGTCCTAACATTTTCACATAATATATTGAAACAAAAGGTTAAAAATCAAGAGTCCAACATTGTCTGATATTTATAATATATTAAAATATTAGTTTAAACAAATGCCTGCACTCAACACTCTACATTTACAGTTGTAAGTTACACAGCTCTCAGGCATGCCATGGTAATCCCTCCTAGTTGTATTATTCACTATTTCTGGCCTGATTATCATAATAATAATAATAATAATAATAGCTGCTTGTATAGCGCATAATATTCCTGGAATCTCATAGATGCGCTTTACATAATTGAGTAAAATACCATAAACTACAACTTACATAATTTTAACAAAACAATAAGATTGACATTACATTTTAATCAGCTACATAGTATAATAGGAAACTTGCAGAAAGACAAATGATCTTCTACAACAATCACAGGAAATCTTTTTTCTTTTTTTTTCTTGCAGTGTGGAACATTTATAATGTCTAGTCCACCATTGCATCAGCTCATATACAATTATAGGTCACCGCATGTTTGGTACACAAATAATCTTCAGAAAGTTTATGAACTATGCCTTGGCTTCTTGTGCCTTCAAATCTAAATTTAAATGGATATTTCGAAACCTGGCTCATCCATTAAACCACACAACCCTGTGGGCTTTTATTTGGAATAGATACCATTATGTTGCACTTGCAACTAGATATCTCCATTCTAAAGCCAGCTCATTTTTTCTGACAGGTTTTCAAACCAGAATATCAGGGTTACACCCCTTCAGAATTCCCCCATTACCCCGCAAACACATTCAGGTCCTGCAGCACAAACACAGGCATCATTTGCCACAATAAAGCCACAGATTTCCTACTGGAATGCAGGGGCCTGGGATTTCTTTGTTGGGAGAGGGCACGACCTCCAGAGTTCACGGCAGGGGAAAATCAGTGCGGAGAACTGATCGACCCATGAAGGGGAATTTTAGGGGGGAGTGAAAACTAGGGGAGGGGTGGGCGGAGCAGGATGAGAACAGGGGAGCGGGGAGAGAAATGCTCAGGCCGAGGACCAGTTGTTCTGAGGGATGCTGGTATATAGAGCTGTATGCATGTCTGATGGGGCGCTTGATTGGAGGCGACATCAAAGGGCGGGGTAAACTGGCCGGGTGCAGAAAGACTGATCTCTTACCGATAGACAATGAACATAACAATATATTATTACAAATACATCAGGGAGAAAGTAAAGGCATGTTTGTGAAGTGGTCATTCAAGTTAGGTACTGGAATAAAATTACAATACAGTGTATATAATTCACAACTCCATATTATTCTGATTATATTTAGACAAAAAGACACTCAGTATATTGTGGTAACTAATGATAAATACAAAATATTTCATTGGTGACATTAGACTCCATGATGTAACATACTGTAGACCCTATATTTAAACAAACAACTTCAACAAGGTTCTCTGAGCCTAACAGTAACAGAAGGCCTACTACTTCATCTGCAAAGCATGTTCTTCAATGACATACACTGTACCTCATGCAACTGTCTGTCACATAGGTCTATGCATTTCAACAGAATGGCACATAGTGCCTTTAGCTACAGAAATCGTATGCATATTGTGCAAGACCTTTAAAAATGCATCGATATTCCCTCTTTGTAATTTGGTGATGTACTTGCATCCAATCATGTTCAAGAAACAGCAGTACTGTATTTGCTCCCCCCCCCCCCCATTAATACATCTTCTGACAAAGTTTTTTTTAAAAAATCCTACAGCCAAGTCTGAGTGCTAAAGATGGACATGTCTTCAGTCAATCATTCTCAAAGAAAAGTTTACTGCAATCAAATACTTTGGGACTACACAAGCACTTTCACTCATGTAATTCTATCACATTGAACAAACCGACCATCGTTTGCAACTTGTATTGCAAATTCGATTGGCCAAAAATGGCCTCCGAGAAAGAAACTACAAGGATTTTAAGTCATCACCATGAAAAGTCCATGAGTCATATACCACTGACAGCACGTATTCAGGGCGCTTGTGTTTCAAAATATTTATAAAACATTTGTCTCTTTTTTTTTCTGAGAATCTTGTACTTCACAGTCTTCACTCATCGCACCTTGTTTAAATAGATGAGACAGACTCTTGTTGTTTGTCCTGGGCAAGTATTTGATATCTGTCTACTCCTCAGACGTAATGGCTTTTCAGTCAGACTGCAAACAGGACCAAGTTTTGAAAACAGTTACAGAACAAACTGACGGAACTGGGACAGGGTCAAGTCAAACATCATCACGAGATTGGCAGAGGCTGTCAGTTTTGGACCAAAAAAAAAGAGTGATTTTAAGCAGTTGGCCTATTAGTTGTGAGCAATATTTTGCTCCAGTATATTATCGCATCCCATCAAAAGAAAAAGTTTAGAACCTCTGGCATTTAATGTAAAATGTCAAAATCTGAGTAAAAACAAGTGAAAGAAACTGAACCCAATGAGGACGAGTTCTGAGTATACTCGGGCAAGCGTCTATGGGAAATGCGTGTTGTAGCAAAATCAGCCCGTCCTCAACGGGCTATATGTGACAAAAGTGAATTTACAAATCAAAGTTGAATACCCATTGTGATCAAACATTTAGACAAAACAGCAGAAGAAACTATATAAACCATTACAACAGTGCATTTGAATTAGGTCGCAGCAGACTAAAAAAGGTCTAAACTGCTTCGATCTCTGTCATAGATCATCTATATAGAGTGACCTTTACATTTACATACCTTCAGAAAAATCAATGAATTGTTTGATCCCCAGATAGAGACCTAGCTTTCAACAAAGTCTAGACATTTTTGTGCATGTTTTGTGGCAATCTCTGTATTCTATTTCATGACAGACTTAATGAAATCATTATTCCCAAAATGACCTGCATTGCTAATAGTCACAAGCAATGACTGTCCTCTGATTTGGATAGGGAGTGTCCTTTTTCCTACTGTCCTTGCCCAACAAACTTTGTCCCTGTAGACGGCATAAGCATAGACCTATGCTATACACTGCAACATACCCCCTGGGATTCCATAATTGGTTAATGATACACAACCCACCTCAATTTCAGACTTATCAAAGAAAAATAAATCCATTAATTCCACTGGAAAGAAAGGAAGAAAGAACAAAATAATAATAAACCACAACCAGACATGATGAGGGGTGACCGAAACTACTGATAGATTTCCAGTACCCCTTCAAAGAGGTCTTGCTTCATTATTTGCTATTGATTGTACAGGTCCCTGAGCAAACGTGGGCACATGCCTCCAGAAAAGCCAGCCCAAGAGGTAATTTATCAATTCATGCTGTCCCAGTCATATTTGCCTGGTAAAAAGCAACCCTTTTCACAACGCAGTAGCACGGAGACATCCCATATAAGCTGTCAAATTCGACAAAAGCAAACGGCGGGAAGGCTGGACATGCTTTCATTTTATTTCTTTTTTACCTATTCAATGTGTCTGCGAGCAAATGTCATCTACGTGCAAAGCTTTGGTGGAATTTGGGCTGGCAAGAAGCAAATAGAGAAGGAGAAAAAAAAAAGAATAAGAAGATGGCCACACTTTGGGACATGTGATAACAGGACTGCACAACAATGAAATCTTCTGTCAGATCCACAGAGATTGGGACATTCTCAGACATACGTGTGCTCATCACTCTATGAATCATAAATCTTACAATGTACATGGAGAAGAGTGATGGCACGATAATATGGTGACATACAGATACTGGTGATCCTCTTTATTAACAAACTATGCATGCATGGTGGTTTCTGGAATTGACCAATGATATGATGAGAAAGGTGTTTAATCAGGTACCGGTACCAGTACTTTGTAAAGAAAGACAAGTATGCCAATGGCAAGGGCAGGGGACATTTTGATAAGTGCCACTGAGATATTTTACAAGTGTATGCCAACTGCCAACAAATTTTTCAGAAATTCATTTAAAAAAAATGTCTTCATTGTGCAAGTACATTGTAAGAGTGCTTGTTGCCTATTTAGGCCTACATTTACAATCAAGCACAATGCCCTACATTTTTGTACCAACTGCCAACAGGGTTTGGCAGAAATTCATTAAAAAATCTTTACTCTTCAAGTAAGAGTGTCCCTTGCCTATGATACATTTACAACCAAGCACAAAGCACTGCTTTTAAAACCTTTTGCTTGTCCAAGGTTTACTTGAAGGGATCGTATAGTTTTGGTTGAGACCGAATTTCAGGTTTCTAACTTTTTTTGGTGAGATAATGAGAAACCTCTTATGATGAAAGAGCATGTAATTCGATGAGGAATTCAACGTTTATTTGATGAAAATTGGTTTTGAAATGGCCGAGATATCCAAAACAGAGCGATTCTGACAAAGTGTAGGACCCACCGTTTATTACGATCACTTTGTTTTACTTTGTTTTTTGGGATTTTTCAGTAATTCTAAACCCGATTTTCATCAAATAAACTCTGAATTCCTCTTAAAATGGTATGCTCTGTATTATTTCATAAGTGTTTTCTTCGTATCTCGCAAAAAGTTAAAAGCCCAATTCTTATCTCAACCAATACTGTACCATCCCTTTAAACTTTGCCTCATGCAAGCCCAACTGAAATTGAAATCAGGTCCACTACATTGCTGATACTATAATACAATGCAGTGGTTCGTAGCAAATATCTACAGTACTGGACTGTTGCTACCACATAATTAGGATCTTTCAAACATTCAAATGCAATTAAGACTACAATCTGTAAAGCCTTGTGGTTGATCAAATTTACTCTCTTTACAATTCAAATTAATCTATTTCCACTGATCAAATCTAACAAGTAATGCTTTACATAATGTAATGGAAGACAAAATAGCACAGGGGTGTGAGAGGACTTGCAGAAAAAAAAGTCTGAAAAATTTGAAATCATGAATGAAGAAAAGTCTGAAGTGCATTAAATTGTCTACATGTATTTAAATGTTTTTTTTTTAACTGCAAAAAGGCCTGAAAAGTGGGTTTTGGGCAGAGTAACAAAGCTCTTCACAAATCATCATGACAAAAATCATTGTTTTTTAATCAATTTAAGAATGCTAATATTAGTGATTCAACATAAAAATTATGTATTCCTTATATAGAGGGGGCTTGAGGGGAAGTTTCTGCAAATACAGCACTAATTCAGTGCATGCAGAAATGATCGATGAAACGAGTGACAGTTTGAAGAGAATCAGACTAGATTCTAACATCAAAACTTGTTTGTGGAGGTTCTGTCAAGAGAGGCAGACAACACATGGAATTAATCACAGCTTGAAAAGTTCTCAACTTTTGAAGGGGCTGTCCAACTTTCCTCAAGCTTTCAGAAAGTGTTTCACTACTTTTTCTGCATTAAGAAATTATAATTAAAAAATGTTTTTCAGAAGACTGTGAGCCCTTTCAAAATGAGCTGGCAATCATTAAACTAACAAACAAAAAACCTGTAAAAAGCATATCATAAGCTCACTAATGGGACCCACTCTGACCTATTTATCAATGGAAAAGGAAAAGAGTTCCTTCTCTCTCTCTCTCCCTCTCTAAATAATTGTGTTGGTTTGGACTCCAGAGCGAGTTCCAGTGTTTGTCCGTCTCTTGAATGGATACTTGAGAAAAGACATGTAAGAGGGTAAAGAGGCTTAGCCTCGTGGTGACAAGTGCCCACTTAATCCTGCTGAAAAAACACAAACAGAAAACATCCATCAGAGTTAACTCAGTACTACAGGTGCGAAGCATCACCAGCCCCCAAAACCGGCTCCGGTTTGTGCCAAGATATTATTAATCAACAAATCACTGTCTTGTATTTTGTAGTGAAGATGTTTCAAGCCATATCAAAAAATAAACAAATAAATAAAGAGTGATCAGTTCATGTGGCAAAATTTATTTGAAGATGTAAAGTCTTCTAAATGTTATTGTTGTTGGTAAGTTTTTTGGCGTATGATTCATGTGACGAATACTGACGCAATCAGCGTGCGGGTTTCTGTATCTTTTTGCCTTGTTCTCATTTTACTTTTCATGAGAGGTCCCAGGTCCAGCGTCAGTGAAACATTCCTCCACATGATTTTTAAATTCTGAAATCAAAAATTGATAAAATTTGAACCAATAAAATTGCAACCAATGTTCAGTGATACTTACAACTTGATGATGAAAGGATGGTTGATGATGCTGAGTATGGCTTTCTCGTCTCGTACGTGGTCCTCCTGTTTTAGCTTGATGATGTCGGCTATCGTAAGTACCTTTAACGCCATGTAATCCTTGGTTCGCTTGTCTCGTGTCAACAACACTCGACCAAATGTCCCTGTACCTACATTTTTTTTTGGGGGGGGGGGGGAGGGGAAGGAGGTGGTGAATGGAGAGTTGAAGTAAAACTGTCAAAAGTTGTTATCAGACAGGACATATACATTAAAGAGATATTTCTTCCACTTGCCCAAATGGGTATCCAGGCAATGTATTCAGAAATGGTAGAATAAGAGGAAACAGAATAAAATAACCAACTTGATAATATACAAAAATGTACTGGTGTCACAGAAACTCAGTTCAGTCAAAGTTAGAAGATCTTAGTGTTTTGCAAGACAGGGCAACCTTGAGAGAAATATCTCTTGTATCATTCTTTCAGGATTAAAAAACTTTAAATAAATCATATTTATGCTGCAGAGGAAAAATGAAATGCATAAATTATTTCAAAGTGGAAACTCTTCATCAAGTTGAAATTGACATTCTTGATGATACAGGTTAAGTCAAGCAAGCAGCAATATGAAAATCAGGTTAAAACAAAAAAGGCCTGGAATAATGCGAGTCTAAAATACTGCAACCTTACAATAGTGAAAGACTTCAGATATCATATTACAGACAAAACACTCACAGAAGTTGACAGAGTAAATAATTAGAAGTCTCTTCAAGATGATGGGCAAATGATAAAACCTATCACTTACTTTTCAGAGGTCTTGAAATGAAAACTTAAATGCATAAAACATTACATATTTTTTTACAGAAAATCCATTTTGAAGATTCTATCTGCAATGTTTGTTACTAAATTCTATAAGTAACTTAGAAAACCTTTGCTGCTCCAGCAAACCAAATGTTTGATGTTGAAAAATGAATTTACAAAGCATGGGGATACCCTCTCTGTCTTGCATACAAATATTACATATTCATTACAGATATTTTTCTTCATTTCATTGACAATTCATATATACAAATCAACACGAGACAATAACGAAAAATTGAAATTCAATGTACACAGTTGAGGTATAATAATGCATCCTCTCGCTGTGATTTACAAGTGCAATATACAATGTAGTCTATATAATGCACAGTAAATTGGCTTTTCAGCCGATCACAATGGAGGAATGGGGATGAATTAACGCACGTCAAACTTTGGCACAAAGTGCATCCTTAGATTTGAACTCACAATACAATGTGTAGTTACGTTCAGACGACAATCCTTAACCTCGAGGTTCAAGCTCGTAGTTAGGGACCGTGTAGACGTACTCGTAGTTAGCTAACCTCGAGGTTAGCTGATGTTAAGAGCCACGAGATATCTCAGGGTTAGCGCTCTCACCACGAGCCGCGGGGGGGGGGGGGGGGGGGGGGGGAGGGGTCCCCGCCGTGTGGACACAAAAATCAACGAACTCAAAGGGACAGGAGTTTAACCTCAAGGTTTCCTAACCAACCTCGAGGTTAGGGCTTGTCGTCTGAACATAATTAATGTCATTTCAAAGTCTTCCTTGAAATATGTGTGTGCATTTTAAAATTACCACACACTCTTTTGAGAGATACAAGAATCATAATCACTTCATGATTAAGCCACTTTAAAGGAATGGTGCAGTTGCAGTTGAGATGGGGCTTCAGGTTGCCAACATGTTTTGATGATGCGATATTTGGATAATAAGAAACTTCTAATGAAATATGAAAGAGCACATGTGTAATTCTAAAGGAATTCAGAGTTAATTTGATGAAAATTGGTTTTGAAATGGCTGAAACATCCAAAACAAAGCAATTCTAACAATATGTATTATCTTTTATTTTGATTATTCGAGTTTACTTTGTTTTGGACATCTCAGCCATTTTAATACTGATTTTCATCAAATAAATTTTGAATTCCTCTTAGAATTATAACTTATATACTCTCTAACATTCTAGAAAAGTGGTTTCCAAGTACCGGTACTGTATCTCTCAAAAAGTTAAGAGCTGAATTCTCGCCTCATCCAAAACTGTGCCTTTTATACTAGATTGGCAGGTATGACGGAGTGCACTTTCTTCAGCCAAGTGGCACAATTGTCTGGAAACTTATTGTCAATGAAAAAATTACCTAACCCCCTAATCCCTATTGCATCACCATGGCCTTCTATTCGTTGACAGACTGAGGCACATCGCTACACTTGAGTGAGCTTGATAATCTGAAACTAGGTCAAGTTTGGAGAGCTCGCTGAAAGCTAATGAAAAAAGCATGGCCAAGTTCAGCAAAGTGTATGAGCCCACGAAGGGTGTGCGGTGTGGGCGTGTAAAGGGGGTATGGGCTTATGGAATCGCCAGGAGAGCATTTCGAGAGATGCTTTTATTGTCTGATCATATTTTTCGAATGATCTAGTCTGATTTGTGTACTGTGTGTATTAAACTATTTGTTACTAGACTCACAAGTTTAGTCTTTTGCTACGATTTGTGAAATAACTTGGCCAGACTTTCGTGTAGCTTTGTCAGTGGGAATTCCAATTCCCCCTCGATCACAGCAGTCATTTTGTTCATGCAACAACAGCAATACTTGATCAGTAAGTTGCAAGTCTGCTTCACATCTGCCTTAAATACCATGGAGCAATCTACATCATGTATTTAGTTTGAATAATTATAATGACAATTGTACTAATTAAGTTATCATATTAATGTGAATCATGATTAACGAGATACAATAGATGTAATTAGATTGAGAAGTATGGTAAACAAATTCCTTTAATCTTGTTGTATGGAGTTTAGTTGAATGCATACTGAATTGTGCAACCATACAATGCAATAGACATATTATATCACATAAGTTTTTAAAATGTAAATAAACATATCACAACTGCTAGAACAGTGCGAGTAAATATATTTAATATATAACTTTAAAGCTGATGACTCCACTTATTCTGTGCAAATCAGAGATTGTAGTGATATGCTCAATTTGACACAAAAGAAAAAAAAACACAGAAAGTATTCATGGAAACAAATGCACAGATAGGAACACTGAAAGGCTACACCTAACACCTCCCTGCTAGCACCAACACCAATGCCATGGTAATGCCAATGCTGCACTATTGAAAGCGGGCCATACAAGAGAGACTCAGCAAAGCATGGCATACACGCGCACAAGATATGGCTCAGCCAGCTTGGCTTGGGGCATACAGTACCACACAGACCGGAGTCTTTGGAATCTCGCCTTGGAAAGCAAGAACTCCAGTCGAAATGACATAGTACATTGTATTTCCACAAATCTGGGTCAAGCGAGGGACACCGCTGTGCCAGTGTCCCCGTTCTTTCCCATCCACTATCGGATGATAAAATACCTACCGACAGTTTTGAGTAGATCCAAGTCGGACAGCTCGTATTTTCTCTTGTGGTCGTTGTTGTTGGACCCAGGAGGTGGGGGTGGCAAGTCCTTGAGTTTGCTGCTAGAACCGCTCTTCTTTAAATTCCGTCCTTTCGAAATCCGACTGGAAGCCATGACGACGGACACTGTTTTCTTTATCTTCCACAGTAAAATCCACAGGGATGTAAGGTAAGACAGAAAGAGAGAGAAAAATATAAAGAGGAGGGAAAGCGGGAAATAGAGATGGGGAAAGATGGAAAAGGATCCAAAGGTTTTGTCGTCTCAAGTCAAACCTAGAAGCGGCATCGCGCACCAGCACCTGCGACACCACCACTGCTATTCATGGTCCAGATAATATTCCTTCCAACTCGCGGAACCTTGTGTCTAGAAGGTGCTTTGACAGACGATTATGATCTGCCAATACGACTTTGTTTCCCTATTCCGCGCGGGCTGCATTTCGATATCATATTATCATATTCACATCACTTCCTGAAGTTGTCTGGTCTCAGCGTTGGGGTTGGCTGCCAAAGAGTTCAATGAACCACATGCATATCACACGGAGGCAGAGTGGATCGAATGTTTACATCCCATCCTCCCACAAAACTCCGGGACAGAACAAGGCTAGCTAGCTGGGTTTACTTCCCACGGAAATGTCAAATGTATACAGCATGGCCAAAAAAGAAAAGATTATCGTGGCCGCGATGATGAAAACGAACAAGATAGAGCAATTCCCGCTAAGCTGCTTTCCCGCACGGGTAAGGGATCTGTCGTGTCACGGTCGGACTCGGAGCACCCGGATACCCCTCCTCTATCTCTTCAGAAGAACGATACAGCAGCCGGTTTTCATCATGACGAGAAAGTTTATTGTGTATTTACATAACCTCAGACTGTTCTTGGATAAAAGTGTACATCACGAAGCACAATCCGAATATCCAAGCTGCGCTAAGAAATGGGGGCTGTCATGATATAAATTACGCGAAATAAAGTTTCTGCTCCCACACTAGTATGTTACACGACGCTGCTAACTCGAAAATGATGATGCCCGGTGGTATCCAATGTTGTAGGGCGTCTTCACAAGTTTGGCGTGCACGTTTGTCGCTCCAGTGGATTGCATACAGTGCTGTGGACGGATTTTTAGTTGGAGCGAGAACAAAACTCGTGTTGAAAAAGAAACCAGGCGAGCATTGATTCCACCGCGCACGGAGAACTGCTCTTGCTTGACGTGCTCCGTGGGATTGGAATAGGTACCCCGCTCCGTATTCTAGTGCTACCACGCGCGACTGGTATCGGCGCTGTGATACTGCCCAAATCTCCAGAACCTTCAATACCGCGTGCCTATTCTGCAGGGCAGGGCAATAGTAGTACACTCCCTCCCCCAAAAGCAGTCGCAAAGATCTTCGTGGAACTATTGCGTCTGTGCTATCGATTTCTTGGTATTGTCTACTTGCCGCATCTCTGGCTGAAATCAAGGTTGTCTTTCACCCACACGACATGGCGAGATTTTGTTTCCGTGTTTAACACCTCAAGTCAAATATAAGAGGATCTTTGTGTCAATAACTTTATTATTTAACCAAAAATATATGCAACTGCATTTCCATATTCCGGTTAAAAACAAAACAAAACAAAACAAAACAAAACAAAACAAATCAAAATAAAGACAAGAAGACGGAAATAAAATGTCGATTAGCAGTATATACAATAAAATATTTTGTTTGCAAAGTGTTCGCAACGTCATAGTATCCGCTACTATTGCTTCTTTGAGAATAGAATGCTGGACACATCCTCTCACAGACGGACGGACGGGGGGAGGGGAGCTGCTTTAGAGTGTGTTTATTCGCAAATCTATCCGTAGATGACGAAAGCAGAGAAATTGATATTAATAACAATAACAACAACTGACTTGAATGGTGAACTGTCACGGTTGATTTGGCGCTCAAGGCGTCTCCCACCCAGTTACTGATTTGTTCGTGCTATAATGTATAATCCACTACCGGAGTTTTGAACTTTGAATACCTGTCTGTGACGTCACCAAGATCCTGCTGTGGTACATGTATTACAGAAAGGCTGGGATAAGGCGCCGTCTGATCACGTTTAGTAGCCGCAATTGATCACACTTGGGTTCCATTTCACTGACAATTGCGAATATACAATGATCGCAGTTGCCATAGCAGCAACGGCCAAGCTCTATGCACTGTTGCTGTGCCCAGCCCATGAAAAATAGAGCCCACTCTGTTTCCTCCAAACAACAACAACAACAAACTGACTCGAACTTTATTATTCATAATATTTTTCTCAGCCCTTTTGTAAATTACAACAATGTGAAAGGCAGAGTCAAGCTGTTTAGATAAATGGCAAATAGATTTTTGATAGATAGACAATACATGTATAGAAATATAGACAAATGCATAATTGAGTACAGATATTGTTCTGTATACTATGCAAATATATCGACTGCATAGAGGGCAAAGTTAAATCTATTATTTTGCTCAGACGTGATTTCTCAACAGTGCTTTGCCCCGAGACGAAATCAAACAGTGGTGTGGTTTTTTTTTTCATTCATGTTGAAATAAAAAAGTATCAATAAGTGACCCGAAAAGTAGCTGTCGATAATTTAATTTATTTGTATATCGAATCCCGCTTAATTTAAATATACATGTATGCCAGACTAAAAAATCGGAATGAAGTTTACATGATGAAGTGTAATTCCTCAATGCGCAAATATAGATACTTCCGCAAGATATATATATATATATATATAAGTTAACGAATCAGTAGAAGAAGAACGCCGTAAAAAAAAAAGATAATAAATCCTAGATCTTGAAGATCTTTAAAACGGAGCATAGCTCTCAAATACTGAAAGGCAAGGTCACACTCTTCATCAGTGCCCATGGTGTGACAAAAGATCTTAATCAAACCCGTTTCTGAAACAGACATGAAAACACGTCTGATCATGGGCAGACGGATTTTGAAACTCACCTTTCAAAGAAGTCACCGCGCTAAACAGATGGAGGTAGCACACAGTGTCCACAGTGACGCATCCAATGACGCGTAGTCATGACTGCAAGATATATTCTTCTGATAAATGACGAAGTAGGGTATAGTCATGCATTTTAGTCGAACAGTGCAATTTATTCAAACCAAATTTTCGACGCATACACACTTCTTCTTCAGGGTCGACATGAATAATTATGAAAAAAGCAAGATGACTCTATTCTCTATATATTCTACACATTATGATAATATATATCTATTCTCTATATATCTTGTGTGTATATATAGAGAGAGAAGAGTATAAGCTAAGCATTGACATGATAGCTGATCTCAGCTGACAAATAAATATTATTGATGAATGTGATGTTATCTGTCTTTTTTTCCCTTCACGTACCAATTGGAATAATTCATCACATTACAACGTCAATTATGTTGTCAGTTTTTGTTTGTCAGTGGATATATATCCCGGCCATCTCTCCGTGATTTCTTGAAAGACGTCTATAGTTGACGTCTTTTCTGCTCCCTCCGCGCGCCTGTCCCTTCTGTCGCCATTGGAGGCTCGACGCATTCGTTCACTCTCTCGTCATCTTTCCACGTAGGGGGCGACATTATCGACAAGACGTGTTCTCAACACGACGCCGCGTCGGCAGTCTCGACAAGACGCGAGCCATTACATGCAGACTGCTCATCGTTAAAGGTTATCAGGGATTAACTGCTCTCGTGTATCTTGTGTCAGCGATGTTTTCTTTCTTTGTTTTTTCAGTGGAGCCAGGGAATACAATATTAAACCCCCTCCAAAATGAAAACAAACAAACACAAAAACAAACAAAACTGATCGAAACCATAAAACGTTTTACAGCGCTGTCATTGCACCTTTTAAATTCTAAAAGTTGAAAAAAAAAAAAAGAATTTGCATGCCTTATCATGATGAGGTTGTTGTTAGGGCTAAGAAAAAGACAATTGGAGCCCTATTAGAAACTATTTTACTGAGATCAAATCATGCGATATAATAGGCAGATCAAACGCTTTTATTGTTTAAACTTATGCTTATAAAGCATCACCACGAGGGAGCTCATGATGATAAATGTCTCTGCTGACAGGAAAAGGAAAGAAAAAGAAAAGTATGCACGTGGGAGCTCAATTCTTATTATGGTAGAATTTAGTCAAAAGGTAAAGAAAGATGACAGTTGATGCACTTCATTTAGTGTAGACAAGGAGAGCGGTGTAGATAAAGCTAGGATTATATACGTACTCGATGTTTAGTATGATGTTGTAAAGCAACCATCTTCTTTTGAACTGTAGACTGTATCTATGAATTTATTTGACTATTCTTTTTATTTTTCATCTATGCATGTTGTATTCAAAGATTCGTTATATTACTATTTTTGTACCTCATGTTTGTACTTCTATACCCCAAGAGGGAGTCGAATGAGTAAATAAAAACCTAAAAATCTAAATTTAAATCTGCAGTCTAGTTTTCCTCTGCTGTGGTACTTCATACATTATGAGACAGCCATTACACATAATTCATATCCACATTACATCAAGTTAATCGAGTAGAAAATCATAAAAACGTTGCTGCGCATTTATTCTAAGCATTTTTTTTTACACAACTTCGGAAACATCCTGACGAAATTCACTTTTGTGAATTTGCATTATCGTTTTACGTCATTTATCTCATAATTCTCAAATGAAGCTGTATCAAAATGATAAATACAGTATTGAATGGTATCATACATAGAAATTACATACTGGTACGTGATGCAGTAATGTAGGGGTATTAAAGGAATATCAAGAAATATGAAGAGGTCTACATAAAAGCAGACTTGTTTTCTATCTTGCAGGTCCCATCAACCACATATGTTTTGAGATTGGAATTGCACAAACGAGTATTAACCCCTCCCTAAAAAATGTGATAATATGGCTCATCATAACTTATGAAATTGCTGGTTTTCATACATGACTCTAGAATATGGTTCCACGTCTACTGTTCTCTCAAAGTCATCATCAAAATTTGATATACATGACGTTTCAATTAAACAATTAAAGGGGATAGCTAGTACTCGTAACTGATCAGTGGGAATCAATGGGAATGCTGGGGGATGATTGTTCCAATCCTTGTGGGATTCATTTAAGAGTACATTATATTTGTTGTGTGAAAATCATTTGCTTCAGAATGGCCTCATGTTCAAGTAATGTGCAGTTCGTTAATATGGGATCGTTAACGGACCGTTAACGATCGCCCCGACACTGTACAGGCATGCTAACCTGGAAACATTGAACTGCACATTACAATAGATATATAATGTACTCTTTAATGAATCCCACAAGGATTGGAACAATCATCCCCCAGCATTCCCACTGATTCCCACTGATCAGTTACAAGCCATCCCCTTTAATACTTAATCATCTAATCGAAACGTTTCAATAATTGTAAACAGAGGAAAATAAACGATTGATTACTTTAAATAAAACCAATTTCCTTTTGGTAGCACAAAAAAAAAAGTTATGTTAAAGAATTGTTTTAATTTCGTTTTCGGATTTCAGAGAGATTTCATCGATTTTATCTGCACTTGTTGTTATAACCCAATATAACTTTCATCATCATCATCATCATCATGTACTTGTTCACCGTCAGGAATGTTTACACTTGGAATACTTTTCATTCATATCATACCTCTACCGTGATTTACCAGCCAATTCCTCTTCCTATGCCGATCTTCGAAATAAATATCTTTTAAAATCAAGGTATATATTCTTCTTGTATGCGGATATATTTTGCTCAGGACATCGTCTGCAAAGAAAGCCCTCTATCAGTGTGTGTGGGGGTGTGGGTGTGTGAGTGTGAGGGTGTGGGTGTGTTGTCGTCGGTGGGTGGATCTACTTCTGACTTTGAGTGGAGGAGCAGTATTTTGTAACTTGTGCATTTGCAAAATTTCTTTGGTGGCGCCACACAGCGTCAATTACTAGTATTGTGTTAACCTTATTCTATTTTTCTAGTGGGTGATGAATGGTATAATATCAGAAGAGAACACATGGCTTGCATGGTTTCTTTAAAATTAACCTGATTAAAGAGACCCTTTGTTAGAGTGAGGATTGTAGTGAGGAACTTAAATTTTATCATTTTCTTCAACCGGCGTTTCCTCTTTCAGACAGGGTAATATCGGCTCACTATCGAGCAAATGCTAACTTTCAATAGAGGCATAAGAAAGACCTCCGTGTAGCAGAACCGTTTCGTTCCTGCTAATAAAATTATACTCGCATTATCATTACAATATCATTTGGCACTTATAGTATTAGCAAGGGACCGTCGGATTTTATACTTTTACGTGAAGATTCATCATTGTGCAATTCCGCATGATAGCGCAGGATGCTTTCAGTAACGATTGGACTAGAAACGAAAACGTACATGCATTCCCAAATTAACATCATTACCTCTCTCTCTCGCTTCCCCCTCTCTTCCTCTCTCCACTTTCTTCCTACGTATGAAAGAGCGAGATGGGGATAAGAGGGAGGAGTAAGGAGGGGGAGAAGATTGTTGGTGGAAGAGGCGGATGGGGGTGGAGGTAGAGGTCGAAGAGAAGGGGCAAGACCCGGGTATCTCCTCCCGATTATTATTCCAGGGGTTCATACCTATATCCCTCGCCTCACTAGAAGCTTTTCATTACCGACACTTTAAGCCCCATCCCAAACAACCCTGGACGTCAAATACCAACATTCCTCGAAAGTAACGTCAGAGGCGTCCAAGTCGTATATAGTCACCTCGCCCACACAGAGTGTGATCGTGTGTGTGTGTGTTTGTGTGTGTGTGTGTGTGTGTGTGTGTGTGTGTGTGTGTTTGTGTGTGTGTGAGCGTGTGTTGACGTCCTCGCAATGTCATTTCCATCTAAATATGTTGTCTGTTTTTGTTGTTTTTGTTGCTATTGTTTGCGTCTAACACTACTAACATTCTGACGTTCGACGCATGTTTCAACGCGCGAGTGTCCTCGTCATACTTCGTCCCTTGTTCTGATAAATTTTCAGATGAGTTTCCCGTTCATTCAGCCTTTACCGTTTTCCTTTCTTTTATATTCAGTAAAGGTAATAATCAATCATACATTTCACTTCAATTCAAATTAATTTTCGCTTCCAATATTTTTTTTTCGATACAATTACGTGAAGTAAAAACACAATGTAATACAACTAAATTTAAACATACATTTTATTTCCTTCAATATCACATTTTTGTTTTCGATACAATTACCCAAATGAAAACACGATGTAATACAACAAAAAAATGAACATACATTCTATTTCGTTCAATATTACATTTTTGTTTTCAATACAATTACCCAAATGAAAACACGATGTAACACAACAAAATATAAACATACATATTATTTTGTTCAATATTACATTTCTGTTTTCGATACAATTACCCAAAATAAAACTACAATGCAATGCAACAAAATTTTACATTTTTGCATTTTATTTTGTTCAGTATCATATCATTGTCGGAATAGAGAGGTTCACGTAAGAGAAAAACCTATAGAGATGAGAGCCACTCAGTAAATTGAACTTATAGAAGAAAAAAAAAGTGAAACACACAGACAGACACACAGACTCTCAGAGGACAAACGACAGGACAAATAAGAAAACAATGAGAAACGACATTAGAAGGAGAAGGAAGAGCGAGTATAATGTATTATGTATTATGTATTATGACGTGTAGTTATCATGTGTGATTGCAAAAGAAGCAAACCTCTGTGTTTGCATAATCGAGGTAATGGAGTAGGTGCTATGATAGTTCCAAGTTTACAGTGAACTGTAAAGCTAGCTGCCCCTCAGCGGAAGCGACAATATTGCTGTGATCTGTCGGGATGTACGCTCAGTAATAGAGTGATCGTTTTTTCCGCTGCTCTCGTAATTCTTGTTCTTGATACAGATATTTCTCGCTCGGTCGTTTTTGTGTATGCGTATGAGCGTATCAGTACGTCTCTCTCTTCTATCCCCCTCCCATCCCCGCCTCTCTCTCTCTCTCTCTCTCTCTCTCTCTCTCTCTCTCTGTATTAGCCTGTATAGCTGTTTTTCCTCCTTTTTTATAACAGGAGGCGAAGGAAGTGGGACAGGGTAGATTTCAATCTTTTATCCATTAGATACATGACATCCCTTTTGCATTCTTTCCCAATTAGCACAGAACATGATATATTATACCAGAATGACAAGAATAGTGTAAAGTATAACATTTCTGTTATATTTGAAGGTTGTTAGACGTTAAATTCAAATAATGCACCAAATTCTCACCGTAACGTATTCTGTGTACGAGGCACAGCTGCATATACCAATCCTCCTGTGGTTGTAATAATACTTATACGTCGAACAAAAGATATGCATGTAAAAGCTGTCAGAAAGGAAGAATTCACTAGCTTCTTTTACTTTGTTATTTATTTATTATGGCAAATAACAACACACCACTTACATGAACTACATAAGTGCATCACAAAGGTCTGTAAAACTAGACTAATAGTTTAGATTTGTAATTTTTTCGTAGTACGAAAAGAATTATTCGAATCTTAATATAACGGTCAATTTAACTCAACAAATATACAAAGACCCTCTTGAGTTTAAAATTTACAGGTTTCAAAAAAGCGTTTTCTTCAATACCTAAGTATTCTCACCAAATTTTCAAAAATTTGCACGCAAAAGGGATGATATGTCTTTAAGTTTCGATTTCCTATAAAATAATTGCCGTTTCGTTTTAATTTGCACATGGATGACAACGCGACTAGGGCCGCTCGTGCCCGCCGCCACCCGCTTGTTGCATACCTTCACGGCGACGGTCGATAGCCGAGGGATTTGGAGGGCTTCACATCTACGCACGATCTCGGCTGGGTAAACACGGCAGCGGCGTGCGTGTAGCTATCATGCTAGCCGACCACTGCGGAGGTCCTGTAGATGGGCCCGGCTGCAGAGTCTCCTCCAGGGAACTGACTAAAAGCTAGCCAATAATAATGATGATGATGATGATGATGATGATGATGATGATAATAATAATAATAATAATAATAATAACAATAATAATTATAATACTGATGATGATGATAATGATGAAAATGATGATAATAATGATAATAATAATGATGAAAATGATGATAATAATGATAATAATAATGATAATAATAATAATAATAATAATAATAATAATAATAATAATAATAATAATATCAACAACAGCAACAACAACAACAACAACAACAATAACGTCTTATTTATCCAGGGTAGCCTCTTCAGTGTTACCACTGCTCTACCAGAGAGCCTTGCCAGAGGACCGTAGCTGATATAATAAACATTGATGATGGGGAAGATCCTAATCAAAATGATTGGTTGAGAACGTTTACGTGACCAGGCATATATTTTGCCTATACCTAGACATGTAAATTTGCTTATGACCGTTCATTACTAAAGGATAATGACTGGTCATTAGCACTTTCACCATCAAATTGTGGATGATGGATGATATCTCTGGGTCTGCACTGCTATTTTGTGGGACCGTTTTAAGCCGAAAATGTGGTGGTTATAATGGCAGACCATCACTACTAAGAACAGAAAACAAAAGCCCAGGGTTAACGACTATTGAGTAATTTCATAATCCCTCTATGCTACACCTTTCACCCGACAAAGTTGGTGATAAAGATGACGGTGGTTCGATAAAAAATCCTGCACCATCCATGCTTTTGCAGTGTGCTGGCTTCATGAATGCCCAGCAGTCAGCTTCAGGTTAGCCGACATGTCATAAACAAATGGCGACTATGTCTTGACAAAAGGCAAAAGAAAGCGTTAAGGATAGGGAAGTTTAATGTCGTAACAGTTTCTACCAACTTTTAAGCATTCTCAATACGACAGTATCAAAGACAAACTGATGAAAAATATTGGAATATTGCAGTACAAAATTCGTGTCCCTCTCTGGTTAGCTCTAGTTGCTTTCGAATTCTAAATGTTTGTTTGTTGCTCCTTTGAGCTGAGAAAAAAAAAACACATCCCCCTCCCTAAAATTGTGACTTTGCCCTTTGATTCTCTTGTTAGATAAAAGACTAAGTCTGACAGCGGACATAGCGAAATGTCATCCCACTCCTGAAAATTTTCCACCCCCCCCCCAAAAAAAAAGGCATTGTAGTTAAATCCTTGTGATAAAGGAGATTAGTTTCTACTCATCCCATTAAGTTATCCTCATCTCCTGTTTCGTTGATGAAATCATAATGTATGATGCTCATGTTGCAGAAATTGCACTATTTCTGGTGATTTTTAGGGATCTTTGTTCCAACAATGTATACAAGTAGTATGAAGGGCTTTGGCAAATCAAGTGATCGATGGAAGCAAGCGCAGGGGATTAAATTATATGATAGTATCATACTTTCATGTGTACGAGAACAAGTAAATGAGCATAAACATAATTATGCTGTCACTGCAAAAGGTTGTTGTCATGGTCATTAAATGATTTATTTATTTATTTATTTATTTATTCAAGATTTCATGCGTGTTCACAAAATAGGAATGCATACAAATGTATGCAAGTACATCTCATATAGCCAAGACAGAATAATATACATAAAGTATACATTGATAAGAAGCAGTTACAGGATAGTATACAACTCCAATCCTCTGTTTTCATTATATCAACGGAATTGTGGAAGCTGCGGTGAAGAATGATATCAAAACGCATCTTGATGTTGTTAGGAAATGCGCGTGAACTAAACAATGTTAATCACGTTGACAGAAGTAAATGGGTGACCTGAGCAACGCGGAACAATAACATAAATCGATTAATCAGCGCTAACCGAATAATTGCACCTTAGATAAACATTTTCCAAGACAATCATTTTAACCCAATGAACAGTAAAATGATATGTGTTAGGTAACGTGTTCCCTGACGTAATATTAAGATTTTTTTTTTCAATTTCTTCGCTCTATTTTTCTTTATTGAAAGTAGCACATATTCCCTCTTAACCATGTCGAGAGGTGAGTGCGGATTCCTCATTAATAGGGTAAAAAGATATGGACGAGGAATAACGCATTTCACCTCCGGTGGGATTGTCGGATGTTGTTATTTCTTTGTGTTAAATTAGCGTTGACAACAGACATACGTGTACACTATGTCAAGAGGTGAACGTCACTTCATTCGTCATCGTTGCATTCCTGCTCCATTTTTATCGCCGGTGTCGAAAGGTTGACGATGGTATACACAGGGTATTTACAGCGTCTGCCTTCAGGCCGATGGAGGCACGCGGAGAGATGTGTGTGTACATTACAAAGCGAGTAACTTTGAGTGAAGCGAGGGGAATGGAGAGGATAGAGATGTACATGAATGAATCGGTGATGGCGGTATACATTTCATGTCACGGCACTCATTGGTATGTGTAGACATCATGAGATAATGACCATGGTGAGCGAAAACATCTCACGAACGAGTCGCGCCCCTCTACATAGGATGATCTCCTTATTCACGGCACTGTGTCCTCGCTGGAATCACGTTGTCTCCGCAACTGCTCCGGGAAATATCACTCCATCATCGCTCAATTTTCCCCCTCCGCGCAGACGAAGATTCATTTGCGGGAATGATATTATCATCCCTAAGCCTCATGCGTCATCGCCGCCATTCCCGGGAGTTCTCCTCCTCGACTGCCTGGCTGTCTAGGGACGTGGATGATACCCTCTTTCTTTTG
The DNA here is from genome assembly GCF_040938485.1 of Diadema antillarum. Lineage (NCBI taxonomy): Eukaryota > Metazoa > Echinodermata > Echinoidea > Diadematoida > Diadematidae > Diadema > Diadema antillarum. The sequence goes on along the minus strand of NW_027271355.1, from coordinate 1,149,972 downwards.
ATCGCCGCCTCTCAAAACGTCGGATGGTGTGTGTCCCTCATTTGCGAAAGCCTTGGACGGCCTCAAACAGAAATGAGCACAGAGCGAACTTAGCTGATGTGGCAGCTTATACTATCGTGGACACAGTGATATGTATATTATTAGCATATACATGTACTCCTACCAAGGAGCTATATGCCTCTTAAAAGGCCAACACCACAGAGCTCTGTGGTTGAACATTCAGTCATCTCCATGCAAGTCTATGCACAACACACGTCGGCTAGCTTAACTAGCATTGGCCGTAGAGGGCAGACTGTAGTATATTGCAGGTGAGGGTGCTTGGACACGTCCCGTGAACTGAGAGAAAAATTAAAGGCTGCTACGACGTGTTCTCTGCTGTATTCTAACCAAAGAATATAGCTTCTATACTCTTTTATTCTAACCGCATGGCATGAATGGATCGTTCGCGCTGAAAGTTGAGACACGCCATGCATACAACGCCTGATGAACTTCATCAGTTGGACGAATGAGATCTTTCAAACGAGGCTTCAGCAGTTCAAGGTAGGCATTTAAAGCTGCACCCACGGTCATGAATGTCCAGCAGTCCACGTATGATATAACTCACAGTAATGTTTACTGCATAGTGTATACGATCAAGACACTGAATCGCTCTTTTGCTCTGTATTCTGATGACAAAATCGACCTAGCCTATAAGACTTGAGTTATGATCGTCGCATTTCGTGTTATGTGACCTTGCATGTCGATGATTGTATCGTATTTGTTGTAAATTAGTTTCGCGCAAACAGCTCAGCGTTCCTACCCATACCGTCAGCTGTTGTGTTGACTAATTGTCTAATCACTACTCAGCTCACGACTTTGTTGTATGAACAGTAACCATGGTAACCGTGTTGTAGATACCGACCCGACCCCCCGCCCCTCCCCCATACGTGCTCCACCAACCCAGCATTGCAAATACATCATCTGAGCAATGTGTACACATCGTTGGTGCCATGATGTATATAGCATGTTTCGCACTAGTGAACCAGGGAGGTGGGAAGAGATTCCCACCTCCCTGAGTGGACCCAGGAGACCTAAACATTATGCGCACTTTTCTTGTTTGTCATTTTTGTATTTTTCTCACTTGGTCAAGTGTAAAACTTTTCATCCTGACCCCAAAGTGAACTTGTACGCAACAAGTCGATCATTTTGCCTATCTATGAGAGTGAATTTGATCACGTTTCATGCCACTAGACCGATCGAGGTCCTTACACGTACACAAATTTCAATTTCAATTTCAGTTTCAATTCCAGTTTATTTTCATATTTCCCGGTGGAAAAAAAAATACATCAAAAATATGTTTAAAAAATGAAAATAACAAACCAGTCTGCTGAACCGAATCCTTTAGATTAGGGATTGTATCGCACATTCTAATCTGTCCCTTCCGGTACATTATACATATATATCATTTGTCATGTTTCACTCATGATCAGCATCTACTGGATGTATTAATAGAAAAGTCAGACATTATCAGTGGATATTCATGGACTTGCTTCTCTTGAACAAACTCCATGTAGTTGTTCATCATCTCGGGCAAAATGTATGCTTTATTAGCTACAGTTCTGGTCGAGGTGAGGATTTAGCTTTTAACATTTTGCATGATATTCAGAAACCACTCTATGAGATGTCAAAGAGCATGCAATTCTAAAGGGTATCAAAAGTTTATTTGATGAAAATCGGTTTTGAAATGGCTTAGATATCCAAAACCAAGGTGAAACAAAGAGATCCTAATAAAAGGCGTGGCCTGTAGTCTTTTATTATTATCACTTTTTTTTGATATCTCGGCTATTTGAAAAACCAATTTTCATCAAATGAACGTTGAATCCTTCTAAAAATTACACGTTCTTTCATATTTCATAAGAGGTTTCTCATTATCTCACTTATAGGTTTGTTCAAAACATGATCGAATCCCCACCTAAACCAGTACTGTACAGTCCGATGATTATAATAGTTATACAACCCACTGAAGTTAGTGCGTTCCGCATGCATGAGACCTTATCATGCAGGTATTGATACGAGGCACACGATGTCGTATTCTGATCTGTGATTCACAAAGCAAGCCTCGGGTGCACAACGTCTAGTGCAGACCATGTATACATAGCGCTATTATCCTCGCCTCAAGCATTATACTCAAAACGCCTCTGCCTGCACACAGGACGTTAGGAAAAAAACAAATAGAGGGAACTCTTATCTTATGACAATGGGACCGAAGTAGGAATAGAGAAATAATATGCTCGATTTGCTTCACTGCAAAACGACAGAAGAGAAATAAATCTAATTGCAGCTTTGTAATTCTTTCATCAAGGTCACAAAATGCAATAGAAGGCTCTGCATCAAACCGGAGCCTTCTATTACTCACGCTCTGCATCAAACCATGTAACAGCGCCCTCTTGAAACCCGGGTACAGGGCTCATTATGGTTTCACTCGGGCAATATTCTTTCAGTTTGGACAATATTTTCTAGTATCTCCCTCAAGGCCAGTCAATATCATATTAAGTTTCCCTGACCGCATCGCAGAATCGTACCAAAGATACTGAAATAGATAAGAAAAAAAATAAAAGATAAAAAAGGTAGTCTGGCAGAACTGAATAACTGCAGATATTGAGTACGAATTCCTCTATACTAACTGCATTTTGGTTGGAAGATGAAAGTTTTTCTCGAAGGGACTATATTGAGTGCACAGAAAGTAAACCTGATTTTTTTTTTAAAATAAAACGAATTCGTAGTCTGGCTAGGCGAACCCTGGACAGGGTTGAAGCTGAAGAACTCCAGCCCCCCCCCCCCCCGGAAATTTGTTTGGTGAAAGGATACACCTCACATTTTCAGGTTACCGAAGATGAACATTATTTCATTTCTCCCAGCTATTTAAAAGAATTTTTGTTTTGATTTTGAATTTCAACACACGTCTCTTGGTATATGAGGAATTATTTACCCTTGTAAGTCCTACATGTTCCTTTAAAACTAATCCTCTGTGCAACTTTCATTAAGTCGCGAAAGGGTACGGGATGGTCCAAATATAGCCAACATGAACTCGATGTCTCCTGTTAGTTTACACGTTACGGGGGGAGTGATGAACATGATCACTGATCGCGCAAGAGGAGGGGAAGAATGGATTACTAGGAGTCCTGAGCCAAGTTGTAATTTCACAGTTTAGAAATTCTATACTGTTATTCCATGGAGCTACTATAACATTGTTATTCACACCAGTCTTGCCTCACGGAGGGATCTCTGATTATTGGATTATCTCGCTCATCCACCTGCGCCATCACTAGTTACGTTCAGACGGCAGGCCCTAACCTCGAGGTTAGGAAACCTCGAGGTTTAGCTCTTGCCCCCTAACTACGACGTGTGTCCACACGACGAATCTTAACCTCGAGGTTACGAAACCTCGAGGTTAAAGGACAAGTTCACCTTCATAGACATGTGGGTTGAGTGAATGCAGCAATATTAGTAGAGCACATCATTGAGAGTTTGAGGAAAATTGGACCATCCGTTCAAAAGTTATGAATTTTTGAAGTTTCTGCTCACTCAAGGCTGGATGAGAAGACTACTATAGCTTGTGATGTCACATGAGTACAACGATATAAAGAAAGAATAAAGAAAATTCAAGATATTTTCACTTTTCTCGCATAACAAAAAAACACTTGACTTCTCTCTTTCAGAAGGCAGGGGAAATGATATTACCCTTAACATATGTCAGTAACAAGTCGAAGAAATGTGCACTTTATTCAAAAAGTAAAGTTTTGTGAAATTATCTTTTTATTTTCTTTATATGGTTGTACGCATATGACATCATACACTGTAGTAGTCTTCTCATCCAGCAGTGACTACGCAGATACTTTAACAATTCATAACTTTTGAACGGATTAATTGTCCGATTTTCCCCAAACTTTCACTAATGTCGTCGGCGTTTTCACGAACCGACGCTATTTCGTTTTTGAGCGAAAATGCAGTTCTGAGAAAATCGCGTTTAAAGATCTCACAAGTTTTAGACAACGTTTTCAATGACTTTTCCTGTCTTGTGTGTGAAAATTTTGACAGGGTGATGAGAGTGGAAGTTGTTCTTCCTATCCATAGTGTAATTTTAGTGTGAATTCAAAAAATTTACGATATTTCTGTCTTCAAACTCACTGCGTCGGTTCGTAAATCCATCGTTTCTTGCGCGCACCATAGGTTATGTACTTAAGCGCGGGTCTCACGAACCGACGTAAGTTGTATTACGCCGGTTCGTGAGACCCGCGCTGTAGGGCCTGTACAATAGGTAACGTGCAATACGCGTGTATTTACGAACCGTCGCTATTTCATTTTCGTATGTGTTTACATACAAATACTATTAGGGCTATACCTGCTTATCAACAATAACCTTATTAATTGAAATTAATTGTCATGTAATGATTGTTGTGATGATTACAATACATTTAGTGATAATTAAGATGATAATACAAGCCAGTTTCTCTTAATTGTTCTAAAAAGAGCCTGTTGTCATTGTTTTCATCTTCATTTAGTACACGCATGTATTGTTATTATAGCTGTGGTTGATCGTTCCAAAGATTTCTTTGCCCCCCCCCTTTTTTTGTGGATATATTATTATTTAACACTTTTGCATTTGGACATCTATCATTTGGTAATACATGTATTCGGTGTACTGTGTTTCATATTTTTTTTACTTTTTACTGTTTTTTTTTTTTTTTTACTTAATTAACTTACTTTTTCATTTTTTCACATTATTTTTAATTCAAATTCAGTTCACTTCTTTCATAATAATTATGAATGTTTGTTCTAAGATGAAGGATACCGCTAAATCTTGGGAAAAAGACGTGCCAGTCAGTAATAATTACTTGTATTTACTCATCTTTCATACTCATGCATGCACTCTGTTATTTCTTTCTCTGAAATAATATATTAATTTCTTTATTTCTTATCATTCCACATATTTGTGACATTTACTTTGTCACAATTTTTATCAGTGTCATTATTGTCATTTGGCTCGCATGCGAATTCACTCATAATTCCTCATTTTCCATCTTTCTCTTTCCTGCTCAACAGATTCTATGATAGCTGCACCTGATCATATAAAAACATAAACTCATCCTGCATGCACTCTTCGAAACTGATAACTCCTAAAAATACATGAATATCAACACTATCAGAATTTCAAGCTTCATTTTAAATATATAATAATGGTCATGTTTTATTATGCCTTTTGCAGCAATATATTGAAGAGGAACATTATGTAATCGAAAAAACATAGGTCCTCAATAAAATATCAAATTTGAATTATTCAGAGATGAGTAATGACAATGGGAAGGATAACAATTGTGGAAGAGCTCCATAAATCAATACATATCTAATGGCAAATGGAGATGGAATCAAGATTCAAGAATATGTGTAATTCAAGTTCATTATTATATCAGTTCTTGTGTGTTCACAAAAAGAGGAACACAGTTCGAACATGCACACCAAATCTTACATCGTACATTTACATCTATAGAGTGCGGACGGAACATATACAAGAGAAAGAATAACATTCTCAAATTAATATATCAAGCATAACTACATGTATGTATATGACCACACAAAGATGTTGCTGCATATGCATGAAGCTTGAGAGTGCTGCAACACCCATATGCTCAGATAAAAACTTGATGTGTATCATACAAAAGAGAAGAGGTACTGCATGTACATGTAGTTACACTATTCACAGGACAGTAGAGAAAAAGCACGAGAGAGGGAAATGGGTGTCTAAAATAGGTCGATGTAAGGAGTGCCAAGCCAATTAAGTCTCTAATAGAAGTCATATATATATAAGGAAATAAATTAATCACAACATAAATGATCATGCTCATGTTAACCTTAATTAGCATCTAAAAATGTGTGTAGAAAGCCCATAATATCAGCCTTTCGCCCCGAAGGCTTGTTACATATGAGAAAAGAGAAATTTTGGCCGACCCCCCCCCCCTCCCTGTGAATCCTTAATCCACCAGTACTATAAACACATTCTGAGAATGTGTTTTAGTACATGTACTAGCAAATTCACAAGAGGGTGGGAAAATTCAGCCAAAATTGTGTGTGGCTAAAATAATTAAAAAGAAAGGTCATCAGCAAAACTACGGGGTGGATGCAGACGAATTTTCATGTGATGACTAAAAAAAATGCAGCTAAAGGAAAAAAAAAAAGACGGCGGAGAGGGGCCAAGGCTAATTTGACTCCCCTCCCCCCCCCACCAAAAAACAAACAAACAAACAAACACCACTGTTTTACAGTACCTTTAAAAGGACTCTTAATTTTTTGTTTGTTAAAAACAAACGTCTCGAAGTAAAGAATTCCATATTATAGGCGAAATGTAGACCGATACAGTGTATAAAGTGTACATCCCAAGCTATTAAAGAAAAAAAAAAAGATTATGAATATCATTTAAAGTAAGAATTTCAGTGTGTTTAATCATCTTTAGTTGAGTTGCAAATGACATGTACATATTTAATAAGAGCAATAAACTTCGAAGCGCCCCCAAGCCCTTCTATACTTAATTATTCATGTGTAAAGGTAGCGCCAGGGCACTCCGGTGGTCTAGTGGTTATGACGCTGGTCTAGTAATCCAGAGGTCGTGGGTTCGAATCCTGCTTGGGCTGCCTGTGATTTTTTTTTTTTTTCACAGCAGCCTACAAACTGCACACTGCAGTTGCGTGCGTTACTACGGATGGAGACAAATTAATAATCTATTATTTTAATATACGATGTTTGACATCCTTATTGCAATCACTTTCTTTAATTGTAAATTTAGAGACATAATGAATTATTATTAAAAGAAATCAAATTTCTGTATTTTGTTGTGAGTTTGCATGGGAACATACACGTATCATAATTTACAATTTTAGTTAGATAAAGAACATCTTATATTTAAACAGAACTGTCTAGTGATGGTTGAATAATTATGTCAATTTGTTATAAGTCCTATCATTTACATGGAGTGCATGTTCCCATGTTTATAAGAATCATACGTGACACATTCAAAGTGGGTTGAAGACAACAAAATAATAAATAAAAGAATAAAGGAGAATAGAACTTAATCTGATTACAGCATCATCTAAATATTGCCAATGTGCACTTAGAAATCTATCAAGATTTATCACAAGGTTATGATTACCACACAAAACCTTCAAGATTTATTATCATGAAATACATACCAATGAACACTTAAAAAAATCTAACATTCCATATCCACATGAAGCTTTCCTTGATATAAATGTCTATCTGTAGTGTTATTAAAGTGTAGCAAAATTGTAATTACGACATCACAGAATGGAATGCATTGTTTTCACCTTCAATCTTAGGATCTCCTTTCATGTTTCCACTTTACAATCACATTTCACTGTAGATATACCGTCCTTATGTTGTCGCCCTTCATCCCAATTTCTCCCTTCTATCCTATCTGTAGATTGTCTTCTTTCCTAAGCCATTGTATTCACATTCCTTGATGATCAGCACGATGCTGTACTTTTTTCTTCTTCTCTGAAACAGTCCAGCTCTTCGCTACTGCATGGCATCAGTCATCTGAAAGAAAAGACAGAAATTAAGAACTTTCGATTAAAATCAAACATCATGATACAAGATACAACTTTCATTTTGAGAAAAAGAAATCAGCCAACTAAACTGTAGTTGAAATTATTTTGCTCTATTTATATTAAACATAAAACAAAACGGTATACAGGATCAAAGAATGTCAAAAAAATACTGCTGTTTTTGATGCATATTCAAATTGTCTCGCCTTTTACATATTTTAATGATGCAAGATCTTATGTCTAGCACTTAGTAAGTCTCATGTAGAATTTAAATTATTATTCACATGAATAAATCTGCATGTCCTTGTAAACAAGGCATTGCTTTGAAAAAGCTGAATATTACTAATTGCATTTGGGAAAGAGTCTACGACAATCAAACTTGTTTATTATCAGAGACTTTAACATCTTAATTAGACCTAGACTCTACATTACCATTGTATTCACATCCGTTGGTGATGTACACGACCCTGTACTTTTCCTTTTCTTTTCTGAGACAGTCCAGTTCTTCGCTACTACATGGCACCAGTCATCTGAAAGAAAAGAAAGAAATTAAGAACTTTTGATTAAAATCAAACATCATGGCACAAGATACAACTTTAATTTTGAGAAGAAAAAAAAAAATCAGCCAACAAAACTGAAGATGAAATTATTTTGCTTTATTTATATTAAACATAAAACAAAATGGTAGGCCTATGCAGGATCAAAGAATGTCAAAAAATGCTGCTGTTCGTATTTGATGCATATTCAAATTGTCTCTTCATTTACACATTTTACTGATGCAAGATATTATGTTTAGCACTTGGTATGTCTCATATAGAAATTGAATTATCATTCACATGAATATAAATCTACATGTATTTGTAAACAAGGCATTGCATTGAAATAGCTGAATATTACTACATGTACCTGCATTTGGGAAACAGTCTATGACAATCAAACCTGTTTCTTATCAGAGACTGTAACATCTTAATTAGACCTAGACTCTACATTATCATTCAGCTTTTAAAGGTATTAACCATTCACCTATAAAACACTGGCATTGTCATGTGCATCATATTTCTTTGATACTGCACATATTTTCATGAAGTCTGCACAAGAATGCAAATGAAACACGTCTGCTGTTTGGTATTTATGAAAAAAAAAAAATCACTAACCCGGAAGTCCTTGGCCTTAGGAATAACACGTGGCGAGTTAGTAGGAATTGACGTTAAAATAGAATAAGAATAGATCTACTAAATAGGCCTTTGCCTCATGAATGTCTGGTCTAATTATAGACTAAGTGAAGTCTAGACCTTTCACTTTTAAGTTACCAGTGGTTCACAAAATTTATATTATAGATCTAGACTACATCTAGATCTAGACATCTAACAGGAACGGCGCAGTGTTTTCAAAAGTGTGGGGGCCCACTTCCGGGTTTCATGAGCTAACAAAGTGATGACACCTTATGTATTCCTTTGTATGGTGCACAAAAAGTGTGGGGGCCCGAGCCCCCACGGCCCCCACGGCTGCGCCGGCCCTGTCTAATACTATTAGATCTTGGCAACTTTTGTCTTTGTGACACGAAATTAACACGTCACGGATGATATTGCGGCGATATCCAACAGGATGACAGTACCACTATTACTAACTCAGTAAGTTGACATAGATAACTAACATCAACTTGTTAACGTACGTTAGAGATGTCACCATATACAATAACCGGTGACACTGACACTACTGACAGATCTAACGACAACGTTTAGACTAACGTTAAAGAGTTAGACTCGCCATCTCAGTAAGTCGGCCAAAGACAAAGTCAATACAGGGCTAAGTCAGTGTTACTGTTATGTTAGGCCTAACAAATGTTAACGGTTACTCGGTTAGGTTAGGTTTACCAGGACTCAAGAGTCCTGGTTAAATCAGTCGAGGGACATTTCTTAGAAGTCCTTCGATTCCAAGAATAAAAAGGGTGAAAGAACAAAGGGAAAAAAGGAAAGAAGAAAGGACAAAAGATTATGTATGGATGCTGTGGAAATCGACAGCGCTACTGTATCACTATCAATCACGCGTGAATATGTAAACGCCATTTGGTTGGGCCGCATTCACAAGTTTTAGGGGAAAAAAGCCCCACCGCTGTGCTTCAAAGGTACTCCACTCGAACTAACGTTAGACATAATGTCACATATCTACACACAGTACGGTACTAGGGCTGAATTCACAAGTATACTATAACACTGCACTGTACAGGAAAGCCACCTAACCTGTAGAGTACTACTCGTAGTGTTTATGTAGTATCACTAGACCACATACTGTCATAGATGACATCTACACCAACGCTGCACACTGGCACTGGTCCGACGGTCCCTGACCAGGAAAAATTACTGTTGGACACTGACCAGTAACTTTTTCAGGAATGGACCAGTAAAAATTGGGGGAAAAATGGGTGGACTCTACCTACTATTACCACTAGTCTAGATGTAGATCTAGAGCTAGACTATAGACTCTGTGTTAATTTGACTTGGTCTTAGACTTCAGCTGATCTTAGTAACTGGCATTACAAGTAAAGTCTTAACTTAGACTTAATAGACCTAGTTAAACTTGAAAGTTAAAGTCTAACATGTCTAACTTTATTCTTTACTCTTCCTTTGAGTTTTACTTTTAGACTTTTTACTTGTTTTTTTAGTTTAGTAGGCCTACTTTGTCAATCTCATGATTTCATTTTCAACTCAAGTCAAGGCATAGCCATGAGTGTCTTCGAGACTTTGACATCTTGCATGTCTTGCACACAGACGTTACGACTACGTCTACAGTACTCAGTAGTCTCAGAAGTAACGACATAAGTTGAAAAGAAACTATAAATAACATGATTTGGGATCTAATTTGAAATTGGATGGCGTTTACAGACTAGGCTTCATAAGCATCACGCGATTGAATACATGGGACTACACTCTACCGCAATTAATGGTTATGGTAGTCCAACTGAAACTGTTATTTTGAGCATGATTTTAATAGGATTATAGCTTACCATTCACTTCACTCGTGGAAAGTGGGCTGGCTTAGGTCGTCATTCATCTTTCAGATGGTTTGGTTCTCACTCTGAGATCTGGATTAGGGCCAAAACCTAATTCTAGGCCAGTAAGTTGAACAAAGCTCAAAATAATGCAACTGCGACGGTTCGTAAAACCCGCATTGCTCTTCACCCTAGCAATTCGGGTTTCACGAACCGGCGTATCTTTGCTGCGTCGGTTCGTGAAACCCCTTTTTCTCAATTTCTCGATATTTCGAGTACCGTCGTTTTTTTCTTTCTTTGATAAAATTAAGAATAATTAATTTTGTGATCTAAAATTTTGGGATTTGGTAGAGTTTTGAAAGCACTTTCATTTGGTACCAATATCTCGATTTTGAAAATTTTGACCAAAATCGAAATAGCGTCGGTTCGTGAAAACGCCGACGATGTGTTCTACTTAATATTGCTGCATTCACTCAATCCACATGTATATGAAGGTGGACTTGCCCTTTAAGCTTCTCCCCCCCCCCCCCCGTAACTATGAGTGGGTCCCACAAAACCGGAAGTTTCAGCCCACACTGCTAAAAAGGCGTCTATTTATTCTTTAGTCCAACCCTGTCGGACTCGCTTACACTGCAGAGATAGCACTGCACTGATGACTTTATGCCTTTATGAAGATATTCGTCGAAAACATTTTTTTTAGCGTCGGAGAAGAATATAGAATACAGTAGCGAGTTCGACGTGTTCAGTTTCAGAGATTAAGCGCATGGGAAGAAAAGATGATGTTGTGTCGTGCGTCATAGGTTTTTCACGTGTAGTGTATTTGTGGTGTACGTTTAAGGGGTTGACCCGGAAGCAGAGGGAAATTGTGGGGGCTGGAGTTTACGGCGAGGTCACTCTTAACTTCGAGTTCGTTGTTTTTTGTGTCCACGAGTGGGGACCCCCCGTGGCTCGTGGTTAGAGCGCTAACCATAATATTTCTTGTGGCTCGAAACATCGAGCAAACCTCGAGGTTTGCTAACTACGAGTGCGTCTTCACGGTCCCTAACTACAAGCTCTAACCTCGAAGTTTCCTAACTTAGAGGTTAAGGGCTCCCGTCTGAACGTAACTACTACCTTCCCCATTAATCTTTGCATTATTAATAGATGAAGTTTCTTCTCCTTTCCCCCTATCAATTCCTCCTTGTTTATCATTAGCAAAACACGTATAAATTATATGCATTTCGTGTGAAAGAGTTGGCCGGTTGATCGATAGAGCGAACGAAGTAAATGCTCTTTTTCAATGGTTTGTATGACCATGCACTGAATTGCCAAAAATACGAAAGTAACCCGCTGCAACAATGAAAACGCTCCGTGTAATGCTGTCCGCGTGATGCTATCTGCCACTTCCATTATTCAACCAATGCTACCGATGATTATGGGTTAGGGAATTATAGTACAATGACCTTCAAATCTAAAACGACAGCAAACATTAAATTATAATCAGGCAGGTTAGATTTAATCCATACAGTATGCAGCGGGTACTGCGTAATTAATCATAAATTATTGGTGAGATTGTTGTGGAGACGGTGCAATGTAGGGGAAAAATCTCTTAGATTTGTTTGTTTGAAAACAAAACTCCTGTTTGAAGACACAAAAACGCACAAATGCCAACTTGTCTCAAGGGTGAGTCTTCTTCGCTCACATGACAACAGAAGGCATTACCAAAGGCACAATTTATCATTTGCAGATGAAACAAAAAACCCAGCACTAGTGTTTTAAAATAGTTCTAAATGTGAGATAGGGATAAAAGCAACCACCGTAAAAATTTAAATCCATAATCTGTATTAAGTGTTTTGAAATACACAGAATATGAACAATAGTTATAATAGAAATGTTTCCAACCTAAACTGTTCACAGTTATAGTTCAATGGGAAAAATACTGATATCTCCTGATATTTAAGGCTTTAATGTAAAATATGTATGTATATATAATTATGGTAGGGTGTTTTGTGATACAACAGATGTACACATATTGTGCGTTTGTATTGTACATTTTTTTAAGTCACTGCTCCCAAAGGTAAACAGGACCTTTAAGCCATTCTGTGCCTATAAGTCAATATGTATACAAACTTCACACACAAACCTATGGAGAGGAAATGAAGGTAGCACACAGGAAAATGGATTCACTAGCAAACACCACCATTGCATTGGGTTTTACGCGTATAGAGTACTCCAGTATATACTAGTAATATATAACGATTTTACGACACCGTGCAGCTCATCCCTACCGCGTGTTTCCCCAAACGAACAGTGTCTAATTTTAATGCTAAACTTGAACAATAAAGTTCTTACCTTTCCCTCGCTCCCTCTCTCTCACTCTCTCTCTTCCTCAACAGTTCATCCCCGTCTTTCCTTAACGTTTCGAACGATGATTTTCTTGTACCGTGTCTAATAAGGCTTTGCGAGGGATAGTATTTCAAGTACGTTGACCTTTATGGTACATCGCATTCAATCGTGTCTGCTGACTGGAGGCCTTATCAGATCAAGGAGGTATATAGGTGAGCTCGCTTAGTACCTCCTTGATCAGACCACTTCTTCCCTTGTTTACAATAAAGAAACCCCCGAATATCTACGAAAAGCCAAGAAGACCCCACCCACCAAATTGTGCGGGTTTTTTTTAAATCAATTCTTCTCTGCCTAGTATGAAATGAACAACGGTCATTCTAATTGTTATATCATTTTTTTTTATAACGATTATTGTTATATGTGACAGATCTCTTGGTGTCTGTACTTTTATTCTATTTTCTTTGAGAAACTTAGCACTTTTACGTAGATAACAACAGAAACAAATACAACAGAAGAACACACACACATCCGACAGGAATCCACACAAGCTCTTCCAACAATTTAACTTGTGGAGAGGAAATGACCTTGTGGCGATAAGGACTAATTAACAAGATGACCCCTGATGACCTCTGATATATATATATATATATATATATATATATATATCAGAGGTCATCAGGGGTCATCTTGTTAATTAGTCCTTATCGCCACAAGGTCATTTCCTATCCACAAGTTAAATTGTTGTATATATATATATATATAATTATATATATATATATATATATATATATATATATATATAATTATATCTATATATATATGTATAATTATATATATATATATATATATATATATATATATGTATAATTATAATATATATATATATATATGATCTTCTTTATCTCTCTAAGATTTACAATGTTTGTTTTATGTCAAGTGCTGTCTGGGGCAATTTATTTGTATAGGGCCCCATTTTTCTCTCTTTTCTTTCCTTCTATAAAACAACAACAAGGATATCAATGCAAAGAATGTTATGGCTTTCCTTTTGTTGTTGTTGTTTTCTATGTAAAGAGGGTGAAGAGTTTGAACGTGTAGTTCAATACAGAAAGGTGTAGTACTTCTCGTTCCTGGTTGTTGGGAGACTTCTGAGTCAGTCAGTGTCATCATCAAATCATGTACTATTTTGGTTGAGAAGTCATATCCTTGCAAATATATTATACGTTTAAACCCAAACCAGGCCGTCAACTTACAAGCATGAGTGCATTGAAGCCGACAACTTTCAAAGCTACTAAAGTACTCTTTATTGATAAGCAAAAAAGAAAACATGGGCAAGTTATCATTTGAAAATATCATTGTCTTGAAAAAAAATCACTGGCAGTTGTCGCGTATCAAACCTCTGTAGTTTATACTCATACGTCAACGGGATATTTTATAACTCTTGCCCGACATGGGTTTTAATCATCAGAATTCTATGACTTTATCACCTGAAGCCTGATATTGATGGAAACTTACTAAAAATTGTGTTTTTTTTTTAATCTTTCAATTTTTTTTTATCAAACAACATCAAACAAAATTACAGGGATCAAAAACATGATTATACAAATAGAAATAAACAAGAAAAGAAAAAAAATAAGAAAAAGCAGCATACAAAAACCAGTCATGTCAATTATGAATTACTAAACAATATACATTCTATCAAATAAAACAGTGTTATAACGAGGTTTTTAGGAACATATTTTTACCATAAACCCTTTGCTTCATCAGGTCCGTAGTCTATCAAGATACAAAAACAAACAATAAAAGGGGACCAACAAAATAAGTGACACATCCGGGACTCCGGGTTCAACTACATAAACAAGTTAAAAATCCAGTCTCCATTTCCGAAAATGTAAAGCAAGCGTACCCTTTTTCTTTGCCAAAAAATACTCTAAATCCTTGTTAGTCTTAAGACAAACTTTCAATCCCATGAACTCTGGGGTGGTACCCTGAAATTTACAAATATAAATATAATATTTTACGAGAAGAAAAATATAAGTTAAAAATTTATCCTCATTTATACCAAA